>NC_066628.1:30030141-30343995 GCF_025201925.1 Gopherus flavomarginatus
GCTGGGCCCCTTTTTGAACATAGTTCAGGCTGTGATGTCCCTTCCCCTACTCCATACCATACTACCCTTTCTTCTGCACTGCCACTGGCAGTGACACTGCCTTCAGAGCTGGGCAGCCTGCCAGCAGCTGCCACTCTCCGGCCGCCCAGCTCTGAAGGTAGTGCAAAGTCAGCGTGGCAATACTGTGACCCCCCTACAATAAGCTTCGACACCTTTTGAGGTCAGGAACCCCAGTCTGAAAAACACTGGGCTAGTGACACTGTATTAGTGCTACACTGTAATGTTTGAGTCAGTATGCATTGGTGCAATGACTTTACTCTTTCATGCCTGTGGCCCAGTGACAAAGTCAGGAGGCAGCAGATGTTAGGGAGCGTGTCCTGGAGGAACGAGACCAGTGCTGGGCCATGGAAAGTCCTGAGTTCTGAATCCTGGTTCTGTGTGACTTTGTCAGTGCTGGAAAACTGCATCATATTAGAACACATGTAACTAACTTGATGTTAAACATGGCTCAGCACTCTGTATAGATCAGCACTGTCATGTCCTTGGGTGTGTGACCATCACCCCTTCTAAACATCATCCTCCTGGCCTATTCTAAGTGGTGTTAAAAAGTATTTTAGCTGATACGTTTGCTAAACACTTCCTTTTCCTAGTCTGAGCAGAGCCTGAGTGTTTAATATCATGCTTGAGTGCTTTATTCTAACTGTAATTGCTCAGTGTAGACTGAAGTATCAGGTGGCCTTGGGTAAGTTATTTCACCTTTCTGTCTCAGTTTCCCCATCTGTAAAATAGGGTTAATAATATTTACCTACTTCCTTTAACCCACCTTCATGGATCTTTGTGCAGCATTTTGCACATAAAAGCCCTATAAAATACTAAATAGTATTATATTATTATGGCACCTTAATCTCAGGCTCAGCACAATACCTGATCTTGCAAATGTTGAGATGCAGTTGGGGTTCATATCAGCAAGGTGCAATCCCACATGGACTGAGTATGCTCAGTCTCATGCAATCATCATAATTAAGAATTATAATTTGCAGTTACATACAACTTCATATTTTAAAAGCACGTTATACATATTAACTACTGTATTTAATCACAGCTACAGGGGTCCACCCTAATTTAAACTGACTCTGCAAATAACCATACTTTATGGTAATGCTCAGCATTTCCCTGTCAATTATATTATAAAGTGTGTGGGGTGATGCAGAAGAAATTAACAGTGTGGAAGCCATGGCTCTTAAAGTGACTGCAGTAAGGGATTCTCTGTCACTAGGTTTCTTTTATGTTACAGAAAGGACACTCCGAAATGTAATAATCTGATCAGTTCCAAGCCAAAATAATCAATCAGAATAATACATATTCTGGTGTACCTTGGGCAAAATTCATATCTGACTGTCTACTGAAATCAAAGGAATTAGAGCAGCGAGGAATTTGGCACTGAACTTTTGGACACTTCTTCAAGAAGACCATCCAAACCTTTTGTGCTTTGCCCAGCACTAGAACCACCACATGCTCCCATCCAAGGAGGATGGTTTTAATATTTCTGCAGTTTTACCACAGCTGATGTTTCTGTAGCAACCATTAGATTAATTTTACAGAGTGCCTGTCGTGCTGCCCAAACATGCTCCCTCCAAATTAGCTGCTACTTTATGCCCTTTGCTGGCCTTATGTCCCGGGGAGGGGAGGGGATGCTGCACAAATTGCCTTTTCATTTGCATACTTAGATATTAGACATCGATGGCAGGTGTTAAAAATTGACTGTATATAAAGCACAAATGGCTGATCGCTCTGGCACTGCAGACAGGAGTGGCTCTATGTATTTTGCTGCTCAAGCACGGCAGTCAGGCGGCTTTCGGTGGCATGCCTGTGGGAGGTCCACCGGTCCTGCACCTTCAGTGTCCCCACCGCCGAATTGCTGCTGAAGCCATGGGACCAGCGCAGTTCCTGTGGAAACGCCGCCAAAAGCAGCCTGACTGCCACCCTCATGGCGACCAGCAGGCCGCCCCTCACAGCTTGCCTCCCCGAACACGCGCTTGGTGTGCTGGTGCCTGGAGCCGCTCCTGACTGCAGAGTAATTCAGTACAAAGCCTGGGTGGGTTTATTAGAGGGTGAACAACTTGCTGATTACAATGTGAAGCATGGCCATACAGGGGACATCATCTCTTGGGAGTCAGACAGAATTGTGGAGACAACGGAAAGCAAAAGGATATTCTTCACCTTCCGTCCTGTTGTTAAATAGTTGTATCAGAGAGATGGCTGCATTACAGTGGTGTGCTGTTTGATTCCTGCTCTGTAGTTGGTACAATGCTTTGGGATGCTTCAATATGGCTTATGTAAATGTCATTTTCATGTTTGACCCACCCACCGACTCCAAAAGTCACTTCTTTTTAGTTCATGCTTTGGGCAAAGAGTCATGTCAGTTCATTGTTCTGTGTTGATCCCCCATCTCTGTGTAATACACATGTGTGCCTCCATGAGCAGCCATGGAGAGGGATCCACTCGCTCACTCCTGCCGCAATCTTGGTTCTAATCCTGCAAACACCACCTTCCCACCCCAGGTTCTTTCCTTTGCATCCTTGACTACATGCTGAAGATGTTCACTGTGGCAGGCCTTTTGTTTGAAAGCTCTTCTTATAAAGGGGATTGGAGACTTGATTTGCAGCCTGAGCATGAGTCAAATAAAGAGCCCAGCCCTGCAAAGACAGAAATGAATTCAGGCTGAAAAATTCTGCTGATCCATTGTGGTGCTGGCCAATGCTTTTCCCATGTGCAAAACATGGAGAGCGCTGGCTTACCAAATAATTCATCCCCAGAATATGTTGCATTCGTTTAATGGAATGCACTCACATGCACACAGCCTGCACTGCTATGGTCACCATATTATTTTCTGGCCCTGCTGAGAAATCCCCATTCCAGTCCAGTTCCCTGGACTGATTGGCTTTACAGACAGGGTACAATGTAATGTAGGATCAATTCCTAGGCCATTGACAGGGGACTACATGGCACTTGAGTAGCTTGTATGAAGGCAGCATGTAGATTAGATAGCTTAGTTATTATGGGAGGTGGCTCAAACCACCAAGTTTGGATCCAGATCGGTTCAAATCCAGGGTTTGGTTCAGCCCATTATAGACGCAGAGGCAGGCTGCAAAGCCAGGATATGGATCCAGAGCTAGATCTGAGATTTCCTCCAATTTCAGATTGGGATGGAAGGTTTGTTCAGGTTTATCTCTAGTTTTAGCATCCTAAACTTAACTGTGCAAAGCATTGCAGTTTTGGCTCACAGAGGAATAAAGTAAACTGTTTCCCTGTTTCCAGATGTGGGGTTTACACCTGGATTTTGTACAGTTTCCACACAAAACAATAAAATACTAGGGAGAATCTCAGCTCATATTTACCTGAAAGTCCTTGTGAAATGAGGGGAATCTTTCAGTAAATGCTGCTGCATTTGTAATGAAACCTGAAAGCAGATGAGTTTCATGTAACCAAGAACTGTGTGATGTGCCTGAGACTCAAAAAGGAAATGGGAAAGGATCTGAAAAGGGGTGGCAAAGAGAGGCCTTTTGGCAGACTTAGTGGTTCAGGGCACAGGCACTGGGATACAACACCTTTCACCTTTAAATCGGTGGCTCAGACAAAGCCCACATTTCTAGTGACTTAACGTCAGTGTCGTCTGATGACTCTTTGGTGGTCTATGCAAACTGAGTTGGTGAATCTCAGTCCAGTTCCAGTGGGCTGCATGTGTCCATGTCACTAGAAAGGCCTCTTTGTTGGTAGTCTCACAAGAGAGGCCAAGGGTTAAAGTGAAATTCACCACTGCACAGAGGGACAGCACAAGGGTGCATAGACCCCACTCAAGTTTCATTTAAATGTCCCAAATAGGGCTTACGTGGGACTTTTAGGGTGCATAGACCCTCCTGCACAGCGGTGAATTTCACACTAAAAAAATCAAATACACCAGCCTTTCCCCTCTGCAGGCTTAGCTGAGAACCTTAGCAATCATACATAGCACTCACCTGGTACTTTAGCATTGCAGATAGAGTGACCAGGTATCTGGTTTTCAGCTGGAATACCTGGTCAAAAAGGGATCCTGGTGGCTCTGGTCAGCACCACTGACCAGGCCATTATCTGTCCAGTTGGTTCTGCGTACTGCTTTGCCTAAAATGCCACCTCCATAGTTCCCATTGGCCAGGAACCATGGCCAATGGGAGCTGCAGGGGCGGTGCCTGTGGACAGGGCAGCATGCGGAGCTGCCTGGCTGTGTCTCCGTGTAGAAACAGCTGCTCAAGCAGCTGCTTCTGGGAGCTGCTTGAGGTAAGAGCCGCCTGGAGCCTGCACCCTCGACCCACTTCCAACCCCCTGCCCCAGCTCCAGCCCTGATCCCCTTCCTGCCCGCCAAACCCCTCGATCCCAGCCTCCTGCACTCCAAACCCTTCATCCCCAACCCAGAGCCCGCAGCCAGAGCCCTCACAACACATCTGCGCCCCAACCCCCTGCCTCAGCCCTGATCCCCCTCTCGCCCTCCGAACCTCTCGATCACAGCCCGGAGCACCCTTCTGCACTCCAAACCCCTCATCCCCATCTGCACCCCAGAGTCTGCACCCACAGCCAGAGCCCTCACACCCCTGCCATGCTCCAACCCTCTGCCCCAGCCCCGATCCCCCTCCCGCACCCTGAAATCCTCATTTCTGGCCTCATCCCAAAACCTGCTCCCCAGCTGGAGCCCTCACCCCCTCCCACACCCCAGCCCCCTGAGCCAGCCCAGTGAAAATGAGTGAGTGACTGAGGGTGGGGAGAATGAGCAACAGAGGAAGGGAGGAATGGAGTGAGCAGGGGCAGGGCCTTGGAGAAGGGGCAGGGCCTCGGAGGAGGGAGGGGGCAGGAGGAGGTAAGGGTGTTTGGTTTTGTGCAAGTAGAAGGTTGGCAATCCTAACTGCAGAGCACTTTTTAAACCTCGTTTAGCCTTTCTATAAAACCAGCACAATAGAGGTGGGTTCTGAATCACCTAAATAAACAGGGTAGGAGCCATTCTGGTACATAAGGAGTTGAAATGGGGCCTTTTAGTTTCCATCAGCTGGCTCTTGATGCAGCCTTCCTCTCATTCATTCTTCTAGTCCCATCTACAATACAGCAGCATTGGAGCATACAGGCTGCACATGGGGGGAGAAGGTGAAGGAGGGGGATGGAGAGAAGGGGGAAGTGAAGCCCATTTTTTCCTACAGTCCTGTCTTTTTAACAGAGAGGCCCAAACCAACACCCCAGATCCCAAACCCTTTGAGATACAAAGCAGGACCCAGATCTGAATTTCTCAGGCCAACCCGATCTTTGTAACGGGATGAAGGGCCAGCGTTGGGAGCGTTTGAAATCCAAACTATCTGTATCCCTGCTCTGCTCTGTGACAGCCTGCGTTCATAGCCTTCAAGGCGCAAAACAAGAAACTCAAATGCTTTGGAAAATGCTTACTCCTTGGGTGGTGGGGACAAGGCAGGGGACCAGATGCACCTCACACCAACGGAGAGCCTGTACGCACTAGTACTAGAACTACTGCAGCCTTCTCATGCAGGGGAGGTTTTCTGAGTTGTATCAGGTGAAAGATGCCAATCCATGCTGCATCTGAACCTTGTGACTGTGCAGCAGGAGTGGGGAGGAGGTGAGTTTCAGTCACTGATGTGTGCTGAGGCCAAATGTTCAGATCTGGGTGCTTAAAGTTAAGCACCTAAATCTATATTTAGGCAGCTACATCAATATTGAGGTTAGGCTCTCAAATCTCAAAATGGTTTTAAATGTTTCTAACTCTTTATATCTGAGCGGCATTTGGTTTTCACTACTGCAGTGTGGTTTTAGCAGAGATGTGAAGATCATCTTTAAATCACAAGTGAAGTAAGTTTCCTGGTTGCAGCTTAGCCTGGGCATGATGGGACGTCCCTGCCTTGCACTGTTCCAATTAGAGTTGGGCAGAAAATTTTGGCAAATACTAAATTTGGAGAAAAAATGCATTTGGGGGAGCAATGAAACAATTAGTGAATTTGACAACAGTTTGGCCTGAAAAAAATGTAAAAAAACATTTCTGAAAAGTCAAAATATTTCACTTTGACCATTTCAAAACATTTTATTTCCATTTTTTAGTTCCAAACAGCATTTTGCTTAGAAATGTGGTTCATTTAGAAAAAAAAAAAAAGAAAAGAAAAAAAGGCAGGGAACCACCCCAAAATTAACTAAAACAAAATGAAAAACCAAAAAAACTTGGTTTTGGGTTAACCTACATGAACTTTTTTTCAGCCTTTTTTTTTTGATTCAGCAAAAAAATTCCAAAAATACAGTTTCAGTTTGAATAAATATGTAATATTTTTTGGATTTTTCAAGTTCGTTCCTGAGCCAAAAAATCCATTATTCATTCAGCTTTCTCCCAGATCCGAAAGGAGATGCACAGGTAGAGCTGAGTGTGGTTGTTTCTCCAGCACCTGACTGCACCATGCCTGGCTCTCACCAGCACTAACACTCCCTAAAAAGATGGAGGGAGAACATTGTTTTTTAAATTAAAGTGATTTTTTTCGGGAGAAAAAAAATTAATAAAACAAACAAAGTGTTAGCCGTGAAAGCCCTTCACACAGCCAGAGACTTAGCTAGAGCAAAGGGATAGGCAGCACCATAAAGCCTGTAAATGCATTGCTGACATATTTTACTAAGCTGAGATGGACACAAAATAGCCTCCTGCTCCCTGCTCTAAGATCTTGGATCGCTCTCAGAACAAGTAGTACCAACTGCATCTTTCCAAACTCCCTCTTGCTCAGTTTACCACTGAGACTCAGCAACTGCCTTCCCAGTTCATGTTTTCTCATGGAATACCATCCAGTCACTCCCATGATATATGGTAAGATTTTTTATCATGATGTTTCCCCTTTCTTTGATATTGGCAGGTCTACAGCCCATGGAAAAGGGAAACATGGGCTGGTGGGAGGAACATATACCTGGGAATCTTGAGGTTTGGGTTTTAGTCCTGCCTCAGAGTTCCTGTATTTTCAATTTTCTAATTTGGATGCCTAAAGTAGGCACTTCATGTCCTTTGTTTGCCACCCAAGTGCTGATCTACTCCCTTAAATCAGAATTTAGGTGCTTAAAATGGTATTTAGGGTCAAGGATATGGATTTAGGTGTCTGTGTTTGAAAACTGGCTCTTTAAACCTCTCTGTGCCCCCATTTCCCCATCTGTGGGGAACAGGGATGATACAATGAAGGGAGGTTTGTATGGCTTGTATTACAGAACTAGTTTCTCCTCCCTTGGTTTTCACACCTCAACTGCTAGAACAGGGCCTCATCTTCCCTGATTGAACTACCTCATTATCTCTAGCTTGCCTGCATATATATACCTGCCCCTGGAAATTTCCACTACATGCATCTGACGAAGTGGGTATTCACCCACGAAAGCTCATGCTCCAAAACGTCTGTTAGTCTATAAGGTGCCACAGGACTTTTTGCTGCTTTTACAGATCCAGACTAACACGGCTACCCCTCTGATACTTGTATGGCTTGGTTAGTTCAGGTTTCTAATGCACTTGAGCCCTCAGATGAAAGGTGCTGGACTAGTGACAAGTGTTGTACTGTAGTTTCTCCTTGTTAAATAGATTTGAATCCATAAGAGCGCATGGGTCACCTTGTGAGTCAGTGGGTCCCAGATGCAATTTGTGCAGGCTGGGTTTAGGAGGAAAGCACGCTATGTTCTCAAGCAAGAGATCATGTCTGTCAGGCAGGAAGAAACGGGAGAACCCAGCTTTCTTGCCGGCGAAGCAAGGTTCAAAACAAAGGAGTTGTTTGAGGTGGAAAGTCTCCACCCACTCCAGGAAGTCACCTGACCCTTAGCGCTATGGCTGCCAAAACATTACTGAACAGTGACATGGCAGCAGCTGTAATGGTTAAGAAATAGCTAGGATTGATTCCATCCTCCAGCCAATCCCTGAGAGGCAGAGCAGAGGGCAAAACCTCCAGCCCAGGACTGCTCCCCATGGGACCGGGACAAATGGCAACTCAACTCTTCCCAGTTGCTCTTACAGCTCAGTTCCTACACTGCACTACAGGTTCCCCTCCCTCTCGCAGCAGGCCCTGTGTTGCCCTGGTCTCTATCACTCCATCTGGAGACAGCGGGTGAGTAGAATGTCTAAGGTGAAAATTATTCACCTATTTGCTAAGCAGCTCCCCTCTCGATGCTTCAGCCACATCCTTTGGTCTCTGGGATCATTCGTCTAGAGGGGGATTACCACATGGTTGGTCCTCGTTAACCCAAGAGGTGTGCAAGAGAGCACCTGCATCTCTCATGGAAGCCACTGGGAGCTGTGGATACTAAGCACCTTTCACAATCAGACCAGTCCCCCTCAGCCTGGTAGGCAATGGGCGTATGGCGAGGAAGAACACGGGGAAATAATTGAGGCAGGGAGAATCCTACATCCCTTTAATGTCCTGTATGTGTTGCAGCAGTGCTCAGTGTATTCCAGTTGTCAGCAAGTCGCGTCTCCTCCCCATTTCCGACCCCCGCACCCAGCAACCCTTGGAGCTTGGCTCAGTGATCAGCTTTCAGCAAGGGAGCAGCAGCACAGTAAATCTTTCCACTGGAGTCTGAGCTGTTGAAATTATGTTTGATGGACTTGAGCGGAATCTTTTTTTAATCATTAGGCAACATTAGTGTAATAGACTACAGCGCTCTCTGTGTGCATTTGGCTTGGCTAATATTTAATATTAAGTATGCAGCGCAGCTCATTCGCAAGCACAAAATCTGAGCTTTGTTTCAGAGATTTAATTTGTCATCTGAAAAAGTCTCCGGTGGGTTTTCTAGCAGTATGAGAAAGGAGAGAGCTCAGAATGCGAAAGACAGAGAGAGAGCCAGGGGACCCGATCCACTAGTGATGTAAATCAGCATTGATTTCCAGTGGAGCTCTGTGGATTCACACCTGCTGGGATCTGACCCATTGACTTCACTGGAGCTACGTTGATTTACATGAGTTGGGATCCGGCCCGCCCAATTTCATTAGAGCTGTGCTGATTTATACCAGCTGGGGAATTGGCCCATTGACTTCAATTTAAACCAGCTGAGGTGCTGGCCCAGAAAGTAGAGATGTGAGGAGGGAGAAAAAAGGAAGAGAGGGCAGAGTAGGAAGGTCTGATCCAGCTCTCCCTTACTTCAGTGGAATTACTCTTCATTGACAGCAGCGAAAGTCAGGGAGTACCAGGCCCAGAACATAGAACTAGATAGTTAATTAAGAGCTAAACTGGTTCCACTTGGTGCATGAGGCTCACAGTATCTCCATAGCCACAGCTGCTGAAGCACAGAGGATGTATTCACACCACAGCTATTAGCAATCCTTGCTGGGCACCGTTAGGCTGTTTCCTGTCATGTTAAGAATCACCAGCCCCGATGCTACTCCCTTCCCTAAAAGCAGGACTGAGCCCGTGGTGCTCAAATGTGCTGATTGCTGACTCAATGCAATATCCGTTTAGGAAGTACATACTGGCAGGCCAAGCTCATAAGGTCTGGAGAGTCGGTCGAGTTTGGATACTTCTCTGAATCTTATCCCAGGCTCCTGGGTTTGGAAACCTCACGAGGGAAGGTTTCTTGGAGTTCCTAATCTCAGCCCAACTGGAAATACTATGAGAACAGCCTGGTGATTGGGAGGTGCAGAGAATTTAAGCCACAAGAAAAGGTTGCTGAACTTCTCTGAAGCTCTTGAAGAAATGTGACCTCATTTCCATGCATGGTTCCAGACAAACTCCAGAGTGATTCTTGGTCTAGGATTAATCCCACTTTCTCTACCAGCAGTACTTCTGGACCTGATGCTAAGACAGGGCAAGCTATAGGAGATGGGCAGAAAGCCTTCCTGTATTGACATGCTCAGAACGGCTCCCGCTGGCTCAGCCAGTGACAAATCTACTGTTTGGTTCTAGTAGAGGTGGTACTTGTGGACCACACTGGTCATGTCTGGAGTTTTTGCACTCTCAAAGTGAGATTTGACCCAGATCAGGGACTCTGTCTACTGGTCATGTCCCCCCACCAGCTAGCAGACACAAGGAAGCCTCTGCCATCTGGGGTAGATTGGGCTGGGCGACCATTAGCCATTCATCCAAGAGGGCATTTTTGCTCCAGCTTATAACTAACGTTACATCCCTGCTGCTCATTTCATTCATTTCATTTGGTACAAGTATCAGGATGTGGTAATTTGCTCCCTGTGTTGTCCTGCAGTTAGGGCAGCAGATTGATAGACAGAACTCCTGGGTTTTAGTTTCTTCTGCTAGTAACCTGCTGTATGGCCTTGGATAAATCATCTATCTGTGCATCATTTTCTCTTCTGTGAAACGAGAATTACAAAGCCCAATTAGTGAGTAGTTATAAAGCTTAGAGATCTTTGAATGACAAGTGCTATGGGAGGGCAAAGCGTTGGTAAATAATCATCATCGTAGTGCATTAGTATCCAGAAAACATCCTTCCTGTTGTTCCTGACTAGAATCCCATTAGCTGCATATTCAGTGAATCCGATTGCTAGTCTCAGATCTGCACATTGCTTAGCCGGATGAGTTTGTTCAGCGCTCTATCTGTTCTGGTTAGGTCAGGGCCATAGGACTTCTTCTCTTTGCAGACTCTTCCACACAAGTTTTCTTTCAGTGTTCATCATGTGGAATCTTTCACAGGTCCTCAGCATTGTCAACATTCAAATAACCCATCCTGGACATGGCCTGTGCCCTCAAAGGATGGTTTGGTGTTGTATGGCCCATTGCAAACATTGGCCTGCCATTTAGTGTCACTACAAAAAGAGGAAAGTGCATCTCCTGTGGTCTGAACAAAGGGAATTCAGGGTAATCAGCAGTTCCTCCAAAGTTCAGGCCAGGACTTAGGGTAGCCCTTCATGGTGACATTAGTCAGCACAGTCTGAGAGCCAGAGAGAACCACGGGATCTGTCTGTGACTGTAGCCTTCATAAAGAATCTCCTTTACATGAATTGCAACCAAGTTCTGGCCTTTCTCTACCCCTACAGAGGATAGGACACGCAGACAGGTTTAAGGATTACAGAGGAAACCTCTGAGGACAGGCAGTTGAATGATTGTCAGAATGCAACCCTATAGGGTTAGTGAAAGCAAGGGTTAGATATTATAAAAGATTCCAGCAAAAGCTTTCTGCCAGTGCTTTTATGGGATATCCACTCTCTGTTCCAGTGTGTTTCAAGTCTTGCTTAGAGAGACAAGGTGGGTGAGGTAATATCTTTTATTGGACAAACTTCAAGTCTTGCTTGACATTCAGGGTCACATTAGAAGACGAAAACAAAGAGCCGTAATGATTTCTATAATCTGTTGGCCCTCGGCTATTCTTTTCCATTTAAAAGGTTCTTGGCAGTTTGGGAGCCTGGTAGGGAATCTCAGCAGGGCTTCTGGCATGGAAAACCGTGTTGTTTCAAATGATAGGTTTTGCTTCTGGCCCCGACTTTGATTAGATCATATTTAGAGAGCACAAAGCAATTTATCATCATTCTGAGGGATGGGAATAAAGTTGATAGCAGTCAAGAGACTAGTGTCTGGAGAACAATAGGAGCGAATGGAGATGGTCTGATGAGGCCGTGTGTGTATTTGGTTAGGATTAGTCTGGGGGCTGGGGCTTGGGTTGGAGGTGGAATCAGAGTTAGATTTTGAGATCTTGCAAGATTTTAGCCCTAATTGGTGGAAGTCTGGAAGATTAGCCATCCTGGAATTTCTATCATCTTGGTCTCTTAGCAAGACTGTGGCCACATCCCAACCAGAACCAGAAAATAATCTGCTTCTGAGTTTAAACGTGACCTGGTACCAAAACAACTGGCTGGGTCTGGGATCAGGGGATTTGAATTCTCCCAGATTTGTAAAGCACCGAGGCACCTAACTCTCATCACGTTAGGCATCTAAACATTTTGAAAATCCCACTAAGTGCCTATCTTCATCTTTAGGGCCTAAATACCTTTGAAAATCTGACTCCGGGTCCCTTGGTGTTGGACAACTGCACTTCTCCTGGCTGTACCTTGTGTATTTAGCAATACAGGAGGTGCATTCCAACTAGTTCTACCTAACACAGGACCGGATTTTGATACTCTTGCTCCTGTTGAGTAGTAACTTGCTCCATTGAAATCCGTGGCACTACTCATGGAGTAGGATACATACGTTGAGGAGTAAAGCTGGCACGATTGATGCTTTCTACTTAGGCGTGCCTGGTATGTCCCAGCAGAAGTCAGTTGGCTAATGCAGAGGTCTGTGTCTTCATCATGCATTGGAGACATGCCGACTTCCCACCAGAGTCAGCACAGGTTCAATAGAACAAACTTCCCCAGGAATTCTGGAGAGTAACTCCAGTTTCAAATAGCTATTGCAGCTACAAAGGCCCTAGTGGGCTTAGACACCTCTCGTTCTTTCTGCACCTCTCCAAGGTTAGGAGAATGGTGGGTAAGGTGTTGCTAGTTCCCAATCACTTCCCCACACTGTGCCTCTGTTACCCCTCTACCCTTGGTCTATTTAGATTGTGAGGTCTTCCAGGCAAGGGCCATTTCTTCCTATGGGTTTGGACAAGGCATACCACAATGGGGCCTTGATCTCAGCTGGAGCCTCCAGACACTACTGTAATGCAAATAATAAGAGCAGTGTAACAAGGTGGCTTATGTGTGGGCTGGAGAGCCTGGAGCTAAGGCAGCCCTGATTGCAAGATGAGCCCCACCTGAGAGGAATCTAGTGATTCCAATATAAAAGGCAGCAGGATGCTGCGAAGAGGGGCATGGCTGGGAAAGTACTGAGCTTGCCAGAGGCAGTACAGGTGGCCTGGCTGTAAATGGGATGCTTGGGAAACAGGACATTGGGTGGAGCTGGGGCTGGTGGATGGAGCAGCTATAAGGAGCAAATTATGCTGCTGCAGAGTCCTAGCCAGACCACGCTGGAGTTACAGGAGGGAAAGTGAGCTGAGAAGCTGTGTGTTTGTTCTGGACTTTTGACAAAGTTTGTTGCCAGCCTGAGGAGTGCCGGTGAAGAGCAAATTAGGGGATTTGACCTTACAAGGTCACTGGAGACTGAGTGAGTTAAAGGGGCCTGTATGAAGGGAAAATAGAGGTGGAATGGCCACAAGGTTGTAAGCGGCAATAGTGTTACAAGCAGGTTCAGAAGATCAGGTCCAACGCTGGAGGAGGTGCAGGCGGACACTGCACGGTTCCAGCCAAGGCTTATCTCCAGCAGCAAATTGCATCAGGTCAGAACATGAGCTTGGGGAGGTGTGTCAGAAAGTCACCTGCAACTTCCCATCAGCTGGATCTGGGCAAACCCTGCTGTGACCAGTGGCAGATGGCTCATCTGCTTGTGCCCTGGCAGCCTTTCCCTTCACTGACCCTGCTTTCCTCCTCCCGGCGGCCCTAAGTCACAGAGCTCTGGTGCCATTTGCATTTTTTTAAGGATTACCAAAAAAACTGCTTAAAAATGGGAGAGGGGTGAGCAAGATGTTGCAGAAGGGGTATTTTTTTGTGGATTCAGCCTGGCCACCTGCCTGAGTCAAACTCTCACTCCCCTTACATTCCCCCCTCCCATCAGGCCCATTTGCAGCAGAGCAGCCGTGTGTACCAGAACCTCTAAGGCCAATGGTGGAAGCACCAATATCCAAGTCATTTAAAATTGTTACAGTGCCAAGGTGCAGTGCGGCCATGGCAACATGGCCATGGCATGGTTGCATGTGACGTTACTTTGTCGCCACCTCGTGCCAATATATTTGCACATCACAGTGCAGTGTCGTGGTGACAGGGGATGGATCATTTGATGATTACCTGTTCTGTTCATGCCCTCTGGGGCATCTGGCATTGGCCACTGTCGGAAGACAGGATACTGGGCTAGATGGACCTTTGGTCTGACCCCGTATGGCCGTTTTTATGTTCTTCTGGCAGTGCAGTGTACTGCTGTTACATCATCCCGTTGCAGCATGGCTGCATCATGATGTGTTGTCTGCTCCAGCCACGTAGCCAGACTTAGAACTAGCCTGTCAAAACGGGGCTGGCTCTGTCAAAATCCAAGCAGGGAGGAGCCTCCCATGTATCAGGAATAAGTCAGTATCCAGTGGGCTGCAATGCATGGAATTGCTCCAGCAAAGCAAACACAGTCACTATGTTGCCAGCGCTGCCAGAGCGACAGTCCCGGCTCCATCACATTAGAGGCAGTGGAACACAGGCTGATGTTCGGAGGAGTAAAATCATCATGTCACAGCAGTAGGGCCCATTAGAAATGAAATGTTCCTACTGGGGTATTTTATTTGCACACTCCAGTAGAGTGGACACCAAAAGGCTTTGCTAATGCTTCATGGGCTGCTAATTTCCTCTCTGACCTCTTTTGTTGGAGTGTGACCGCAGCCAGAATCTCGCTGCAATGAATGCCAAAGCCTGCCACAGGCCTGGGTTAGGGGTTACAATGAGGCCTCTGTGGGCTTTAATCAGGCTCCAGTTTGCAGTTTAAGAACAGGGGGAATTTGTGTGGCTCTCAAAAGAGCTGGGTGGCACAATAAGGGAGGCCCCGGGCTCTCCCATGAAGGCAGAGGCAGCCCGGCGAAGACAGCTAAAGGGATTCGTCAGGTGGGGAGGAGGGAGGAATGGCTTCCTTTGTAAAAGCCTTTCTTTAGAAAGGAAGGTTTTGCTGAATGCCCCTGCTAGACGACCCAATCGGGGCCTGGCAGATGGATATCACAGGCATGCTGCTTATTCATGGCAGCCTGCAGCTTTTCTCGCTTCCTCCTCCCCCAGCCTTTTATGCATTTTTAAGGCTAATTTGTTTTGTTAATCTTTTCTTGCCCTCCCGCTTTCTCTCCTCCATACAGATTGTGACTCATACTGCAAGGCATCCAAGGGGAAGCTGAAGATTAACATGAAGAAATACTGCAAGAAAGATTATGGTGAGTTGTGCATTCTTGGCCTTCCCAGCGTTTTTAAAATGAGAGGGATTTTAAAAAAAACATCTCTTTCCTCAAATGCAGTTGGCTTCATTCGTATTAGATGAGACTGCAAGGGATGAGCTCTAGATGTCTGAACCCAGGACATGTTCTGCCCAGCATAGTCACAGAGTGTGCAGGAGAGGGGCACATATGTGGCAGGGACCACGTGCACTTCCTTGGAAGAACTTGTAGATATGGAAGGAGCAGAGCGGTCAAGATTCTCGTACAGCTTCATCTCAGCTCTAGTGCAATCTCTGGTCATTCCTGCCCCATGCTCTGAGTGTGTTGTAACCTGTATTTCAGGCATTATTTTTCTATGGTTTAGAGATGAAATCAGACTCTCTAAGCAAGGCTGTATATCGCAGTGATACCTATGTGTGCAATGACACTTCTAGAACATGCAGTGCTGCTTTAAAAGTATGTGCAATGAACAGTGAACACAATTCCCCCAGGATCCTTGCCCAGCCCCAACTCTGGGATCTCTGTTACCTAGAGTCCTCTGGGGCCATGCCCACGCCTCAGCCCAAGTGATGCGTACTCTGTGACGGCAGGTGACCTTTTTAAAATTGTTTTAGGCTCCGGAAAACTAGTGGCCAGTGCTGCTTTGTCATCTGAGTGCATATACTCTTCCCCACCCAGCTACACCAGGCACAGCTCTCCCTGTAGCATGGAAGTCTCATGATCTGGGCTCCATGCTACAGGTTATCATTAGCGCTTAGCAATTTTCAGAGTGACTGAAACAAGGGGTAGGGGAAACGAAGCGTCTGCAGACTCAGTGACCGGTCTGCTGTGTCTTAGCAAGAGAATACTGTGTGTTTTATACAGTAGGTTTTTAATGATTGTTCAAGTGAGGATGGCATCCAATTCACTGGGATACCTCGCAAAAGTCAGACCGTGCACAATCAAAAGCTCTCCCATCTCATTTGTCTGGAAAGTTACAGTTTTCCAAATGAGATGGGAACATCTAGTCAAAAGACCAGCTTGAGAGGTTAAGATCATCCAGGCTTTTCCAATTCCAGAGCCCTAACTTCCTACGCTCTGGCTCTTACCAGACAGAGTAGCTGGATAATTTGGCAAGAGGGGTGGTGGTGTGTCACATCACATGACTTAGCAGTACAGAGACCTCTGAAGTCAATGCTGCAGTGCCAGTTAATACCAGCTGACAGCCTGGCCTCTAATGATTAGCTTATTGGTTACACACTTCTGTTTTTGTTTTGATTTAATGTAGATAAAATAAACCCAATAAGCTCCTAAGCTAAACTATCTGCCCCTTAAATGTAGAGGAACAAGCTTTATTGGCCCAACTTCTGTTGGTGAGAAAGACAAACCTTCCAGCTGCACAGAGCTCTTCTTCGGGTCTGGGAAAGGTACTAAGAGAGTCACAGCTAAATACCAGATGGAACTGATATACTTATGCAAAATGGTCTGATTCATTTATAACACTAGTTTTGCCAGTGACTTCTATGGAGTTACTCCTGATTCACATCAGTGTCTGTGAGAGAAGTATCATAGATTTTAAGGACAGAAGAGACTCTTAGATCATGTAGTCTATAAACACAGACCATAGAATGTTACTTCTGTATTGAGTCAAACATCAATCCTTTGCATTTCTTATACCCTTTAATGATACGTTGATGCTTAGATCCTTGGTCATGAAGGTATCTTCACAAAAAGAAGTTTGTAATGGAGCTATGATTTAATTACATCATCAATATCTTTGACAAGTTCTCAGGCCAGTGTCAGCTGCAATTCAAAGTGTTGAGTCTCATCTATAGAGCTCAATGGGCCTCATTCTGATCCTAGATACTCTGGTAGCATTTCACTGAGGGGGCGCCAAAGAAGTCAACAGACTTACTGTGGGCTTAGCTGAAGTTAAATGAGGTTAGAATCTGTCTTGGCTTTCGGGGAGATCAACCCTGCTTCCCAAGTGTTGCCATTGCAGTTGAGATTAGCTGGGGGTATTCTAGGTGTTAGGAAGCAGATTGCACAGGAATTTTCCATCTATCTGTTAAAGGTAGAATCAACGGGGCTCTGTAGAAATGTAACTGAAGTTTGTAGCAATAACTTCAAACATGCCTACAGGGACTGAGATCATTTCTATACGGTTTTTTAAAGTCACCTATAGAATTCCACATTCGGGATCTAATTTTCTATTACATTTTATAGGATAGTCCAGAAATCCTACAGAAAAGTGATAATTTTCTGTTTAATTCCATAGGGCTTTCCCATTAGGGAGGGGGACTGGAGGCAGCAAGCTGTGTGCAGTCAAGTACTCTGGACTCCTGAATTCACTTCCTTCACTAGGATGAAGTCCTGACCCAATTTCTGTTGAGGTCAATGGGAATCTTCCCGTTGACTGTAATGGAAACTGGATTGGGCCCTAGCAGAGCCTGGGCCACCTTCTCCCTTACAAGGAAGCTCCTTTACCTCACTCTGGCAGTGTAAAGAAGACTTAAAGTGGGCGTGAATTACAGTTGTATCCACTTTAAAGCCCCTTGATGCTGCCAGAGTGAGGTAAAGAGGCCTTTGTGTAAATAATCAGCCTCCTGTGTCTACTAATCTTCAGAGTCCATCTCTAAGCACTGGCTGTTGCCTATATGCAGTGGGGGAGTGGACTGGTGTATAATACACTATGTAAAGGGGTTCAGATCCACAGCTGGTGAAACTCAGCACATTGCAGGGGCAGGGCCTGACATCTTTAGTCAGGCATGCAGTTCTACACTGTCGTGCAAAATAGCCTCCTCCATGTAGGATGACCTCGCCCATATGGTGCGTAAGAGCCCACGCTGTGCGGAGCCTGCCATGTAAGTCTAGAACGTGGTGTCCTCCAGCTGTGTTTGGGGGCCAGATGGAATTGTCCCATGGGCACAGCTGGTTCAAGGGCACACACGCATGCACTGCATACACTGCTCCAGTGATCTCAACAGTGCTACATCCACTTAGGAGCCGGTCTAGGGTATTTATTAGGGCCTTTTGTTTGTAATAGTTACTTGTTACAGCCAGTATTGTACATGCTCCTAGAGATGTACCAGGCATATTTTAAAATCAGTTCTTTAATGAATAATGAAGTAATTACAAGATATTGTCTGGCCATGTTTTATTTCTGTGGGTGTCTTGATTTCATCCCCACCACTCCTAGTCACAATTAACACATTATACCCCCATCCCATTGGCTCCCTTGCTGGGGGCCTAAGATATTATTCTCCAAGCCCCGTATCCTACCCATGTCATGTTTGGGGTTGATCAGCATACTTGTGCATGTCGATTTCAAACTGTTGCTGTGTCAATCCAGGGCCAGTTTTTAATGTGATGCCTGGAGCAAGCCCAGATGAGCTCAGCTGAATGCTGGAGGCCTCTGGAAAAAAAAATAAAAAGGCATCCTCTCTGTATCAAAGTTTCCAGCAGCAGTGGTAATGGCACCTCCTCCTCCTCGTTCCGAACGTGTAGTCACACCAGCCACACGGCACATCCTGGAAGTGTTTGCAAACGCAGAACTAATTTCCATTTAACACTCCTTCACAACATCTTTTTCATACAAAGGGATTCCTGGCAGTGGCAAAAATTGCTGTGTTCCAAGATGCTCTGCTTTGGCTTTGTAATCTGACAGCTTCGTGTGAACTCACGCGATCAGTGCGCACAGAGGGGCAGTAAGAAGGCGGCCCTGTTCTTGTACATATACCCGCCTCCTCTTCCACCCCCCAGCTCCCACCCACCCTCACTGTGAAATAAAATTCCATCGTGCATTTACAGAATTAAACCCTGAATAATTTATCATCTTTGTTTTCTAACATGGGGGGGAGGGGGCAAACTTTGAAACAGCAGCAATCCGGACTTTCCCAGCCAGTCCCACCGCGTAGGGTTTGAATGCAAAATCTGCCTGTTTATTCTTGCTTTATACCACATGGCAAATGTGTTCTGAAGTTTAAATGCAAGACCATCCCCATTCTGCAACAATGACCAGGCAGGGCTGGAATGCATGCACTACAGAATATTAAAAAGGACCCTGCCAAATTCTGCTCCCAATGATACACGAGCAACCAGGAGTTTGAAATCCTAAAATCAGCCACAAATGTCTTTCCTTAGCGTTACTTACAAGTAGTGTCTTCAATTATTAGAGGGAAATAATTTTAAAAATCACAAGCACTTTTCATCTTTGAAGCTGTGTGTTGACTTTTTGCATTTCAGAAGTTAGTTTCAATGTCATTTCCAGTCAGTTACAGCTCCTGGTTCTCATGCACTAGCAGTCTTGCAATATAGGAATTTTATAGCTTGACAATGGTTAGGTTTTTTTCACCCCTCAAAATGCTTGTTTTTGCTGAGTTGATTTGTTTTTTTTAAAGCTCTGTTAGGTTTTGTGAAACATTTTTTAAAAGAAGAACTAAAGTTCTGGTCTTCAACAATCGCATGCTATTGCTTTAAGATGCTGTCCTGTCAGATACTACGGTTGTGAAGCCAGTATAAAAACCTGTACAGAACAGTACAAAAACCTATACTTGCAATGAAGCACCCCACAGGGATGCGTAGGAGGAAAGAGGGAGCTATGGAAGTTGCAATATTTTGTTAATTTTTGTTCCATACAGTAGCAACACTTGTTTAAAAACAAAACAAAACAAAAACAACTTTCCAAGGAAGTTTGTGTAGGGGGGTTGGGTTCCGATCCTGCGATGTGCTGAGATCCTGCTGGGAAGTGGAGCATCCCTTCACCTCAGCTGAAGAGGCTCTAAAATGGAGGGACTCAGGCCCTCAGGATCACACCTGTAATGCAGTTCATACCATTCTCCCCTGCCTATACAGGCCTACAGTCAGTAGATCGTCTTAGGTAGGGCTGAAGAACATTTGGGACTCTACTTTTTCAAGCAGTGGTGTTTGAGTGAACGTACCAAATGGTATCAAGTCAAATGAAAGAACATCCAAGGGCACCAAAAATGTGTACTCCTCGGCTCTGCACAGGGAGAAGAGGGTGGGGGCGAGTGATTCCAGCCACATAGGCTAGCCGGCACTCATGCTAGTGGGGCCGTGTAAGCATGCGTTAGGTGAGGGCAGCCCAGCTTCCGAAACATTCCAGGAGGGAATAAAGGATTGAAAAGGCGCCCGGAGTGATGATAAAGACTTTTTGACTGACACCCCAGCGGGAAGCCAATTAGGAAGCAGTTTGCCTCAACTTTACGGAATGATAGCGGCTCTGAATGTCCTAAAAAGCCCCAATTAGGTTGAACACGGTTACTTCTCCTGTGAGCTAAAGCAGGGAGCTATCATCTGGATAGCTCTGCTCAATAGGGCTTTTTATCTTCCATTTTAATTCAGTGACTCAAAGCAGATCTTTTTATTTATTTATTTTTATCTATTTGTGCTTTTTTTTTTAAATAGGCTCTTTCCTGCAAAGTATATTCTGTACAAATATTTTGAGCTAAGCCATGTAAGAGGGATGCAACTTCAATGAGACTTGGGGTAGAACAAAATTCTTTTTACTTTACTACCAAGTGGAATTAGTTAGTGACTTTGCTAAATCCCCATTACACAGAAAACAAGACTGAGCTGGTAAACTGGGAAGTTGTTAAACTTTCTGAGCTCAGGGCTTTGCAAGCAATGCACTGGGAAGCCTTGGGTTTGTGAGGGTATCTAGGTTTGGGGGTGAAGTTGGTGAGGCGCCCCCCCCATCTTCCTGGCCTAGTAAAGAAGTTCATGGCAGAGGTTACTTTTCAGCTGCTTTGCACCTTGTGTGGTCGTTCACAGTTGTGCAAAGAGGGCGTGGGACGCTCACACTATGGTGTGAGTGAGCGGAGGATTCTGACTGGATTGCATTTTACTCCCATTTCCACAGGGGAGAATGACATGCAGCATGCAAGGCAAAGGAGAATTAGACCCCTGGTTTCCATTCTAAGGAGGTGCACCCATCTCTGCAGGCCAGCCCCTGGAGTCAAATGTACTTGGTTTGCTGCAGCTCCATTCTTCTCCTGCTTAGTCACAGTGGCTTAGGCCAGGGCTACACTAGCAAAGATTTGCCAGTTTAGTTCCACCTCTAGAGCTACACCAGCAAACGCTCCTAGTGCAGGTGTGGGTATACCGGCAAAAAGGTTATTTTGCCAGTAATGCTGATACCAGGGCAGCAAGCAGATTAAGCTATACCAGCAAAAGCCCTTTTAGGCTTGTATAACTGCATCTCCACTAGAGCTTTTGCCAGGATAATGTAAAAAAAAAAAATCATCCCCCCCAACCAACATTGCTATACTAGTAAAAGCATAGGTCTGGTCGTAGACCAAATACTCTGGTCCTACTGAGATGTGCTCACCACTAGAATGTGATGCAATCCCACATCAGATTCAAGGACTGAGCCATTCTTTAAGCCATCCTTTGTGCCTACCCCATTCAGAGTTGTCCGATCACCAGGCTGCTAGCCAGGCAAATTAGATCAGCCTCAGGGTTGCTCTACTTTACTCAAGCTATTTGTGGTCTCAGAGGGCCAATCCCAAATCCAGGGATCACAGAGGCATTGAGATTCCCCAGCCTGGTCCCAAGTGCTGGGTAGTAGGGGGAGCACTGGAGCTGCTTTGCTAGCCTTACACCATGGAGGGTTCCCTAATGCAAGAGGAATCCTACCTTGGCCAGTTAAGCTGGCTTTAAAGCTGTTTTGCCCTACGGGGGACACACAAAGCAACCATAAGTGGCCAGGGAATTTGGTCCAGGGAAGTTTCTGCCAATGTGACTCCAGGGTAAGCATTGGTGCCTGATTCCAAGCCCCTGGAGATCTCAGAGGCCGTTCTGTGGCCACCGGTGAGAATTTCGAGCTACATGTGTCCAGGATGCTGCTGGCTGCAGCAGCATCACTAGAAAGCCTGCCCTTCTGCCAGCACAACTGGGTACCTGGATCAGATACCTGACATCAGTATTTGACCCGAGGACGTGATGGGTGCTCAGCACCTCTGAAAAGCCAGACACTTATTTAGATCCCTACATTTCAAGCCTTGGTTTTCCTGTCGGTAGGTGTCTTTTACCCGTGGTGCCTAACCAGTGATGAACAGGAACTATGTTAAACAGTGCCCCTGGCTCCAAGGGGCGGAGCTCAAGCACCTAGAGCTGCTGGATATGTTAGAGCAGTCCCTGACACCACTAAGCGGGTGAGAGGACTCAATTAATAGAGAATTAAAGGACAATAAGATAACTAATGCCAGTCAAGACAGGTTTATGGAAAATATATCCTGTCAACTTGATATCTAGTTCTGAAGTTTGACTGCTAATGGTAATAGTGTTGATGTAATAAACATAGACTTCTGTAAGGTGTTTGACTTGGTAGCACATGATATTCTGATTTAAAAAAAACTAGAAAGATATGAAATTAACATGATACACATGAAAAACTCGCTAACCAATATGTCTCAAAATGTAATTGTAAACTATAAAAGCAGCAAAGAGTCCCATGGCACCTTATAGACTAACAGACGTTTTGGAGCATGAGCTTTCATGGGTGAATACTCACTTCATTGGATGCATGTAGTGGAAATTTCCAGGGGCAGGTATATATATGCAAATTTCCACTACATACATCCGACGAAGTGGGTATTCACCCACGAAAGCTCATGCTCCAAAACGTCTGTTAGTCTATAAGGTGTCACAGGACTCTTTGCTGCTTTTACAGATCCAGACTAACACAGCTACCCCTCTGATAATTGTAAACTGTGTGTTTCTAGTGGGGGTCCCACAGGAATCGGTTCTTGGCCCTAAGCTATTTAACATTTTTATCAATGCCGTGGAAGAACACATACAATCATCACTGATAAAATCTGTAGATGATACAAATTGGGAGAGTAGTAAATAATGAAGAGGACACATCAGTGATACAGAACAATCTGGATTGTTTCATAAACTAGCTGCAAGGAAACACTATGCATGTTACTATAGCTGAATGTAAATATATACATCTAGGAACAAAGAATGTAGGCCCTACTTAGAGGATGGGAAGCAGTGACTCTGAAAAAGATTTGGGGGTTGTGGTGGATAAGCAGCTGAACATGAGCTCCTAGTGTAAGGCTATGGCCAAAAGAGCTAATGCGATCCTGGAACGCATGAACAGGGAAACCTTGGGTGGGATTACAGAGATTATTTTTTTACTTCTGTGTTTGGCACTGGTGTGACTGTGTCTGGAATATTGTATCTAGTTCTGGCATCCATAATTCAAGAGGGATGTTGATAAATTGGGAGAGGGTTCAGAGAAGATCCACAAGAATGATTGATTAACGGCTTAGAAAACCTGCCTTATAGTGACAGAGCTCCATCTAGTATCAGAGGGGTAGCTGTGTTAGTCTGGATCTGTAAAAGCAGCAAAGAATCCTGTGGCACCTTATAGACTAACAGACGTTTTGGAGCATGAGCTTTCTTGGGTGAATACCCACTTCGTCAGATGCATATCATCTGATGAAGTGGGTATTCACCCACGAAAGCTCATGCTCCAAAACGTCTGTTAGTCTATAAGGTGCCACAGGATTCTTTGCTGCTTTTACAAATCCATCTATTTAGTTTAACAAAAAGAAGGTTAAGTTGATTTGATTACAGCCTATAAGTACCTACATGGGGAACAACTATTTAACAGTGGGCTCTTCAATCCAGCAGTGGGCAGAGGAAGATCTAACATAAGCCAATGGCTGGAAGTTGAATCTAGACAAATTCAGGCTGGAAATAAGGCGTACGTTTTTAACAGGGAGCGTAATTAACCACTGGAACAATTTACCCAGGGCTGTGGTGGATTCTCCCTCATTGACAATTTTTAAATCTAGACTGAATGTTTGTCTAAAAGCTCTCCTCTGGGAATTGTTTTGGGGCAGGTCTGTGGCCTGTGTCATACAGGAGGTCAGACTAAATGAGCACATGGTCCTTTCTGGCCTTGGGATCTATGAATCTGTGAAGGAGCAGTGAGGGGAGCGAAATAACGCAAAGGGAGGTAAGGCCTATGAAAGTCAGTGGGAGTCTCGTTACTGGCATAAGTGGGCAATGGATAAGGATCCAATTCTCAAAGGTATTTAGGTGTCTCACTCCTATTGAAAATGGGAATTCAGTACATAATATCATTGAGGTATCTGGGCAAAGGCCGCTAGAGATTTGAGCAAGAAATATCACCACAAGATTCAGTTTGGAACCCAGCTGCTAATACATGTTGGGAGTTAGGCATGAATATGCAATGTGATGCAGCTGCCGAAAGGAAAAGGGCTAGTCTAGTTTTGGGGTTGCAGATGGAGAGGCACACGTCATCACAAAGCCCCAGGCCCTTCTTTCTGCAGCTCTGGAATATTAGCCTGCTTCTTTTCTTACCAGGGGCTTTAGTAGAGTTACTCCAGTTTTACCCTGCTGGGAGGGAGAAGAGAATTGGGCTAATTGTGAGCATTTCTGGGCAACTATTTACTAAAAGAGATAGGCAAGTTGGATGGAGTTCAGAGAAGAGAAACCCAAAGTGGTTATGGCTTCCTGTGGCCAAGTCGAAGAAGGTAAATCTGCATAGCCCGAAGCACAGTAACAATCTGCAGGTTATTAGAAGGGTCTGAAGTCCAAAGAGGCAGAGGAATTATTTAGTGAAGTACGGAGGCTTTTAGACTGAATATAAACATCCCATGGAATAAATTTCCTAAGGGATTCCCCCTATTGCCTGGCCCACTTAGCACAGAACTGGACAGGCCAGTCTGGCGCTGGCAGGGAGATGGATGGGATTAAATAGCCCTTTTCCATCCCTCGAGGCTCTGGCTGTTCCACTCTCTGAGGAGGGAAGGATTCTGTCATTTCCAGCTCAGCTTCGGAATCTCCATTACAATCTCTTTGGCAGTCCCAGACGCTCTATCCTCACCTGAAGGCTCTGGCACCAGGCCCAGTGAAGCCAAATCCTGAGCAGCCACGAAGGAGAAAGCAAAACCACAGGCTGTGTTTGTATGGATTCCCGGCTCCATTCCCTAGCACAATAGGATTTGTGCTAATTGGTGGCTTTGGAGGGGCTGAGGACAGGCCTGGGTCAGCATAGAAAGTGACTGGGTATTGACCTCTAGAGAAGGTAGCACCTCCAGGTCAAAGCTGAGGTCATTAGGAGGCCAGGGAAGGAAAGATTAACTGCCCCGTGGTATGTTTGTGCTGCACCACACCTGGCCTGTGAATAAACAGAGGGTTTCAATTTCCAGAGCTGTTAATCTCTTAATTCTTACAGACATGTGCCTTATACATTCTCTCCCTCCCACCCTCTCTCTCTCACCCTGCCCCCTGTCCCTTCCGCTCCAAATGCAAAAATAAATCTACCCACCCTGGACATTGAGTCTTCGAGTTCACAGTCCTTCTGACCTCACGTGGGAGGGTTCCCTTTGCCCCCAGCGTGGGCCCGATCCTGCACAACCGAAGTCAGAGGGAGCAGGTCTGTAGCCTCTTCGTGGGGATCCCAGTGTGAATAGTGTCACCTAACTAGGAGTGAGCCCTTCCTCCTGCCTCTCCAGAGGGACCCGATCCTGTTCACTCCTATTGACATCTCGGGGGCTGCTCCACACCTGATGCTATCCAGCCTAGCACGCAAGTTCCCTTCGGCTTTGAACACAAAGGGGCTGCAACCACAAGCCCCTTCTTAAGCCCCTTCTTAAAGCAAGATCCAAAGCTGTCCTCCCTGTGCCTCATGCCTCCTTGAGAGCAGAGATCTCAGCTTTCTGAGTGTAGCAGGAAGTGACCCCCCCCAACACCCACATCCCTTTAGCACACCCAGGGGAGCGAGGGGAATTAGTGGGACAGGGGGCGGCCTTCCAAACACAAGTCACTTGACTGCCATTGCACAGCATGCTGCCCAGCTGCTGGCCTACCCCTGCTCCCTTGACTCACCAGTCCCTTCCCAATCAACTTTTGGAAGAGGGGCTGGGGGTGGGGGGAGATGGTGGGATCCTATTTGAAAAGGTGAGATCATCTTCTCACTCTGCCCTTTCTTGGAAAAATCCTTCCTTCACTGAGCCTTCAGTTACTCACCCCTTTGTTGAAAGGCATCTTGGCAGCGGCACATGGAAAAATCAAAATATGTTTTGAAAAGGCAACTTTTTTAAAGTATTCCACATAGAAACCTAAACCGATCTGTTCTGAGGAGGCCCCTAGGGACAGCCTGTGAGAGTGAGGGGATAACCCATACCTCTGCTTTTTATAAAGCCTCTCTCCAGAAGAGAGACCTCCTCTCTGTATTATTGTGGAGAAACCATATTTCTGAATGCAGGGGGAAAGTCCATGGAGCGGGAGTGAATTGCTACGAAATCCCCAGCATAACTGTGTCCATATGCTCTGGAACGCTGTGTGGCAAAGGAAAATTCTGGGGCAGAGGAACACTGAGGTAACCTGCTCCTCCAGGGCTGTAATAAAACTGGTGCAAGAATGAATTAGACCGTGCGAAAAGGAAAGGGCCTGGATGGGTCAAACAGCGAGAGATTAAACCTAATAAATCTCTGATATTAAACTGGTATGACACGAGTGAAGCTAACCAATAAAACAATGCTGCAGGGTGAACACCATCTTCTAATGCTGCTGGAGAGGCAGGATGAAACCAGAACCATCTGACTGGATTGCCCTTAAATGCGGGGAGTTTAGATGAGCTAGGAACAGTATCAGAGCCATTACTGGGATTTGTTTCTGCTGCTATTGCCATCTGTGGCAGAACAGCCATTGACTTCAGTGACAGCAGAATTTTCACTCCCCAACCCTGGTTAGTGAAAACCGAACAGATGCACATAAAGGGCTGGACTAAATTTGGCTGGATTTAGGTTCAAATCCTGGCTTTGCGACTGGCTGCCTGTGTGACCTTGGGCAAGTCACATGATCGCTGTGGCTCAGTTCCTGAGCCATCAAACAAGGATGATGTTACGTCCCTACAGCACAGGGTGCAATGAGGGTAAATACATTAGTGTTTGTGGGGTGCCCAGTTACCACAGGGATGGTGGGGTGGTGCCATAGACAGGCTTTATTATTGAATAAGCTTGTACCTATACCACTTATAAAAACAGGTCAAACCCTCATGCACTTAGAGTGCTTGGGTGACATGGAACCTGGCCCTGAGCCGCCACTGGGTTTGGGTTAGGGCTTCCAAAAGCAAAACCCATCTGAGATTCTCCAGGATGCAACCCAGTCACACTTTAGCCTTCGCCAGCAGCTTCCGTCTGAGGCGCTCAGAGTGTTTTACAAATGTTGGCTGATTAAGCATCGCAGTAATGCTGTGCAATCAGTGTATTTCCCTTAATATGTTATCACTCGCAATAAAATGAGCTGCTAGACACCCCAGTTTGCATGGTGGCATTTTCCATCAAGTACCTGCCATTTGGGGTTCTTTGGAGACTCCTTCCACAAGATACCAAGACTTTCTCTGCAATAAATTCACACACACACCACCCAGCAGTAAGTTCAGCCTGCCCAATTAATGATAATGTTAAAAATAATAGGTAAAGATGAACATTGAAGCTAGAACATTTTAGGAAATGTTACCCTTTTACAGTATTGCCAACTCTCACACTGTTTGATGCCTTTCTTAAAGCCCTAGCTTCTGGAGTCCTGTGGTTATGTCAGAAGCTCCATTTTTGGGGGGAGAGGGTTGTTTTTGTTTTTTGAAAAGTAAATTTCTAAGTATCATAGCTAAGGAGAAAAGCTTAAAAGCAGGGACCCTAAAGACTCAGGAACCAGAAGGCCAATAAAAAGAACCCCAAATTGGTTATATTTGAAAATTTCCTGATTTTTTTTTAAGGCACCCTCATGATTTTCAGGACCTGACTCAAGCTTTTTGAACTCTGGGGATTGACAATGCTGCTTTCGTTTGGTCTTTTATGATGATGGCCTCCAACATTTTTTAAAAATCTATTTTTTTGATTGATATATCAGATCCTCACATCATCTTCGTTGTCACATGAGGCTGTAACCTGTGCTCAGGTGGGAGGGGCTGCCAGTTCTTGCCCTGTTTAAAGATCACAGCAGCGTATCGCCATCTGGTGGCTGTCTCAGGGTATGTCCAAAGTAAATTTGGTGGGTTTCGATTCAGCTCCAGTGATGAGGTGTCCATGCCACCACAACGTCAGAGGGACCTAGGGCAGAATGGCCCAAACAGCTGAGCATCTTCCCATCTCTGGGGCAGTACCTCACGGTCCTGGCTGAGGCACATCAGTGCTGTAGTGCAGGTTTGGGTGGCTGGCCCTGCAGCCGCCTGTGCTGTACCTGCATTTTGTTCTCTGGGGCTGTATCTCTGAGAGCTTTAACCACAATAAAAGGCCCAGGAACAGGTGGAAGTTGCATTGGTTTCACTTACATCGGGATTTAAGTGAAACCAGTGCAAACCAGTGTGTGGACACACTTGTATCAGTTCAAAACTGGTTAATTGCAGGGGCAAGCCAAACAGCTACAAACTAGGTTTCCAGTGAGTTAAGAGCATCCACGCACAAAGCTGCACTGATTTAATTGAATTAGTTTCACACCACATCTTTAGTTAAACCCAGGCAACTGTGTGTAGACCAGGCCTTGGAGACAAACAAAGTCTTAATCTGGTTTGACTCATTCCTGAGTCAGACCAGCATCTCATCGAGGCCAACATGCCTTTGCCTGAGGGAGGAGTGTATAAATGAAGCAAATGGTCTAACGCAGAGGTTCTCAAACTGGGGGTCATGATCCCTCAGGGGGTCACGAGGTTATTACCTGGGGGTTGTGAGCTGTCAGCCTCCATCCCCAAACTCTGCTTCACCTGCAGCATGTATAATAGTGTTAAATATAAAAAAAGTTTTTTTTAATGTAGACTGTGGGGTCGCCCTCAGAGGCTTGCTGTGTGAAAGGGGTTACCAGTGCAAAAGTTGGACACCCACTGGTCTAAGGAAAGAATCCCCATTGCTGATCCAAGTGAGGCATCCTGTGGAATTAACCACACCTGCACAGTTCACTGGCTTGAGATAGCAGTGGGCCTTCCCGGGTACCCGCACCACTGGCTGGGAGCCTGGAAAGCAACAGCCAGTTTTGCAAATGCAGAGCTAGGGGAGAGGTTAAGAAGAAGGTGGGTAGCTGATTTTTCAAAGCCCAAAGCAAACAAGCAGGCGAAGGCAGCCAGAGGGATGCCTGCTCTGCTCTCGGCCACTGGAGCTGTGCGCTCCCAAGGTATTCTGTTCAGGAACTGGACAGGAGCCATTCCGTGTTGAAAACCGGTGTCATCGGCCCAGGCTGCAGCCAGAGCTCTATGAAAGCTGTGACTCATTTGATTTTGTTCTCCCCTCAGGGGGTACATTGCTGGAACTTAGCAGCATCACATGGCTGCTTACAGGGCACCCGCTGGTTGCTTCAACAGCTCGCCTCAATTACAAATCACAGCAGTTTCGCCCATCGTGTATTTCTTATGCCAGGGCTCAGACTAATCCACTTTGCCTCTGATCATCGGGTGGGCTTTGTGGCTTGCTGTGTGAGCACCACTGTGAATGCAATGGGGGTGATGCCTTGCAGCGGGAAGTTCCCCTCTTCCCTGCTGGGAGAGGTTACTAGCCCTGTTAACCAGCTGGCTTGTCAAACCTTCCTTTGGCTAAATGCTGATTTGATCTCCCTGCTGGCTGGATGGGCCTCCAAGCAAAGATGGGAGGAGGAACGGGCTGCGAGTGTGCATGTCTCTCCCCTGAGCATTGCTGCGCTGCCCTGGCCGTGTGCTTTACCAAGCCAGTTCCCAGGGGGCCAGGCAGGGGAAAGAGAGAGGCACTTAAGCTGTTAATCAGCCCCAAAGGGCTCTGATGAGATCATACTCCACAAGGGTGCCCAGCAGCGGCTTGACAAGGCCGTGCCCTAGGCCTTGGTTGTGCAGCTGTGTCAGGGGGAATGGTTCAGGAGCCAGTGGAGTAAACACCTTCCCTGCCACCATTAATCGCCCTGTGGAACAGGAGCATGGCCTGTCTGCCAACACCGGAGTGCTGGGCTCATGGGCCACCACAGCGAGATCAGCATTGCAGAGAGGCCACAATGCCCAGCAGTGACATTTATCACTGGCTTCTCTGCCCTCTGGGAGGTTCCAAGTGACTGAAAAACACTGGAGCTGCCCCAGAGGCCACGTTGCAGTCACACCCCTCTATCTCCCCACCCCGCAACAATGCACACTGCTGATTTTCCTCTTGTTGGGTTCAGAGTCTGATGTTAGGCTATTTTCAGACAAGATCTGCTGGCCTAGCCAATGATGCCCAATGGGAAAAATCAGTGAGACAAGGTGTGACAGCTCCCTAAGAGCACCAGCCTGTTAGCCACCCAAACAGGCAAATCTGGGCTTTGCCCTGCAGGCTAACAGTAGGTGAACCCCCAATCCCTGCGCCCTTTTGAGGCGGTCCCCTGTAGCACCCAGCCCCTTCTCCACTGAGCACTCACAGAACTAGCAGGTCTTCTTTTCCCAAGGAACCAGTGCACACACCAGCATGTGAGATGCATCACAGGCACCGCTGCTCGTTTAATACCACAGCACTGAGATATAGTTATAGTGAAACCAGCTGTCAATTATCACAGATCACCATTTCAGAGAGGGTGAGCAGGGATAATGGTAAGAAAAGGGTTACATATAAAACTAAATTATAAATGCTTCCTACAGTCTATCCCTTGCAGGCTAACCTGCGGGCTAAATCATTTTATCCTACCCCAAATGTCCTTTGGCACTTTCAGATCCTGTTTTCATGACTATCAATGCACTGTTCGCTTCACAGGTGCAGGAGAAAGGGTGTTACCCTGGCCTTCTCCTTGTAGACTCAAAGTTCATGGTCCGTTCCCAGAGTCAGGATGAGCCTCTGGAGCTTATTCTCCAGTGTGCACCCTCCCTGTTAGCTTCCCAGCCCACACTGACTTCATATGCAAATGAAGCTTCCACTGCACTGGCCTACAATGCTTAATATACATGTGAGTGACAGAGACAGGAATAAACATCTTGTGTCCAGCAGAAACCCACGTGTCAGTGCTGCTCTTGATACAGACTGCAGGGATGTAGTACCAGCAGACACACACCACCTGACATAGCATCTGTCTGTACATTTCACAATGGTATTAATGACTGTTTCAGACCTCACATGATATTCTTTGGCGAACCAGAATGTATAGCCCAGGAGCAGGATATTCCTGCATCGCCCTGGCCAGTTGGCATTGAGGGGCTCTTAAGGTCACATGAGGCTAGGGAGGCTGTGTGGTGAGCTGGGTGGTTGCCAGTGAGGTGGAATTGAGGAGAACAGTCTGAGATGTGGGTTTGGTGCCTCAGTTGCCTATGATACACAGCACACATATAGCTATGGAAACAAGCGCCTCATTGGGTTCGATGTGGGTTACAACACATGCAGCTAATGGACTCGCACAGGTGAGAGGCAGTGGGTGCCCTCAGTGGTTCTCACCACATTCGCTAATGCTCCTTGGAAAAGCACCTTTTCTCCTAACCAAGACAGGGCCTTTGCCTCTCTCTGGACTTCGGCCGAGGTCCTCAAAACTGTCATGGGATTGATTTCAGTGGGAATTAGGCACCTTTGAGGATCTGAGTCTGAAGATTCATGTCTGATTCTCCATTGCCCTGCACCTTGTCTAGGTGACAACTTGTCTATGGCAATTTATAACAATAGCAACATTATTATTATTGCTTATGACTATTCTTGTCATGTTAGCCTGCAACTTATGCCATCATTTACATCCATGCAAATGAGTGGGAAGTGGGTATAAAACCCCAGCCTGCTAACATTGCACACTGAAACAAGGACACATGTTGCGAGGCAACAGGGAATTGTTCCCTGAGCCTTAGGCCCTGTGTTTTTAATGCACTGGGGTACACTAAAGCAATGCCATTTCCTTGGTGCAACCGCCAGTGAAGATGTGTTGCCCTGAAAGCTTACCCTAGTGTGATTTACTGCAGACAGTTAAAAAGAGTAATTTGCACCAAAGCAGCTCATTTACACTAGGGGTGTGCATTCGTGATCTGGGGTGACATTTCCAAAAGCGCCTGACTTAGGCTCCAAAAGCAGGTTAGGACCTGATCTAATGAACTCCATGGGCATTAGGCACCTCACCTGCTTAGGTGCTTTTGAAAATCCCAGTAGATGCCTTTCCACATCTTTAGGCTGCTAAATACCTTTGAACATCTGGCCCTTAGAAAGCTAAAGGTTCATTGAAAGTCAGTGGGCTCTTGTCACTTTTGAAAATCAGACTTATGCTCCTAAGTCATGTAAGTACTTTTGAAAACTGACCCCCTGACCTTTGTGGCTGGGTCCCAGCTAACATGCCAACCACCTGCTCCAAAGACAGACAGTGAAAGTCTCTCCCCATGCCCTAGCACAGAAGTCCATCTAAATATGCCATTGGGGGATCGTTCTGCCCAAACTCAGCCCTCCCTGGTGACTGGGAAGGTGACTCCACGCTACCACTGTAAAACCAAAGGCAAAGGGGTGAGTTTTCACTCCCCTTCTGACTGCAGGAGCTTCCTTTGGGAACCCCAGATGTGGGTGACAGATGTTTGGCCACAGTCACCTACCAGTTAGAGGAAACAATATTTGAAAGGCCACTTCTTTTCCTTCAGCTCCAGGGAAACCACATGTTCTAGATGAAAGGTTGGTGCATAAAACTTTCTGTCAATGAAAACAGCAGTGGCTGTGCCAGCCAAGCTTTCACCTAAGCCTTCAGTCCTTCCACTTCATTAATAAAAGAAAAAAAAAGAGGACTTTGACATCAAAATATACAGCCTATATTTTTAGACAAACCATGTTTCCTCTAACCACCTCTGTACAGTTCCTTCGCATTCATTTTCTCCATTCTGTCAGTGCGGATCAGGGCCAGCCAAAGGTTTGAGTTTTTTGGAAAGACTTGTTTCCAAAAAAATAATAAACTGGCTCATCTTCACCATTTCTTACCTTCACACTAGTCTGGGAAATATGTGGTCAGAGCTCGGATTTCATGAAAGCATCTGGCACTCATGATGCGCGTTTTAAAAACAATATATATTTTGCAATTTTTTATGGTATTTGTGGACTTACCAGCTTTCTTCCTCCCCCACCTTTTAGCATTAAATCATGTTGTGTATGAGGTTTTTTATGCACATGTGTTGCTCCTACAAGTGTTAATTCAGTAGTTTGAATGTTCATTTGTCATCTAAACAGGTCAGAGATTTTTGTTTGGGTGGTTGATTAGGTCTTTTTTTCAACCTACATAATGAAGGTTGCATCCCTCCAGCATTGACCTGGCTCACAATAAATCTTACAGACAGACAGACAGAGAGGCTGCATTGTAAATCAAGAGGTTGGAAGGCAAAAAATAAAATCCAATCAATAAAGTGTTTCGTTGTTGAACTACAAAGGCAGGTTGGAAAACGGAAAAAGTGGCATGACTACATCCTCTGGGCTGAGCCAGCTTGGATCTCCCATAAAGTGATTTCTCTTTATTTTGTCTCCTGTCCAGTGCTGTAACTTCCAGTGGATTTTCTTCTCCCTCTCTCTGGTTTTATTGATTCCTCTCAGCTCACAATTAGCAAATAAATTAATGAAGTCTGCATAATCATTTCCCCGCGAGGCACTTTCCTGGAAGTCAACCGTTCCCTCATCAGAGGAAAGACAAAAATAAGAGACACGGTGTGTCAACTTTTTGCAACATACAGCAGGGTCGCCTATTCCTCCCCCATTTTCTGTTTACAGCTGCCATGGGTTTCATTTGACTGACAGCTCTTTAAAAGAAACAAACACGTTAACAAGGCAAAGAAAGGTGCCTCCAGATTTTGTCTCTGTTTCATCAACATGCAGCCACTCAAAATGCTCCATTACTCGAGTAATGAAAGCAGTTTTCCTTCCCTCCTTGTGGGTTGAAACTGAATCCACAACACTGCCATTTTTATGAATGGAAATTCCGACTGCACCATGCATCACCAATCTGGCAACCCTACGGTAGTTCATGGCAGCAATGGAGACTAACTTTCTGTGCAGAGCTCAGGGCCCAGAGCCAGTGTTTGTCTCCTGTTTGAAATGCATTCACTTCTGGTGAAAGTGGCACAGGGACTAGGTGAATGGATGGGTTTCTCCACCTGGAAATGTCTGTGTATCTATAGCATGAACTGGTGCTTTAAATAAGTATAACAAAGCAAGTAGCATGTGCAGTGAATTATTTGGGTGAACAATAGCTGCCAAAAACTCTTATCAGGCTGTTGGTAACCAAAGGAGTTGGATAGGGCTTTATAATGCACCTCTGGTTCCATTGCTCTGGGTGAGCTCTGAGTAGGGATAATGATCTAGGGTTTTCAGAAGTGATTTTAGACATTTGGGGGACCTACAATTTTGGTGCTCAACTTGAGATATATTAAATCAGCTGCCTGAGTGGATGGCTTGTAGCGGAGCATCTGGGTGAAGATGGCAGTGGAGTGGATCCCTGGGCACAGGACAGGTGAGCGATTACAGTGTTCTGTTTAGGCCACATTTCAAAAAGAAACGGACATGGGCTGGGACAGAGGCAGCATCCACAGAAGTGGGCACACAAACGATAAAAGGGGCTGGTGGTAACAGAAGGAGGCTGTTGAATGACAAACATCAAGCAGCCCAGTGCATCAAGTTCTGGAGAGCAGCCTCTCTCCTCCATAAGGAGGTTCCAGTCCAGCCCAGAACCTTTGGAGGGTGGATCAGAACCAACACCAGTACCCAGCACCCTACTGGCTAGGTCCAGACACTGTCTCACAAAAGGGCTGAAGCTAGTGCATAATGCAATGATCCGGTGTAGCTGAAGATGTTTCATAACCTGCACTGCATCCCACTCAGCACCTGAGCCAGATCAAAACCAGCTCTTCAGCATGGAAGAACTATGATCAATCCTGGACCTTCTGAATCATGGCAGGCACAGTCTAGCATCCTGCAGGTATCAGAACACAGGTGTAAACTCAAGGGAGCTGGAAGAAAGCTCTTGTCAACCACAGGGCCTAGTTTTTGGATCCTCCGATAGAAGACCAGGAAGAGGCCTGTTCCTGCTATCTTCAGATCATGATGTAACGTCACCTTTGTGTAATGTTGGAGTAGTGCTATTAGGCACTGTTAAACAGCCTCTGTGTTCCACGCCGGAGGTGACTGCATGTGGGTGAAAGGATACGGCAATATACAAGTAGTAGTTTGCACTGTGCTTTTGGGTCCTTCAGTGTGAAAGATGCCACAGGGATGGGAGATAGCAGCGCAGCACACTGCTGAATGTCTTAACAGATGTCACCGTCATTCCACTTTCCCCTCCCTGTGTCCCATAAATGACAGTATCCAAAACTGAGCGAGGGATTTCCCAGGAACAGTCAGCTGACATTCCCATTTTCTTGCTGAGAGTGCCCAGATGGCACCTCTTGGTGTCTCTGCTTGGGCTATGAAGTGTCAGTTGTGGTGCTGAAAGGATAGCACCATTTCTGCACTGAACTTGCTTAGACTAGGAACTGAACCTTTGGATCATGGATTCTGCACATAATGTAGGCCAAAAAGAACCATCTCATCTTTACACAGGCACACACCAGCACTGCATTGTACCTGTATGCTCAGAAAGTGGGAGATCGGTAGGAGTGGAACAGACCTGTTTGGCCAATCAAAACATTGATCAGAAACATGCACTGGGCTTTGTTGATATGAGACAAACTACCCATCATCTGCCAGATCCAGATCTGGGTGTTTGGATCTGGGGATTTGGTTTGGCCCCTCTCTAAATTTCTGCCTCTCTACACTCCAGCCAGAGATTGGTGAACTGGCTCAGTTAAACTAAGAACCACCTCCTCATCCCAACATTTCCAAAGGAATGGGTAAGCATCCAAAATTATTCTTCTTGCTTACGAACACCTGAACTTCATGGCTTTGGAGTTTGCAGCCCTCAAGCCCTATATCGCTACCTCATTCCTCTGCTTGTGCAGATCTCAATAGGATATCCTTGCAAGATCATAAGCGGTGGATTGTAATTAGCAATAGGGGTCATTGCTGAACAGTGCTAGGAGAGATGAGCCTGCACCAACCCCCAGATCCAAGCCTCCTTGCACTTTGTGTAGATTCAAATCTGGGGCCAAACATTGGCTCAAGCCAATCTCTTTACAGTGGACTAAGCCAGAACCTTTCCCTCAACTTTGGGGAAGTTGAGATCCAGCTGCAAGCACTGCTCCTCAGCACCATCCCCATGAAGCAGTCTCTGCCCCATCCCTGCACAGGGCTAAGCAGCCTGCTTGCTTGATTTTTAATACAAATTTAATAGATGGTAACTGACCAAGAGCATGTGCTTCCCCTTGGCAGGAGAGAGTCTTGCGCAATAAAACCAGGGACTTTGGGCTCCAGCTCCAGTCCACTGCTCTGAGCTGACTCCCAGTTGATTTTCCTTCCACCTTCAGCCTTTCCAGCTGGCTGGCGATGTTGGCACCAGCAGCCAATCAGTGCTGTGGCCTCAGATGGCCTTTGCAGACAAGATGGACAAAACCAGAGCCCGGCCAGGGAAGTGCTAATAAGACAGCAATCCCAGATTGTTCATGGACGTTGGGACCACCTTTTGATGCTCTTGGAAATCTAGGTCCCTGGGCGATCGGCAGACACCCACCTCCTTTTCCCAGCAGGACTTCCATCCGATGTTTAGACCTTGTTGATTTAAGCCCAGACTGATGTACATTGGGTGCAGAATGCTGCACTCTTGGCAAGCACATGACTGAGCATCATAGGGGAGGAGCGGTTTGTTCTGCGAGACAGCACAATAGCTGCTACTCAACAAACTTTATAGATCCTTTCCCCCCATAGTAAGAGACCTTTTCCTTTCCTGTCCCATAAAAAGAAAGGTGGTTACAACTCTCCTGGACCAGTTCCTCTTGGAGTTGCCACAGCCAGGCTGAGCTCAGATGCACTATCCCCTCCTATAGTCCCCAGGTTATAAGCGGGAGCTTAAACTTCTGCAGCTTGGTGGAGGCTTACATGACTCCATTTCCCTCCCATCCCATGCTGTGCACACCTTGGGCAGCCATTGTCACCAGTAGCGGGGTTGTGAAGATGGAGGGTTAGACTGGGAGGGTGCGGTCTGATGAGACTTGTGTGGAGTCTGCTGGTAACATCCATGCATGTTTCGGGCAGTGGGGTTAGTGTTCTGCTCTGGAAGGGCCAAATCCACTTATTGAGTTTCTAATTCAGTTGAATGGCACCTGAGACGCTGCCTCAGATCGAATGCAACAGGCCAGGGCCACAGAGAAGGGAAGCTGAAACCCTGGGGTCAGACTGGGATTTAGGGCTTGTTCACCTCCATTCCAGGTACAGTACTTCTCTCCTATGCTGAAAGTGATGTGAACACAAAGACAATGTCCTGTTTGCTCAGTGATGCCAGGATGCAGCTAGAAAGGGGAGATACTCCTTAGATCGTGCTGCCCAGCTGCCTGGGCTCAGTGCAGGATGGGCCCATGCACGAATGGGTCAAACCAATTCCCCTCCATACTGCCGAATCTGAGCAGTCGCAAAGGCTGGGATCCAGCTCTGAACACGCAGCTATTTCCAAAAGCACGTTGTCCAAACAGCTGGAACAAACTGGCCGGGAGGGAGGGGGGGTGAGGATGTTGTACTGTTAATACTGGCTGAAGTCCTGCGCTAATAGCGGGGAGGCTGTCCTAGTCTAAACTGTCTTCCAGCCACCTGGTCTCTGCGCAGCTGGTCAATATAACCCCAGGTGTGTCCTCTCTCCTCTGAAGAGAGATCGCTGTGGGAGATATCCTAGATCCTGTTTCCTTCCAAAAGGGAATAGGCTGAGTTCACAGGAGATGCTGGACAGTTAACTCAGCTGCTAAACGCATCCTGTAATAGCCTCCCAATGGGGAAATCAAGTCTTGGGAAGAAAGGGCTGCCTGCAAGTGCTGTTACCAGATCCTGCCTCAGCCTGGGCTGTGACTCTCTCCTGGAAAACAGGCCAGTTGTGCAAGAGGATTGGGCAATTGTCCCAGCTGTTACCCAAGCTGCCCTCTGCTGGCCCACTCTGATTTCCTTGGGCCAGCCCAGATTCTCTTGCAGCTAATCCCCCAAAAGGTATGGTCACATCACTCCCTTGCATCCCCCCCCAGTGCTGTGACCACATCTCTGTCCTGAGTGGCAGCACCCTCCACCCTCTCCATCATGCCATGACCAGGTCTCTTCCAGCTCCATCAGCATCTTTACATTCCTGACCAGCAGCACTCCTTTGCTATTCCAGTGCAGAGCCTCTTCTAACCAGAGTCTATTCATGGTGTCCATGTGCCTCTTGGTTGGGCGACATGGCTAGATGTACACACATGGGGGTCACCATACTCACGTGACTTGTGATGCAGTTCAGGTTTAGGTCTGGAAAGACATTGACGTCTTAGGACACTGAGCCACTAGTCCAGATAATGCAGAGCTGCAGGCTGCTATCAAACTTTTACATTCTCCTGAGCTAATCTCACTCATCTGCAAGGCAAAGACAAAATATTCCTCAAAAACCTAAACAGATGATGAATGACAGTCAAGATAACCCCCAAACCCAAATTCTCCAGCCACAAAAATCCCACTGCTTACTCACTCATGGCCATGTAACAGGCCTTCCATTTTCAAGGGTCATTCTCACACCCAACCCAGCAGCCCTGGCTGCAAAGTCATGGTGTTGAGGCGCATTCTGACATCTGAGCTTGTCCTGTGCGCATTGGTCCTGCTGTATGTTCCATAAATGCTAGTGATTTGTGCGCAAAAGGCCCACATACCACTTCAAAGCAGCTCTGGTATCTGACTCAATAGCAGATTTGATTTAGATTCATGTAGCACATCATCCACCATGATGACCTCTCCATGTCCCAGGAGTGGCCTGTCCAGGGGACAGCATCTTAAAAGCAGTGACTTGCAATGTCACAATCTAGGGGAGATATTTAGGCACCTAATTCCCATGGATTTCAATGGGAGTTAGGCGCTGAGGTTCATTTGCCACTCCCATTTTAGGAGTATGGCCATTCTTTCATGTACATGCCTAACTCGCACTGCCAAGGATTGGTTTTGGGTGTGAGAGATCACCTTGCCACCTAGTGGCAGATGTACAAGGAGGATAAGCGCAATAGTGCCACCTCGAGGCGCTCTAGCTGCTCCAATAGTAGAGGATTCTAGACCAAGCTGTGCTGCGGGTGTGTGGGAGAATTGTGTTTGTTCTTTGCTGTGTGTTCCCAGCTCTCCAGCACCCGGAGAGAAGGCAATGTGCCCTAGGAGCAGGTTAACAAGCAGCAGTTTTGCTGAGTAAATGTTGAGAATATCTTGCAATGAAATTCATTGCACAGTCCTGGCCAGCTGTGTCCAAGGAAAATAAGGGTTCTGGATGGTTTATTCCACCCCCCCTTCCCCTGTTGCTTTAAGCGGAAGGGGTGCATTTTGTCACCATGGTTACCTTCATGACTTCAGTCAAACATGAACCCAATTTACTTTTTATTTTATTTATTGTTTCAAAGTTCATAATAAGCGTCAAATCCCTTGGTGAGGCAAACATGGCAACGGTTACCATCATAGCCGGGTTTGAACATGGAGCCTGGCGTGCAAAGACCAGGATGCCCAGAAACATCTGAGAGAAAAGTTGAATGGGTCTCTCTCACCACAAGAACCATGAATAACTCTGAACGTCATCCATGTGCATCTTCGGCACCCCTGGCCCTTGTCCCTGCCTCTCACCCCACCCTCCGGGTGGAGCAGCAGTGCTTTGAATAATGGAGGGAATCACAGCATAGAGCTCCACCCTGAGCTATCAAGGCAGGATGGTCCAAAGGAGAGCACATCCCAGGCCCATACAGGCTTCTACCTTGGAAGCCAGGGCTTCACCAAATTCCAACAGTAGCCTGCCAATAATTCTACCAGAAATAATAATGGCCAGATGCTGAGCTAGCGTAAATCAAGCGTAGCACCACGGAAGCCCTTTGAACTGTGTGGATTTACATCAGCTAAGGAGCCATCTCTCCATGGTCCTAGACTGTTACACTTGCTCCTACTTGTACTCCCTTTGGTAAACAAACAAATGGCTTATTGGGAGAGATCAGCACCCATGGAAACCAAGCAGCCAAGTGGTCACAGAGCCATCAGGCAGAAAGGGCTCTGGCTTGTTCCATTGTTAGTCTCCATGGGCCAAACCTATTAAGGTACCTCCATAGCTAAGACAGCAAACTGAAGGCTCTGAGAGGCTGAATGGAAGTCTTGTGCCCTGGGTGCACCTGTGGTGTATCTGAGTGTTATATACAGTGCCCAGCTCTTGGGCACTAGTTCGAACCAGGGCTCCCATGGGCAGCATTCAGAAGCTGCCGTATTTCTAGCTTTCTTCCTTCCACTTAGAGAGGAGTGATGAAGGCCTGTCAGATCAGCCAGTCCACGACCCTGCAGGGCAGGAGCATTCCCCGCAGTCCCATTTCTAGTCACCGGCACTGGGGCTTCCATCCTTTCTCTTGAGAGACTCTTCCAAGGCTGAAACCCCATCCCAGGAACCATTTCCTGATACCCAGGCCACACACTCCCTGACTCTGCGGGACACTCCCTGCTAGGATGCTGGAGGTTCTGCACCTGGGTTGCTGATGTCTGCCTCCTCCTTGACCTGCTCGTGGGGGTCTCCCTGTAGCCCCTCTCCCTGCCATGAGTCAAATGACCACCTTGAACCAGGTCCCTTTAATTGCCATTCTCAGCTAGGAGTGAGCCTATCCCATATGGCTGAAACCTCCACTGACCCCCAAAGCTCAGTCCTTTCTGCCAGGTCCCATCGCCCTTTGTACCACTGCCCCAGACATTCACACCTACCAGTTATGGATTATGGGGGATAACAGCCTGGGGCAGAAGGACCCAGGGGGTGGTGTTAAGGCACTAGTGCATGCTCTGTGGTGTACAGTAGGTGCAGTGATGGTAAGGTGGGTGCCTGGGCAGAGAAGAGGGGATGCATTTTTCCCTTCCTTGCTTTTACGGTTCAGCCTCAAACATGTTGTGTGTGCAGCAACCCCCCGTTCCACAAGAAGTACTTTGGGGTAGGGGTTAATTCTAGTGTCTCAGACGTTTGTGCTCAGAAAGTCTCCTGAACTGATGGCCCTGGTGCCAGATGCCCTGTATTTAGCCTCAGAATAGGTACCTCATGAGCAGCAGGGCGAAACTTCTCTCCAAGCATCTCACTAACAAGTCTCATCCCTGACATGCTGGGACCATGCCTGGGGGTATGACCAGAGTGCATTCTTTATGACGCAGGCAATGGTTGACATCATTGCTTAGAGACGGCTTGCATAGTAGTTAATTAGCAGTGACTCTTGTGGTGGCTTTTGCAACATGGACTTTGGTTCAGGGGGATTTAGCTTCATTCAATACTCATTTCACATGTGGTCACCACAAATCTATTTGGTCTTTGGCTGCTCCTTCCAGAGGCCGGTCACCAGAGGTGAAGGGTCTTTTTCTCAGGTGCTTTATTAGCTGGAGTTAAAAACAAGCCTCAACTTGCTTCCTTTTCTTGTCTTTTTCTAGCGGTGCAGATCCACATCCTGAAGGCCGACAAAGCTGGCGACTGGTGGAAGTTCACCGTCAACATCATCTCTGTGTACAAACAAGGGACCAACCGGATACGGCGTGGAGACCAGATCCTGTGGATCCGCTCCAAAGATATAGCATGCAAGTGCCCGAAAATCAAGCCCATGAAGAAGTACTTGCTGCTGGGCAATGATGAAGACTCGCCGGACCAGAATGGGATCGTAGCGGACAAGAGCAGCTTGGTGATACAGTGGAGGGACACATGGGCTCGGCGGCTCAGGAAGTTCCAGCAACGGGAGAAGAAGGGGAAGTGTAAGAAAGCCTAGAGGAAGAGGTGGCAGCGGAGCGTGAAAGAGAGACTGTGCATGCTGCTTTGTGTAGAACCTGGAGCAGATAGGGATTGGGATTAGGGATTTTATGAAGGAACTCACTTTGCAGTTTGTGTGTGTCAGGGGGGCGGGCGGGTGGGATGTAGGGGAATCACTTCTTTGGGACTGCCAAGTTTGCACCTCATAGTACATAAAAAAAAAATCTCTCACACACACCCAAAAACCTTTGCGCCACGAGGCTGGATTGGGGCCTGCACTGCCTCGATCGCCACAGTACCCAGGCTTGTTCAGTTACCAGTTCCCGTGGTCCCCTCGCTTATTTCGCCCCTTTGTGTCGAAGAGATCACAGACGCCAAACTGCCTTAAAATTGCTAACGCCTGCTAGTTCCAAAGCCAAGAAACTAACCAACGGCAATGCTGGAAATTAACTTTCCTATCCCAGAATCACATTTTCTCATCTTAGGTTGAACGAGACAATTATTGTAGGGGAACTAATTAGAAATTGATCATTGAGGACATATTTGAGGATCAATTAACAATGGTTACTTGAATGGTCTTCAGTAAAATATAGTTCTAATAATCATTTGCCTGCTGTACAGTATCTAAGAGATAGGGTTCGATTTTCAAAGTTGGGCGTGTGTGATGGTGCTTGTTTATTAGTGGCTGCTTGCACCCTCACAACTGTGTGCCTCTTACAGTGTGTGTGGAGCAGCCACTAGAAGACAACACAATAGTCAGTGTGTTTCACATGCACCTAACTTTGGAATCATGGCCCAGCTATTCCTGTTGGATTCAAATCCAGATTTTCAAAGGAGAGATGCATGCTGTTTAGATGCTAGCTGGTTAGCACAAGATATGCACTGAACCACGTTGCGGCACACATGGATCCACCTCCCAGCTGATAATCCTCAGTCTAGAGTTTAATAAATTCAGGTCCCATTTGCCAATGGCCAGTCATCACTGTGTTAAATCCAGAGAGTGGAGGAGATAGGAGGAGAAGATTTGCAGAAGCACCTAAGGGAGGTTGGTGCCCAGGCTTTGCTTGGAGGCTTCTTTCCAACTCTTTGCTAGCAGTAGCTTCACTTCTATACCCAACTAGCCCTTCACAATCCACTGCACCTTCCCCAACCCTCCCGCCCCCTTTAAATGTTACTCAGAAGATGAAGGCCCCACTGGGCAAACTGCTGGGAAGCCCACACAGTCACGTTACTTCCTGCCCCTGAGAGTCCTCATGTGTCCCTGAGACAGCTGGTCACCTGTCTTCTCATTTCTCATGCAAGTGACGACGAGAAGGGGAGATTTTTGTTCAGCATCAGGTTGAATGTCTCTCTTTTGGGGATTTGTGCTAGAGCAGCAGGTAATAACACAAAGCTTCAGATGCAGTTTCATGCCTGTGCTGAGGGGCCAGCATGAAGGCGTGTGTGCTACTTCAGTCCCACTTGATGTACATGATGTATAGCCCTGCGCCGGGAGAAACACTAGCCAAAACAACTAGATGCAAAAGGCTCTACCCATTTAGCCACTGTAGAAACAAATCTTTCCCAAGACAGAACAATAATCTGCCAGTATAAATGAGAGAACCTCTGTTGTCCATAGAGGTCAATTCTTCTAGGTAGAGGCTGTATTCAGCTCTCTCTTGGCTTCCGTAGGCATTGCTGATATTCAGCACCTCACCATTATAACACTGCTATGGTGGAGCGGTTGGGGCAGATCAGCTCAGACTTGCGTTTGAGGGGCTTAACTCCTCCACGGAGCCTGTGGCACTTCTGCTTTGTTAAAGTCACGGTGCAGATTTTTCTTAGCTTCCACATTAGGCTCATAAGGGGTGAAGGAGGTTTGCACTCACACACAACTTGTACAAGCAACTGCTTGTAAAACAATAACAAAAAACGGGCGCAATTTGGGTGCACAATTCAGACTCAATCTCTACGATGCCCATGCTACAAAAATCAAAACCTCCCTGATATTTTTCCGGTTAGGAAACTTGGAAACATCCATTTTATGACATTTTCCAGCAGTTTTGCCTTGTTTTATAGCAATTGACAATATTTATATAATGACATAAACTGCCCTAAAGCAAGGCAGCGATGTAAATCGGTGTAAAATGGAGAGGTGCCCAGTGAAACGCAGAGTGGGCTTGGAGAGTTGAAATTCATGGCTAGGATGGGGAAACCAGCTCCTCTGAGCTTGTCTCACCCTTGGTGTGAATTACAAGGTTTAACTAAAGCCAATTTAGTTGTTAGGAGAGAAAATCTACAGACCGCTCCGTGGCAGTGAGTGTTCAGCAAAACCAAGTATTTGTCCCGCATCTCCTTTTACTGACCACCGGCCAGAAAGAAGAAGGGGCATCTGGTGTTAAAGGCAAACAATTTTGAAGTCAACGGGACTAGTGCTCCTATGTCACTTGCACGCTTTTGAAAATCTCACCCTCCAATGCCTAAATACGTACTTGAGAGCATAAAATGTTGGCCAAACTGATTAAATTGGACTGGGCCAAAGCACAGTTCTTGAGAGCCTGCATTGGCTTGGAGATCTGTCTGTGCTTCATGGCACCCAGCTGCTCTGGCTGCTCTTGTGGTACAGCACACATGGCACACCCGGTTGAGTCCCATCACCCTGCAGCTGCCAGCCACTACATGCAGTAAAGGCTTATCTACAGCTAAGGAACGTTTGCAAAAAACCTGCTATTCTAGGAGAACTCTAGGCAGGCCGCTGTATAACGCTATGAGGATGTTCTGTTGATAATCCCAAAGCTCATTCAACTGGCTGATGAGGTTTTCCAACTAAGATTTCCAAGGTACCCTGTGGCTGGAGTGAGAAGGGAGTTTCAGTGGTAGGCGAGTACCCTCCGGTGCCTTTTACAACCCCAGCTCCCAAGTTTGTGTTTAGTATAACCTCAAAACACAGGTACCCGCCCCAGTCCCTGAGGTTTGGCTGGCATGCAGCACATTCCTCCTGCACTCGCGTTTCCCAAATGCACATTGAACTGCAGCAGGGTCCCTCGGGGCAGCAGCTTTGCCTTGCAGGCGGACTTGCTGCATTCCCCACGATGGCTAGCCGTCCAATGGCAGACACTTCCCCTTTGGGTTTGTGGAGTTAGCATTGTTAACCTGGAGCCCGGCACCTAGGATGGCATTCAAAACAAAAAATTAAACTTTAAAAAGAAAACCCCCACCCCTCGGGCCATTGCTTTTAACATTTTTGAAAGAACCCCTGAAAGAACATGCAGAAAATGTTCACACCTCCAACACAGGATATTTGTAGGCTGAAACACTGCAAAGGGCCATGTGTACTCCAGACAGTAAAAAGAAAATAAATAAAAAGAAAACCAAGTTTGTTTGTATAGTTAGTATGAGATGTAAAACAAACTAGTGCTCAAATTTTGTTAACCAGAAGTATAATATTGTAGATTTTTTAAACCCCCCTCCCCTGTCGTGCAAGCCTAGTAAGAAATACTGTCTTTTTGGGTTTCGGTTTTTTACTTTTGTGCTTGCCAACAAGTCTGAGGGGCTTGTTTCACTCCGCCCACACCTAAGAAGTATCCCTCTTTAGCTGTGCGTAATACGTTCATACAGAATACCGAGCATGTGTATCATATACAATCTCCATTACTACTAGGTAAAGCGAAGCAAAACAATCTGCATTTCAGGGGGTGTCTTATGAAGTATTTCCCACAGGTTGCTGGCTTCTCTTTAAGGACAAACTCCCTGGACTTTAGTAGGGCCCGGATTATACTCTTTGGGTAACAACTTCCATAGATGCAGCTGCTCCTCAGAAGAATCTTACATCTCTTCATCTGGAGGTAGCCAATAAGGCAACCTCATATCCCAGCCAGCAAGGAATTTATACCCACCACCTAAAAGCAAGCGGATTGGTGGCTGATTAATTCGGGCCTGCTAGCCCAATGGCTGATGTGAATTAAATGTCACGCTGTAGTGCTCCCTCCGGAAACTGAGAGCCTCGTCAGAACGTTCCACTGAAATGAAAAAAACCCTCATCTGAGTCTTACAGGGGAAAGAACCAAAATCATCACCCAGGACAACGAGAGAAAAACCCGGGGGCCCAGGGAGAGGGTGAAGGGCTTTCAGAGAGTTCTGTACTGGCAGTGATCATTAAAGGTCACACACAGTGGTGGAACGTGATAGTAACTTGAACACCACAAAAATAAGTAAATATCTCCCGAGGTCTTCTGAGGGAGTGTAATGTGGAATTTGTAACAGGATAAAGGGCTGCGGTGCCAACAAAGCGATTCTGGAAAGCAGCTGAAATGCCAAAACAATCATCACTCCACAGTAGCAAAAGTTGTTTTGTTTGTTTCATTCTGTGTCCTTTCCCCACCCCTGCACACACCCACCCGCCTTTTCTCGTGTTACACAGACCTGGCAGAAAAACCTGTGTTTTTTGTTTATCTCTGTTAATATCTTGAATTGTAAATGTTGTTTAGTTATGACCATTACATACTGTTTTGGGCAATGTTTCTTTACAATGCATACTAATATATTATGGTTATTATATATGAATATATTTAATGACATGAAAAAGTTGTGGATTTTCTTATTTTTTTTTTCCAAGTTGTTTTTTTGTTTTGTTTTGTTAGATGGCTGTAACTGACCCAGACGGAGCTTGTAACTGTTCAGCACCCACTTGGTAGAATTCAAGTCAGAAACCAGTTGAATAAACTCTTGTAAACTGTACTCGTCCTAGGCCAATCTTTTTAGTTACGTTGCTCTGAAAGAGAGGCTCTAATACTGTGGCATACAGGCCCCATCAGCTCTTAGCTGTGTTGGGATCAGTCTGGTGGATCGGGGCTTGCCTTTGGGCGTTCCCTAACATGCTGTGCAATCAACACTTTGGGGATGGGTGCCAAGGGAGGAGCCTAACAGTAATATAGCAGCCTCGCTCCAGTCCATGTTGGCAGCAAACAGCAGAATTTGGGGATTTAGTGCTGGTGAAAGTTGCCAGGTTTCCGGTCCTTGGTACAAACACAAGCAGCAGCACAGCTAACCTCCCTCCACTGCCCTAGTACCAGGCCTCAGCCCTGGCCAGGCCAGTGACTCCCAAGCGCGCGGCGTTAAATGGCCTCTCCCTGAGGATGCCAGCAGTGGTATGAATTATTGCCGGAGGTGGTGGGTGGTTTCCATGATGCAGACGCCCGCCGAGCAGGAACCACCTCCCCAGTCTAGCACATGGAGGCCACTGAGTATCCCATGGGATGGGACTGACTGAGGTGGGATGGGTTTGAATGGGTGACTTGGGTTCTTGTGTCCCATTAGCAAGTCTCTGAGCCACCCTGCACGACTCCGCTCTGCTCCCAGGCATTCCCAGCTGCATCCAGTTCCGTGCACATGGGAACTGATGGATGATTAAAGAAATCCCTTCCCATGGTGGGGGCAGGGCTAGGACCTTAGGACTTTCCCTGCTTACACAGCCTGTGCAGCAAGCACCCTGAGAAAGCCAAGCAAAGCCCAGAACCCTGGCCAGGGCCAACCCTGACATGAATAATGATTTACTTGTCTTATTTCCCCTCCACTCATTCCTCCTATCCTTGCACCTCCTCCCCCTCCATGTTCTCCAACCGTTCTGCTGGCCCCATAGCGTCTCAGGTTAGGTCTCTGAGGAGGTGGGGTTTTGAACATGCTGGTAAGATCCAGGGCATCAAAAGACACGGGAAATGTAGCCTGAGGAAAAGATGTAAGAACAGCAAAGGAACATGCATCCTTCAGGAATCCGGCCCAGGCTTGTTTTGAGAGCGACTTGTGTTGAAAACTACAAATCTCCCTCTCAGTTGCAATACAGCTCTCAGGATGTCAGCGGTTAATGATGCTGCACGACCATGAGTGTGGCTAGATTTCATACCAGGCAGCCTGTTTCAGGAAGAAATGAGCCAAGAATTAAAACATTACATGACAAGTTAAGCAGAGCAGAGGGTGACATTTGGAGGGGAGGCTTCCAGACACCCAAATGCTGTGAGAGGGAATAGTGCGGGCAAAGATCCTGTGAATTGCACAGAGGTCACACTGAGCGACCCAATCCATCTCTTCTAGCCCTTAACGTCTACAATAATTTATTAGTTCAAAAACATCTTGGAGGTCAGCAATCTCAGATCTTTATGGCAGAGGCATATGGGTCAAACACGCTGCCACCTCCTCTTTGGAAATCTTGATTGAAGCTTTAAAAAAGTGAAAATAGATTTACCAGGTTTTTCCTGCTTTTAGCTAACGGTCTGTAAAGGAGAAACAGCAGCAGCTCTGAGAACCGGGGGAAATGAGCCTATTCCCAGCTGAACGATGGGTGTACATGCGGCCTTAGCAACTGCCTTGGCCTTTCGTTCCTCGCCCTCAGCACGAATCCCAGTAGTGTCCTGACTTCTCCTCACAGCCCAAAGTATAAAGAAGTCCCTTCAAAAGGCTCTGGGGTAACCCTGGCTGACGATTGGCTCTGGGATGTGAATTTTGGGGTAACCCGGGCTGACAATTGGCTCTGGGATGTGAATTCTGGCCTGACATGCTCAGTGCCTAATGAAATTATCCTTCCTGGAGCAGCAGCAGCAGCGGTTGCATCAGTGGAGCGCTGTATAAATAAGCAATAAGAAAGGTAATTTAACAAAGTGTAACAGCTTTAAGAGCTCATTTATTCTGACTGTAGGAACTAGACTCCAACAGAAATAAGTGCTGTTCACAGCAGATTTACTGTACAGCAGAACATCAGAGAGTTTGTACTTTGCATTTTCTCCCACTCTGGTATTTTACCCTCTTAACAAAGAAATTAAAATTGGAAACAATGAAGAGAGAGAAAAGTATTTTAGACTCCAGAGCACATGTTCACTCAACAGAAAACAATGCGACAATCAAAACACCAGGAAATGCTCAAAGCAGGGGAGCCATCCACCAGCAAAGCAACGTAAATGCTTCCCATAGAAATCTAGCCAGTATCATTAACAGGTTCCAGGCCATTAATGGGTTCACATCATCATCTGAAATCTCTCTTCAGATCCTGATGCACACACAGGTAGTGCAAGCTGTGACTCCAGTCTGGAAGTACAAGCAATGCCAGGATCAGGCGCTGGCAGAAGAAAGGGAATTCTGTCTACTTTGCAACTGGACTCTGCGAGAGCAGTTTCCGTGGTCCACATTAGCGAGTCACATCACCCCACCTCCACTGGTGACTGAGCGGCAGATGGACAAATCAGACGAATCCTCTCCCAGCACAAGAGTTGTGGCGCTAGCACACCCAGGAGCCATGAGAGTGACTCCTCTAGGATTAGCAGATCAACCAAAACGATTAACATACAACATCACTAATGCACCCTACCAATAACTGCACAGGTGTGTGGTATGTCAGAGCTACCTGCACCCAAAGCTAGCTACAGGAAATGGAAATTCCCTTTTCAGCAGCGAGAGCCTCCAGCAGTCTGTACTCGTAGGTTCTTAACAGCAGCACCAATGAGTCAAATAGGGAAGGGAAAACAAACCTATCAACTTGTCTGCTCCGAGGACGCACTGGCAGAAAGCTGCATCAGTGGAGGCATGGACACCTACCCAGAACACTTAGTTATGGAGTGGATGGGTCTCCAAGGGACCTGTCTGTAACCTCTTCGATTGTAGTCACCCATCTCGCCATCCTGTCCTGCCGGACTCGTGTAATAGAGAACCAGGGTGGGTGAGTGAATATCGTTTATTGGACCAACTTCTGTTGGTGAGGGAGAGAGTGATAGAGAGAGAGAGACAAGCTTTCGAACCATGCAGAGTTCTTGGCCTAAAGAAGAGCGGTACGTGGCTCGAAAGCTTGTCTCTCTAATAGCCTGGGACTGACATAGCTACAGCTACACTGCTTGTCTAATAGACTTTTCTGAGAGGGGACAAAGGATCTCTTCTTGGAGGATGCTTCCATCCAGAAATCCAGGTCTTGGGAGATGCTCGGCCTTCCTATGAAGAAGCATTTAGTTGAGCTAAATGTTTTCATCCCTTCAAGGTAATATTAAGGGTTTGACCACACTGAGCGAGCTCAGGGCACTTTGCTTATCATATTTTAGGCTGGCACAGAAGGAAAGGAGAACTCTCTACCTCTGCAAACCTGGTGAGATCCCTGGGGATGAGCACCTGGGGACTGACCAGGTTGCATGTGGAACAGCTGACCATCTGCCAGGATGTCGAGTTTCCCAGCTACGAGAGCCCAGGGATTCGTTTCCCTTTCAGGTTGGGTAAGGCTTGAGCAGGGCTATGCACCGTATTAATTCATGCCAGGGTGCCTCAACCCCAGGGTGGGCTCTTTTACTCTCAGATTTTTAAAGGCCAGAAGGGTCCATTGTGATAACCTAATCTGGCCTCCTGCATAGCAGGCTTAAGATCACCGCCTAATAATTTCTGCATCAAGCCCATAACTTCCAGGTGAGCTAGACCACCTCTTTTAGAAAGCTCTCCAGCCTTGATTTAAAAACATCAGGTGCCAGAGAATCCACCACATCTCCAGGTAAGTTGTTCCAATGGTTACTTACCCTGGCTATTAAAAAGACCCTTATTTTTAGTTGGAGTGTATTTAAAACCAAATTAATAAGCATATTGAACTGCACCGGTTTCCCCATTGCTACTAGGGGACAGTCAAGGCATTGATTTCCAACTCTAAGGTCCTAGCTATATTTGAGTCCTGGCTTTGTTACAGGTGACCTCTCTGTCTATGCACCACTAAGCTAAGCTGCTTTGGCTCATCCTCCCCTAAAATGCATTCCTGGGAAATTGGAGACAGAGGGTTCCCAGCTGTGAGATAAGCTCCCATTGGCCACCAGGCCCACTGCAGTTGGGGAGTCTCAACAGGAACACACAATGAAAGGCGTCTCTCTCTGATCAAGCATGAGTCTGATTATACAGATCTTTGCTGGGGACGGTGGTGGTTGACGTATGATGGGCTGGAATGGCTCTGTACAGGGAGTGAGGGTGTCCTTGGTGTCTACTCTAGGCAATTTAAACCTATTGCTTGATTTTCATTTGTGTCACGTGCTCAGATGCCACAGCAACCAGCTTATAAAATTCATTAAATAGCATAAACCGAAAACGCACTGAATTCAGACTGATCACACTTCGCACTCTTCAGTCCCACTCGCTTGTAGACAATAAAACCAGTCTGTTTATTTTAGCCTTCCCTTCCAAAGAGCAGTAAAACACAAAAGATTTCCACACACACCATGAAAGCTCTGCCAAATCCACTTCTCTCTTTTTTATTAAAACTCCTCACCCACATGCCATGTTTAATGTTATTTAAAGGGCAAATCTAAGGACCTCTTTGTTAAATATTTCAGCAATAAGACTCACTGGTTCTCCTCCTTCCTTATGCCCCAGAAATTTTGTTCCCCCAAGAATACAACAAATCAGAAAGCAGTTTTTAAAAAGCCCCTACAGAATGGACCCAGAATGTTGCACAGAACCGTGGCACAATTTATTCTGATCAGCGTATCCAAGGATTTCAAATAAAACCCGAATTCCCCCTCCCATAAATGGCAGTTTTAATTAAAAACCAGGTTCTTCAGGTTCCTTAACACAGAAACTGCTCGAATGCAGATTTTAAATACAACACCAGGAACCACAATTATTTGTTTTCGGCTGGAGTGGCTGGGTTTAAAAGCTCAGACTCATAGGTCAGAAGGGACCAATATGATCATCTAGTCTGACCTCCTGCACAAGGCAGGCCACAGAACCCTGCCCATCCACTTTTATAACAACCCCTAACCCAGGACTGAGTTATTGAAATCCTCAAAATTGGTTTGAAGACCTCAAGCTGCAGAGAATCCACCAGCAAGCGACCCATGCCCCACGCTGCAGGGGAAGGCGAAAAACCTCCAGGGCCCCTGCCAATCCGCCCTGGAGGAAAATTCCTTCCCGACCCCAAATATGGCGATCAGCTAAACCCTGAGCATGTGGGCAAGACTCACCAGCCAGCACCCAAGAAGGAATTCTCTGCAGTAACTCAGTTCCCATCCCATCCAACATCTCCCCGCAGACCATTGAGCAGACTTATCTGATGATAATCCAAGATCAATTGCCCAAATTAAACTATCCTATCATAACATCCCCTCCATATACTTATCAAGCTTTGTCTTAAAGCCAGATAAGTCTTTTGCCCGCACTACTTCCCTCGGAAGGCTATTCCAGAACTTCACTCCCCTAATGGTTAGAAACCTTCGTCTAATTTCAAGTCTAAACTTCCTAATATCCAGTTTGTACCCATTCGTCCTCGTGCCTACATTAGTACTAAACTTAAATAATTCCTCTCCCTCCCTAACATTAACCCCCTGATATATTTATATAGAGCAAGCATATCCCCCCGCAGCCTTCTTTTGGCCAGGCTAAACAAGCCAAGCTCTTTGAGTCTCCTTTCATAAGGCAGGTTTTCCATTCCTCGGATCATCCTAGTAGCCCGTCTCTGGACCTGTTCCAGTTTGAATTCATCCTTCTTGAATAGGGGACACCAGAACTGCACACAATATTCCAGATGGGGTCTAACCAGCGCCTTATATAACGGTACTAACACCTCCTTAACCTTGCTGGAAATACCTCGCCTGATGCATCCTAAAATCGCATTTGCTTTTTTAACAGCCGTATCACATTGGCAGCTCATAGTCATCCTGCTATCAACCAGTACCCCAAGGTCCTTCTCCTCCTCTGTCGCTTCCAACTGATGCATCCCCAACGTACATCTAAAATTCTTATTATTAATCCCTAAGTGCATGACCTTGCACTTTTCACTATTGTATTTCATCCTATTACTATTACTCCAGTTTACAAGGTGGTCCAGATCTTCCTGAATAGTATCCCTGTCCTTCTCCGTGTTAGCAATACCCCCCAGCTTTGTGTCATCCGCAAACTTTATTAGCACATTCCCGCTCTTTGTGCCAAGGTCAGTAATAAAAAGGTTAAATAAGATCGGTCCCAAAACCGATCCTTGAGGGACTCCACTAGTAACCTCCTTCCAGCCTGACAGTTCACCCTTCAATACGACCCGCTGGAGTCTCCCCTTTAACCAGTTCCTTATCCACCTTACAACTTTCATATTCATCCCCATCTTTTCCAATTTAACTAACAGTTCCCCATGTGGAACCGTGTCAAACGCCTTACTGAAATCGAGGTAAATTAGATCTACCGCATTTCCATTTGTACTGGAAAAAAGTCAAGCAATAAGATCATTGAGAACTTCCTGCAAAACATGCAGTGGTTAAATGGCCTCTTGCTTTCTCCTGAGGCGTTTGAATACAGAGCTCCTTTCCAAGTGACAACGCGCAAACAGGCATGACCCTGAGGCCTAAACAATTATGACTTAACTGACTTGTCAGAGCTTTTCAGAAGAGCCTTTCCCAGCAATGCAGGATGGAGGGGCGCTGAGTCCTTGGGTTTTACTGCACAGAAGACAAGGTATTTTTCACTCCCTAATACATGGCTGTGTTTATCCCACTTCCCTTGGTAGTTGCTAGGTTAAAACTCACTTAATGGTTTGTTCACCTGAACTATTCCTGTGTACCCGCCTCCCATATCATCTGCATTCCCCACTTGGGCTACCCGTACACTGAAACATCAGCCAGGAGCGCAATAGCTCAGGCTGTGAAGAGCTGGTTGGAAAACAGATTTTCTGTCCCATGAAAAAAAAATTGAGAGTTTGAAATTTTTTTCATCCCAAATCAAAATTCTGAAAATATTAGTTTCGGATCAATCAAAACTTATTTTGATTTTGACTTTTTTATCTTATTTTATATAAAACAAAGAAAATTTGGAATGAATAGTCATTTTGACATAACTCTTCTAGATCCATCCAACTTCCAGAGTGACCTGTGCACCACAAAAACCACCACCACAATTAGCAGCATAGTTTCAGTATATGCTCCTGGTGTGACTGGCTCATGGAGCCTGAATGCTTGGGTCTGGTTGAGGCACAGTGGCAGAAGATGGTGTTGGGGAAGCTTAACAAGAATAATACCTAGTTCTTCTGGAGTGATTTGTAGCCACAGAGATCAAAGCGCTTTACAAGGAGATTAGTGTCATTATCTCCATTTTACAGACAGGGAGACTGAGGCACAGAACGATTTAAAGGACTTGTGCAAGGTCATGCATCATGCTAGTGGCAAAGCTGGGACTAGGATCCAGGTCTCTTGAATCTCAGCCTAGTGCGTTACACACTAGGTTTGCACTGCTGCTACCCACTGCATTGGTTTGAGGGAGGTAGGGTTTTGATTGTGAGTGCCAAGAATTAAATTCATTTTTACAACTGCACATATTCCATTTTTAAGGAGTAAGACACATGAGTACCAGCTTGGGGCTGAAAAATAAACAAACATTGAAAAATACAAAAGAGACATTGCAAATGAAACTGGAAGTCTAAGGAACCAGTTTCTTTCGCTCCTCAATATCAACAACAAAAGACCTTTAAAATATTAAGATGTTATTGTAAACAATAAAAAACATGGCAACAAAAAGCAGCATGTAAATGGATCAGCTTTTATTCAGTGTTATTATTGATCTATCAGGTCTGACAATTAAGTTGGCACATAACAAAATAATGATTTTGGGGACAGCAATGAGCATTACATTCTTTTTTCATTTTTTTTTTTTAATACTCGTAATATTTTCCTTTGCAGTTTGAACAGTTATGAAAAATGATAAAAAAAGCTGTGCACATCTCTGGTCTTGAGACTAGTCTATTCACTGTATCAGGACTTCTGCAGTTAGTCAGTTGGGGTAAACATACTCCACAGTACAGTTAGCAGAAAGACACTTTCCCCCCTTACGAGCACACGTTGGGCAGAGCTTTCCGCTGTTCTACACCTGGTTGTGTTAAATGTTGGAAAGCTCCACTGTTGTTTGCATTTCGATCTGTGCAGCTCAGCACTGGTAATTCTCTCACAACCGCCAAAGACTGCCTCATACTTATGTTTGTAAGGTGCCCCTGAGTCCCTATATTCTGTTCTACCCTCATCACCAGGCTTTTCAGTCTCAAGCTGTGCCTGCTCTCTGACCCTCCAACTTCATTGAAACTCAGCATCAATTAGCTCCTTACAACACTCACTTCTTTATAAGATGCAAAATCTTGGTTCAAAAGATCATCATTTAGCAAGAGAGGAGGAACTCAACACATATACCACACAAACTATGTAGGAGCAGTATACAGTACATTAAACCCTCAGGATGACTGAACTCTCAACAAAAGGGGCAGATTGCTTGCTTAGAGTCAGTTGCACTGAAGGGTAAATCTCTTAAAAGATGCATCTACGCCAGTTGTGTCCCTCTGAAGTACAAAATCAAGGAAGGAAAAGAGTCCTTTTGAAGTTCAAATGCTCCAAACTAGCCACAGCCCTTTGGCTGTGCATTGCGTGCAGCAACATCTTCATTCTAATACTGAGTTTACTTAACACACAAAATGTGTTTGCAATGGAGTTGTTCGCATCCTCTGATATTGTCCAGCTCTGCTGCTGCTGCTGCTAAGTGGCATCTCTGATGGTTCCCGCACTTGCGTTAGTGTGTTGGCCAGACGGCAACCACAGCAATTGCAATCAGCAACAACACAATCACCACCAACATTCCTGAAACAGACAAAGCAGAATTAAGTTACCGTCTTCATCTCATCGGAAGGATTTTTTTTTTTTAAAAAGGAAACATACTTTTTGAGTCCCCTTACATCACCCTAAACAATAAAGTAGGTTAGAGACTTGGCTGCCCAAAAGTTTTCAATTCTAACTAAAACCAGATCTTTACATGTTATATATGTACAGAAATCGGACTACAAAAATCATTTATGAAAGGGTAGTTTGCTTAAGCTATCAGGACTGACACTGTGTATTTGGTCTCTGGTTCTGTCTCCCCAAGAATAATTCAACTATTCTACAGGTAACTGATTTAACAAGTCACCACACAACTTCAGCCCTGTCCTGAAGAGACTTTTATACACAAGGTTATCACGACACTCTCCAAGCAGCCCCATTCAGTTAGTTAAAAACATTTAGGATTGACGAAGTTTGTAGAATTTACGGAATCATAAATTAATTCTCTCTCTCTCTCAGACATGTGAGGGCTAAAATTTCATAGGAAGATTGCTGCCAGGACCTAAATAGTTTTACTACTATAAGGCAAAATTATTTGCAAAGCAAAAACCACAACAAACCTGTGCAAAACAAATCTGACTTAGGAAAATGAATGGCGATGAACATTTAAAAATAAAATCTGAGTGCACTGTGCCAAACCATGCAGCAAACCTGCTTTGTGCAATATGCTGTACCTTCCTGACAATCTGGGTTTACAAAATGTTATACCAATTTAGTAGTTCAGGTACAAAATTCACTCTTAGCAGGAGGAAAGGGACAAAACTATTCACATATTAAAAAGAAAAAGCCCGCTCTAGGAAAACGACTGACTAGAATTTTGCAAGCCCTCTGCATTTGAGTCTCACAAAGCGCTCTCTCATTCACAATACGGACTGACTGAAAGCAGGAGATAAAAGGACAGTGGTTTTCCCAGACCATGTTTTGTGATATCTTGCTAGATGAAGCTAGTTCTTCTGGAGTACTCTCTAACCTCCAAAACATAAGGGAGATAACCTGCCCCTCTTAGCTGAAATACAAGTTTTACATCTTGCAAATGGAGTGGATCATTGCAAGTTTTGGTAATAAACCCTTCTCTTTCCTAAACAATGACAAGTCCCCTAGCATTCGAACACCTGGCAAAACCTCCTGGATAGCTTCACAATGTCCTATGCATTTCACTCAACAGAACACCACACACTGGCTCCCCCTCAGATTGAACCATCTTTGAATTATTAAAACAGACTTTTTTTTTTTTTTTTAAACATCCGCTCTAAAGTATCCCCTTTAGAGTCGAGTGAACCATATTAGGGCTCAAAGAGTGGAAAAAATGTCCCTTCCATTTGGTCTGCTAACAGATGACTATTACTCAACCACTTACAATATTTACACGTCCAGCTCATAGCAATTAAAAAGGATGTATTAAAATAAACTTATTTTTCCAAAGTGGAAAGGATATTAGACATGGCTCTTCATCAAAAGTGTCATGGTTTCTGTGCAGAAACGGCTTCTATGCCAGTGGGCCATATTTTTTTCCAGTGAAATGTGGTTGCCACCAACTTTATTTTTTATCTGAATTTAGAACTGGTACCACTTGCCCAGTCTGACCTTGTCAATGTCTCATAGCACTAGACATGCATTTGGCACTTCCTAGTAAAGCTGTTTGTTAAATTACCCCGCCAGACAAGCCAATGTTAGCCTGCTTCCCCTGTGATAAACAAATCAACCATTGTAGAGTGTCAGACATGTTTAATTTGGCCTAATACTTGTTCTTAACCATCAGCTCTTATTCTAACTGGGAAACTCCTGGAATAATCATAAATCTCAGGGTAGATAACAGAGCTGTTGGAGCTGCATGGAAAATCATTCTGACCAAGAATTTCAAAGGCGCCTATGGGTGTTGGGCCCCATAACACCCACTGATGTTTAAAGGGGGTGTGAACCTAACTTCCTTAAGCACCTCTGAAAACACCTGCTACTACTGCTTATCTGTACCCGAAGTCAAGAACCTTCTCCCCCTCATTTTTATTTACACAGCAACCAATGACCATGTGATGGAGCACTGCCATTTCACGGGGGAATAAGCCACAGGGCCAGAGGAGGTTTTAGTTAACAATCCTGTTACCATACACACTGACTACCATAGAAGAGGAAAAATGAAAGCAAGAGATCCGTGCAGAGTAACTTGCACACAAAACCCTTCCCAACAATTTCTGCACGGTGTCTGCTAACTTTGAAGTGGAATTGTTTCACGAAATTTATTTGCCATTCCCCATCCCTCCCCAAATGACTTGTGGTAAGAACGGATAGCCCCGTTGGTCACATACAGCACGATGAGAAAAAACTGGCTGAAGTGCCGGCTGAGTACTCAGGTGACACGTGACTCTTACCTCTTCTGTACATGACATGTAAGCCCCCCACCTCTCCCAACACTAGCTGACACCAGCATTTGGAGGAAGAGCAGCTGTTGAGAGTTAAACCCACACAACACTAAGGAGAAATCAGTAGGAAGAGAGAAATGATTCACAGATCCTCTCTCCCTGCGCAACATCCCCCATGATCAAGAGCATCTGCCTTCAAATTGTAAGCTGATCTGCAGTGTTGGGGTCCTCTGGGCCTTCTCAATGCTATTGGAAACTCCAAAGAGCCAGGATGGCAAACTATGCACGGTGCCCCAGCCTTCTTGCTCACCATTGCCATGATGAACTATCCATGTGTGACCTTCAGCCTTGATTATTGCAACTCACATCAAATAATGGAGCCACATGCCATGAAAAAAAGCTCCAGCAGCACAAAACATTCCAGCCTGTCAATTTAGCTACACAGGTTGTCACTGACACATCGCCCTGGTGCTCTGCCCTATGCACAGCTGCCCACTTAATAGAGAACCTTGCTATAGTCAACGCCCTCTCGCAGCGTTAGCTCTACTGTGTTAGAGCCTGTGTTTGTGCTGCAGCTTTAAGCAGCTTTCTGCCCTGGCCTCCATGTTCAGGAAACGAGCACACAGTTTTAAGCGAAAAACATTTCCTGTAAAGTTACCGTTTGATGCTAGGCAAATTTTGTGGTCAGCCACTTCCAGGAAACACCCCCCCCCCCGCCCCTGAAGGTGGTAACGAGGCACCTGCAAGTCTCCTAATTAGGAGAAACCTAGCCGAAAAATTGAACACGTCATTACCTTTATAAATTGTCCGGTGCATATAGAGTGGACAGGGAGAAACGAAAAAAGCTGGACCTTGTAACCGAGCCTGATCACCTCGAGGTCTCCCTCAGGCGCGAGTTTTAAAGGAGCCTACCCGATTACCGGTGATGATGAAACTTTCGTGGTTTGTGTGTGTGAGTATGCCTGGGTACTGATTTTGCTACTTTTGTTGCTAACTGAGTCTGTATTGTGTTGTAAGCCGGAGTCTCACGGCAAGCTGTAGTTGTCTTATTGCATTTTGCTTTTATTTAGAAGAGTTATTGCATTTATGGTTAATAATAGCACCAATACCACCCTTACTAACCCCTGGAAGGACCTGAATAACTACTGGGACCTAGAGAAGTACCAGGGTCAGCTTCTGTTTGTAACTGCAGTATTTTTATTATTTGTTCTGGTATTATATTGTAAGCCCAAGTTGTAACTAGTATTGAGTTGTTCCTTATCCTCACCTGTGACCCATTCAATAAACCCTCAATTTTTAACCCCACGACTGATTGTTTGCGTTATCCCCATTGCTACCTTCGGGGCACTTGTCACCCCCCCCAAGGGCATCCAGTGATCGAACCTCCGCCCTATCCCAACGCTCATTACCCAGTAGATAACGGGCACCTTGTGACCATATTGGCGGAGCGAGGGGCGAGAGTAATCAGTAATCAACATACCGACCTAAGAGATCAGCTCTCCCTCCATAACCATCATCTCCCATGACAGCAGTGCATCACTGAAGCCATTAGCCTGTCAACATACCAAGTTTCATAAGGGCAGGAGACAGGTGTCACGGAGTGTGGGGGAGTCCGGCCCTGCACCCCTCTTCCTGGGACCCACAGTGACTCTCGGCCAGCCAGTACAACAGAAGGTTTATTGGACAACAGGAACACAGGTTACAGCAGAGCTTGCAGGCACAGTCAGGACCCCTCCACCGAGTCCTTCTGGGCTTTCAGGGTGCTTGGATCCTAGCTAGGATACCCTGAATTCCGCCCACACAGCCCCAAGCCCAAACTCCAACTGCTTCCCTCCTGCCACTCCCTTCCTTTGTCCCCTTCCCGGGCAAAGGTGTTGACCTTTCCCCTCCCTTACCTAGCTCAGGTTACAGGCTCTGGCATCGTCCATCTCCTAAAGTCCTCCCCTGCTCTCCCACTCCCCACACAGACAGTCCCTACTGCATCACATCTCTCCCCCCTTCGAGACTGAACTGAGCGGGGTCACTCTGCCCAGTGACCTGGGGAAGTTCAGGGTCCCCTCTCCGGGACAACGCATCCGCTGTCAGGTTGGCACTTCCCTTCACATGGACCACGTCCATGTCATAGTCCTGCAGGAGCAGGCTCCACCTCAGGAGCTTGGCGTTGGCTCCTTTCATCTGGTGCAACCAGGTCAAGGGAGAGTGGTCGGTGTACACGGTGAAGTGTCGCCCAAAGAGATATGGCTCTAGCTTCTTAAGGGCCCACACCATGGCCAGGCATTCCTTCTCGATGGCCGCGTAGCTTTGTTCCCGGGGTAGCAGCTTCTTACTCAGGTACACGATAGGGTGTCTCTCCCCCTTTTCATCCTCCTGCATTAACACCGCCCCCAGTCCCGTGTCTGAGGCATCGGTGAACACCATAAAGGGTTTGTCAAAATCTGGGTTTGCCAGAACTGGGTCGCTAACCAGAGCCTCCTTCAGCGCCCGGAAAGCCTCCTGGCACTGCTCAGTCCAGATCACCTTGTCTGGCTTCCCCTTTTTGCACAGTTCAGTGATGGGGCCGGCTATGGCACTGAAGTGGGGCACGAACCTTCGATAGTACCCCGCCATCCCAATAAAGGCCTGGACCTGCTTTTTGGTTTGGGGAGCAGGCCAGTCTCTGATCACCTCCACCTTGGCTGGTTCCGGCTTCAGGCAGCCGCTCCCCACCCGGTAAACCAAAAACCCGGAACCGGGAGCATCCATAGGTGGTATGTTGCCAACCCCCCTTTCCTGGGAATGTAGCCCCTCCTCCGATTGGGTTTTTACCCAGTCCACCCTCTGCGGGTTGGGTCTGCTTGGTCTGTCCCTGAGCTTGGGGCACTGGGCCCGTATGTGACCTTGTCCCACAGCGATAGCAGCCCATATCTCGTGGGTCCCCTTGAGTGGGTCGGAGGGACCTGCCGCTGGATGTTCCCCTTTTGGGGGGGTTCTCCATAGGCCCCCTTTGGGAGGTCCCATGTTGACTCTCTCTCTGCGTTGAGGCAGGCCTGCTCCTTCGAGACTCCTCCCTGCCATCCCCTGCCCGACTGTCCACAAATTGGTCGGCCAGCTGGCCTGCATGCTGCGGGTTCTCCGGCTTCTGGTCCATCAACCACAGCCTCAGGTCGGACGGGCACTGCTCGTACAGGTGCTCCAGTATGAATAGGTCAAGCAGGTCCTCTTTAGTTTGGGCCCCAGCTGTCCACTTGCGGGCATAGCCCTGCGCCCGGTTGACCAGTTGTAGGTATGTGACCTCACGGGTTTTACGCTGGCTCCGGAACTTTTTCCAGTACATCTCAGGAGTCAGCCCAAACTCGCGGAGCAGGGCCTGTTTGAACAGTTCGTAGTCCCCTGCCTCCGCCCCTTTCAGTCGGCTGTACACCTCCACGGCTGTGGAGTCCAGTAAGGGGGTGAGAACTGCGATCCTGTCTGCAGGGTCAACCCTGTGCAGCTCGCAGGCATTCTCAAAGGCCGTCAGGAAGGTATCTATGTCCTCCCCCTCCTTACGCCGGGGCAGCAAGTGCTTATCAAAGCTCTTTGTAGGCTTGGGTCCCCCCTCACTCACCGCAGCTGGAGCCTCACTGCTCCTCAGCCGGGCCAGGTCCAGCTCATGTTTACGCTGTTTCTCCTTCTCCTCCCACTCACGCTGGCGCTGGTTCTCCTCATGTTTACGCTGGTTCTCCTCATGTTTACGCTGGTTCTCCTCATGTTTACGCTGGTTCTCCTCATGTTCACGCTGTTTCGCCTTCTCCTCCAGCTCTCGCCTCTTTAACTCGAGCTCCTCCCGTCTCAGCTCCCTTTCATATTCCAGCCGCATCCGCTCCACGGATGCCGAGCGTTGCCGGGAGGATCCCCTGCTGGGGGGTGGGCTTCGCCGGGCAGATCCCCTGCTGGCCGGGGGTGTCACGGTGCCCTCGGTATACACTGGGCTCCTCCCCGCCCTTCCTCTACGCCTAGGAAGGGGGGGTCTCGGGAAGCCCTCGTCCGCCGGCTGACCACTCCCAGCGGGGACAGACACTGGTGCCTGCGCTGCATCTGCTCGGCTGCTTCCCTCAGAGACAGGGCTCCGTTCATTCATGCGGTCTCCCTGCTCCAGCTGTGCAATCAGCTGGTCCTTGCTGAGCCTCCCTGGGTGCAGCCCCCTCTGCTTGCACAGCTCCACCAGGTCACACTTGCGCCGCTTGGCATACATCTTCCTGCTGACCACTCACAGGCCGGGGTGCTCGCCGCTCCCCACGGTTTCCAGGGGGACCCCTAGTGCACCAGCCCTTCTTGAGGTCACCACCTCTCTGCCAGGGTCGAGCTGCAGACTCCTCCGCCCCTGGGACCGCTCGCTGCAATCCCCCGGGGGACCCTGTTACTGCAAAGTCCTTCTCACTGGGCACACACTCCCAGGGGTTAACCACCCCTTCGTTTTACTGCTCCCCAGTCACTTACTGCAGGAAGCGCCGTCCACTGGGTGCAGTATCTCCCGCCGCTGCCACCAGTTGTCACGGAGTGTGGGGGAGTCCTCCCCTGCTCTCCCACTCCCCACACAGACAGTCCCTACTGCATCACAACAGGCATAAGTGGGAGCTGGACTTACCCTATGGAATTAATCTCTGGAAGGTGAAGAGAGCAGCCCTGGGCCTCACTGTGTACAGAACTAAACACAAAACTCTTCTCTTCTACTCGCCTTTCCCTCAGTAAATTCCTCTCCCCAACACACACCCCTCCCCAACAACACTGCAGGGCTGAGTCTCAGCTAGCAAGATGAGTCCACTGGAGCTATGCAGACTTGCACCAGGTGAGGCTCTGGCTCGTAATCATGGAACTTGCTCCCTAAGAAGGAAGAGAGAGATTGATGTTTGTTATTTGCGATTCTGGAGAGGCACTGAGGACTTGTCTACACTGTGCATTAGTCTGTACTACAGGAGTGTAAAACCTAGCGTGCACTAAGGTGTCATGCGCTAACTGTACCCTGTTGGCACGCGTTCCAAGTTCCCTAGTGCACGTTAATGCAGATATTCCAGTGATGGATGCTAAAACATGAGCACAGATAGGTAGTGAGAGATTTGTTTTTCCTTTATTAAAGGAAAAAGAATGGTGCATTTAACCAAACCAATTCACTTGGAAACTTGTACTTTGACCATTAAACTTTCAAAGACATCAGATGACATTTAGAATTATGATTGAGTTCAAACGTGGTTAAAATGTGTCTCAATTTTTAAATGTTACTGTACATTTTGGGGTGTTTCTCTCCGATGGCATGGTTAGGAGTGAACAATGCTGCTGGAATTGGGAAGAAATAAGGCATGTGATAACAGATGTTTTTGCGCTGCAGGAAAAAAGTTTAGAGGGTGAAAATCTTCAGTGCAGTTTTGATGTAACTGAATTCAGAGGTTTTAGCAATTAAGACACAACTGAGATTGATTTCTTGTAAAATACTCTACAGGTGTGTGTTTGTAATGATACAAACTAAAATTAATTGGGCATAACTATTCTGTGACAACTCCCAAGAAAATCTGTTTATCAACAGATTTATTATACAGCAGGATTTCAGGAAAGTAGAGGATTAATCAAAAGGTTGCTAACATGCAATAGGAGAATGACCGGGAGATTTAAAAGAAAGTGAAATACAGTAGCAGCAGCATTGCATGGTAAAAAATACAAAACTAAGTTTTGCTCCTTGAAGGAAACTGGCATACATGAAGTTAGGCGTTTCATTTGGAAACACAAAAGTAAGCAGCAGATGACCACACGTGATGTGCATCATCAACAAATACTTTTAAGCCTATATGGAGTAGACAAGTACAAGGATATGGATTTATAAAGTTGTTTTGTACCCATTAAATTGCAAAATGTGTGACATGCTTTCACAAATAATCTCACTGACATGATTTGACAGTAATCATGCACTCTAGATTCTCTGCCTGTTGGGCTTTTCTTGCTTCAGGACTGTGAAGTGTAAACATCCCATCACTAAGGAACATCTCAAAGAAAGTTCACAGGGAACAAACTCAGTGATGAGGTAAGCGGGACTTACAGAGAATGGAAGAAACAACAGATGCATGTGTGAATCGTATGGGAAATGTTGATGCAGACCTTCGTTTAACAAGCTTACAAAGAGGAGAAGGTGAGAAAAGCAAGTAGTAATCTGCATATAATCAATGGAACAAATCAGCAAACATGAACCACTGGAGAATGGCCAACTCTTTTGTAGTTCCTTACTCTGACGAATTTGGAATATGGATGCTGCTGAAGGACAGCCAATCCTGGAGACGTAGGGAATCCAGAATGCTCTCTCTCAACAGGCCCTCTGTCTAAATCTCACAGACATTAGCAAGGAAATGCTACGCTAAAGGCTAAGCTTTTGAATCTCCACCAAAACAGGAACTCTAGTTGTATTTTGGACAGCGCACAAACTGGATCCACCAGGATGCTCACCCATCCAAGAGTGGCAAGGATAAACTGAATAATATATTTGCTGAATATCGGGGGAGCTAGCGGGTTCACAGATACTAACAGACCATAACCTCCGGGCTGTGCGCTGATAACTCTTTGCTAGTATGCCAGGCACAGCTACAGAAAACACCAGTCTGTCCTTCCTTCATTAGTGACTGAACCACTGGGTCCTTCTCCCCACCCCTTACTACTCCACCCTAGCGAGTGACGATCCCCTTTGCCCTTGGGAAACATACCCACTTCCCGCACACAAGCCCAGAGCAGGTGAAGGTTTGCTCAGTAACCCCTCTCTTCCCCACTTGGATCAGCTGGTAGATGCTATAAAGATAGTAAGTGGGGGGATGGGAAACTGGAGGCAACTGTGATTCATTCTGGTATGGTTTACCATTAGGATAATCTTGCATTGATATACTGTCTTTGACCTAATACACTTGGAGGGATATACAACCAATACATACAAGTCACTTTTGTCACGGAGTGTGGGGGAGTCCGGCCCTGCACCCCTCTTCCTGGGACCCACAGTGACTCTTAGCCAGCCAGTAAAACAGAAGGTTTATTGGACAACAGGAACACAGGTTACAGCAGAGCTTGCAGGCACAGTCAGGACCCCTCCACCGAGTCCTTCTGGGCTTTCAGGGTGCTTGGATCCTAGCTAGGATACCCTGAATTCCGCCCACACAGGCCCAAGCCCAAACTCAAACTGCCTCACTCCTGCCACTCCCTTCCTTTGTCCCCTTCCCGGGGAAAGGTGTTGACCTTTCCCCTCCCTTACCTAGCTCAGGTTACAGGCCCTGGCATCGTCCATCCCCTTAAGTCCTCCCCTGCTCTCCCGCTCCCCACACAGACAGTCCCTACTGCATCACATCTCTCCCCCCTTCGAGACTGAACTGAGCGGGGTCACTCTGCCCAGTGACCTGGGGAAGTTCAGGGTCCCCTCTCCGGGACAACGCATCCGCTGTCAGGTTGGCACTTCCCTTCACATGGACCACGTCCATGTCATAGTCCTGCAGGAGCAGGCTCCACCTCAGGAGCTTGGCGTTGGCTCCTTTCATCTGGTGCAGCCAGGTCAGGGGAGAGTGGTCGGTGTACACGGTGAAGTGTCGCCCAAAGAGATATGGCTCTAGCTTCTTAAGGGCCCACACCATGGCCAGGCATTCCTTCTCAATGGCCGCGTAGCTTTGTTCCCGGGGTAGCAGCTTTTTACTCAGGTACACGATGGGGTGTCTCTCCCCCTTTTCATCCTCCTGCATTAACACCGCCCCCAGTCCCGTGTCTGAGGCATCGGTGAACACCATAAAGGGTTTGTCAAAATCTGGGTTTGCCAGAACTGGGTCGCTAACCAGAGCCTCCTTCAGCGCCCGGAAAGCCTCCTGGCACTGCTCAGTCCAGATCACCTTGTCTGGCTTCCCCTTTTTGCACAGTTCAGTGATGGGGCCGGCTATGGCACTGAAGTGGGGCACAAACCTTCGATAGTACCCCGCCATCCCAATAAAGGCCTGGACCTGCTTTTTGGTTTGGGGAGCAGGCCAGTCTCTGATCACCTCCACCTTGGCTGGTTCCGGCTTCAGGCAGCCGCTCCCCACCCGATGGCCCAGGTAAGATACTTCAGCCATCCCCACCTTGCACTTCTCAGCCTTTACTGTTAACCCAGCCTTTCGGAGTCGGTCCAGGACTTGTTTAACCTGGGACACGTGGTCCTCCCAGGTCTGGCTGAAGACGCAGATGTCGTCAATATACGCCACGGCAAAACTCTCCATCCCCCTCAGTAGCTGATCCACCAGGCGTTGGAAGGTGGCCGGCGCTCCCTTGAGGCCGAAGGGCAGGGTCAAAAACTCATAGAGCCCCAGAGGGGTGATAAAGGCCGATTTCAGCCTGGCATCTGCGTCCAGCGGCACTTGCCAGTAGCCTTTGGTAAGATCCATAGTGGTGAGGTACCGAGCACCTCCCAGCTTGTCTAGGAGCTCGTCAGGCCTGGGCATAGGGTAGGCATCAGATACGGTGATGGCATTGAGCTTTCGATAGTCCACACAGAACCGGATTGACCCATCCTTCTTGGGAACCAGCACTACTGGCGAGGCCCAAGGGCTGGAAGACGGCTGGATCACCCCCAAAGCCAGCATGTCCCTGACCTCTCTTTCAAGATCCTGGGCAGTTTTACCAGTGACCCAAAAAGGGGAGCATCTTATAGGGGGATGTGACCCGGTCTCCACCCAGTGGACAGTCAAATTAGTGCGTCCAGGCTGGTTGGAAAACAGCTGTCGGTATAGATGCAGCACCTCTCTGATCTCAGCATGCTGGCCCGGGGTCAGCTGATCAGAGAGGGGAATCGCCTCCAGGGGGGAACCAGCTTTTGTCCCAGGGAATAGATCTACTAAGGGGTCATCTCCCTGCCCCTCCCAATGTCCACACACGGCCAACACCACATTCCCCCTGTCATAGTATGGTTTCATCATGTTCACATGGTACACCCGACGGTGATGTGCCCGGTTTGACAGCTCCACCACATAGTTTACCTCATTCAGTTGCTTGATAACCTTGAAGGGGCCTTCCCAGGCGGCCTGGAGTTTGTTTCTCCTCACGGGGATGAGGACCATCACCTGATCTCCGGTAGCGAAGGCACGGGCCCGTGCCGTGCGGTCATACCAGACCTTCTGCCTCCTCTGGGCTCGGGCCAGATTCTCCCTGGCCAGGCCCATGAGCTCGGCCAGTCTTTCCCGAAAGGTCAGGACATACTCCACCACTGACTCTCCCTCGGGAGAGGCCTTCCCCTCCCATTCGTCCCTCATCAGGTCTAGGGGCCCCCTTACCCGCCTTCCATACAACAGTTCGAAAGGTGAAAACCCGGTAGATTCCTGGGGCACCTCCCTGTACGCGAACAGCAGGTGAGGTAAGTACTTGTCCCAGTCCTGCGGGTGCTGGTTCATAAATGTTTTTAGCATCATCTTCAGCGTCCCGTTGAACCTTTCTACCAGCCCGTTGGACTGGGGGTGATATGCTGAGGCCCAGTTGTGCTGGACCCCACATTTCTGCCATAAGGACCGGAGCAGGGCCGACATGAAGTTGGACCCCTGGTCCGTTAAGACCTCCTTGGGGAACCCCACCCGGCTGAAAATTGTCAGCAGCGCATCTGCCACTGTGTCGGCTTCGATAGAGGACAAGGCCACCGCCTCGGGGTAGCGAGTGGCAAAATCCACCACCACCAGGATGTATTTCTTCCCTGACCGGGTCATCTTGCTGAGGGGTCCCACTATGTCCATGGCCACCTTCTGGAAAGGTTCTTCTATGATGGGTAAAGGCCTCAAAGCCGCTTTCCCCTTGTCCCGGGCCTTCCCCACCCTCTGGCAGGGGTCACAGGATTGGCAGTACTGTCGGACATGGGTAAAGACCCCAGGCCAGTAAAAGTTCTGTAGCAGCCTCTGCCTGGTGCGTCGGATTCCTTGGTGCCCTGCGAGAGGGATGTCATGGGCCAGGTACAGCAGCTTGTGACGAAACTTCTGGGGAACCACCAGCTGCCTCCTGATCCCCCATGACTCTACTTCCCCTGGGGGAGCCCATTCTCGGTACAGGAAACCCTTCTCCCACAGGAACCTCTCCTTGCAACCTCTCCTCATGGTCTGTACCACACTAAGGTCAGCCCGGTCCCGGTGCTTCCGCAAGGAGGGATCTTTCTGCAACTCGGCCTGGAACTCAGCAGCTGGGACAGGGATGGGGACCGGCTCTCTCCTGCTGGCTGGGTCTGAGGCCGCAGCCTCTCTGCACTGTGCCCCTGGGCGTTCCCCGCTCCCTGGGTTAGGGTCCTGCACCTCGGGTCGAGTACCTTCCCCGTTGTCAGGGTGCAGTGCCCTTTGCCGACTCTGACTACGAGTCACGACCAGGGCACTCTGGGTGTTACTAGGCCAGTCCTCGAGGTCCCCTCCCATTAACACGTCAGTGGGCAAATATCGGTGTACCCCCACATCCTTGGGGCCCTGCTTGGCCCCCCACTTCAGGTGTACCCTTGCCACAGGCACCTTGAATGGGGTCCCGCCCACGCCCATCAGGGTCAGGTAGGTGTCGGGCACCATCCGATCTGAGGCCACCACATCGGGCCGGGCCAGCGTCACCTCTGCGCCCGTGTCCCAGTACCCAGTGACCTTCCTCCCATCTACCTCCAGGGGAACAATGCACTCCTTCCGGAGGGGCAGCCCCGCGCCCACCCGGTAAACCACAAACCCGGAGCCTGGCGCATCCACAGGTGGTACGTTGCCAGCCCCCCTTTCCTGGGAACGTAGCCCCTCCTCCGATTGGGTTTTTACCCAGTCCACCCTCTGCGGGTTGGGTCTGCTTGGTCTGTCCCTGAGCTTGGGGCACTGGGCCCGTATGTGACCTCGTTGGCCACAGCGATAGCAGCCCATGTCTCGTGGGTCCCCTTGAGTGAGTCGGAGGGACCTGCCGCTGGATGTTCCCCTTTTGAGGGGGTTCTCCATAGGACCCCGCTGGGAGGTCCCATGATGACTCTCTCTCTGCGTTGAGGCAGGCTTGCTCCTTCGAGACTCCTCCCTGCCATCCCCTGCCCAACTGTCCACAAATTGGTCGGCCAGCTGGCCTGCGTGCTGTGGGTTCTCCGGCTTCTGGTCCATCAACCACAGCCTCAAGTCGGACTGGCACTGCTCGTACAGGTGCTCCAGTATGAATAGGTCAAGCAGGTCCTCTTTAGTTTGGGCCCCAGCTGTCCACTTGCGGGCATACCCCTGCGCCCGGTTGACCAGTTGTAGGTATGTGACCTCACGGGTTTTACGCTGGCTCCGGAACTTTTTCCGGTACATCTCAGGAGTCAGCCCAAACTCGCGGAGCAGGGCCTGTTTGAACAGTTCGTAGTCCCCTGCCTCCGCCCCTTTCAGTCGGCTGTACACCTCCACGGCTGTGGAGTCCAGTAAGGGGGTGAGAACTGCGATCCTGTCTGCAGGGTCAACCCTGTGCAGCTCGCAGGCATTCTCAAAGGCCGTCAGGAAGGTATCTATGTCCTCCCCCTCCTTACGCCGGGGCAGCAAGTGCTTATCAAAGCTCTTTGTAGGCTTGGGTCCCCCCTCACTCACTGCAGCCGGGGCCCCACTGCTCGTCAGCTGGGCCAGGTCCAGCTCATGTTTACGCTGTTTCTCCTTCTCCTCCCGCTCATGTTTACGCTGTTTCTCCTTCTCCTCCCGCTCATGTTCACGCTGTTTCGCCTTCTCCTCCAGCTTTTGCCTCTTTAACTCGAGCTTCTCCCTTTCATATTCCAGCCGCGTCCGCTCCACGGATGCCGAGCATTGCCGGGAGGATCCCCTGCTGGGGGGTGAGCTTCGCCGTGAGGCTCCCCTGCTGGCCGGGGGTGTCACGGTGCCCTCGGTATACACTGGGCTCCTCCCCGCCCTTCCCCTAGGCCTAGGAAGGGGGGGTCTCGGGAAGCCCTCGTCCGCCGCCTGACCACTCCCAGCGGGGACAGACACTGGTGCCTGCGCTGCATCTGCCCGGCTGCTTCCCTCAGAGACAGGGCTCCGTTCATTCATGCGGTCTCCCTGCTCCAGCTGGGCAATCAGCTGGTCCTTGCTGAGCCTCCCTGGGTGCAGCCCCCTCTGCTTACACAGTTCCACCAGGTCACACTTGCGCCGCTTGGCATACATCTTCCTGCTGGGCACTCACAGGCAGGGGTGTTCGCCGCTCCCCACGGTTTCCAGGGGGACCCCTAGTGCACCAGCCCTTCTTGAGGTCACCACCTCTCTGCCAGGGTCGAGCTGCAGACTCCTCCGCCCCTGGGACCGCTCGCTGCAATCCCCCGGGGGACCCTGTTACTGCAAAGTCCTTCTCACTGGGCACACACTCCCAGGGGCTAATCACCCCTTCGTTTTACTGCTCCCCAGCCACTTACTGCAGGAAGCGCCGTCCACGGGGTGCAGTATATCCCGCCGCTGCCACCAGTTGTCACGGAGTGTGGGGGAGTCCGGCCCTGCACCCCTCTTCCTGGGACCCACAGTGACTCTTAGCCAGCCAGTAAAACAGAAGGTTTATTGGACAACAGGAACACAGGTTACAGCAGAGCTTGCAGGCACAGTCAGGACCCCTCCACCGAGTCCTTCTGGGCTTTCAGGGTGCTTCGATCCTAGCTAGGATACCCTGAATTCCGCCCACACAGCCCCAAGCCCAAACTCAAACTGCCTCACTCCTGCCACTCCCTTCCTTTGTCCCCTTCCCGGGGAAAGGTGTTGACCTTTCCCCTCCCTTACCTAGCTCAGGTTACAGGCCCTGGCATCGTCCATCCCCTAAAGTCCTCCCCTGCTCTCCCGCTCCCCACACAGACAGTCCCTACTGCATCACAACTTCATCCACCACTGAAATGCAGCCAGCTCTGGGATGACACTAGGCAGCTGTTTAACACACACAAGCACCACAAAAAGGATCTACAAGGAGGCTAATATCTGTTCCATCTGAAATTGCAGGAGGAATTTCAAGAAGGCCTGAGATGGGATTTAGCGAGACATTTTAACATTCTACTTGTATGTAGACCTGATTGAAATGAAAATGTTTCATAATTGTTTCAATAATGAGTGTAATAAAAATTTCAAAATAATTTTTAAAAACTGAAAAAAAGCCATGTTAAAATGGGTCCTTTTGGAACACTTTAATATGGAAACAACCTCAACATGTTTTGTGAAAATAGTTTTTTGTTTTTTGGACCAGCTCTACCCCTGACTATGATGAGATATTGACAAGCAGCAATCAGGGCTGTCCATCTTTTTCAGAGGAGCAAACCCTTAGCAGTACAGAGCCTCCTGCTGATCCAGCACCAATGACAAAGGGTGAGAGACACTGAGTGAAACCTCAACACTGCTTCTGAAGAGTCCCATTCCTGGACACACTTTGGTTAGCTTGTGAGAGCTCATGTCCTGAGCTGAAAAGTGGCCCAGGCTGCAGGTACTGTTTGTACATGTAACTTTACAACATCCACGCAAGAGTTTCAGATATGCTGGAAAGATAAGTAAAGAAATACCTGTTGGAGAGCGGAATGAGACCTTACAATTCTTTTTCCCATTTATAACCTAATCAGGATTTAGCGCTACCCTCCCTCTACAGAGGGGTTTACAATGTCATTTACTGAATAAGACAATCTGCCTTAAAAATGATAATGAACCACAGTAGTTTCACCTGCAAATGCCTACTGCCAGCCTGAGCCATACCCTGCATTTGCCATCACTCGTCAAGAATCGCTGTTACTCCCGCTGCCTTTTGGAATGGAAGCTATGGGAGCACCTGAGGCTCATCATTTCTTTAGCATATTACTAATTTTGAATGGTAAGGATGGTCTAAACTTAGTAGCAGTGTCTGCACAAGAGCACAACTTGATGAAAAGACAGCTCTTCACATCGGCCATATAACAAGCACCCAATTCTTGCTTGTCAAGTCAACGTTTAATGCCCATTTTCTGGCATGCCAATATTTACTGTGAAATATCCACTTATTGTGCTGAATATAGCTCCTGGGAAGTTGAGCGTGTTTAGTGTCTGGCAGCAATTCAAGAGCCTTTGAAAAGGCATTCAGGAACTCTGTCATAAATATGTCTTGTTTTGACAACTCCCTCTTGAATAAGTGTCAAAAATTTCTGGTCTGCTTCTATCAGACTATTGATTTACCATTAAAAGTCACTCCATACCTGCTGTATACTGACTACTTACATTTAATATGGTACCAATTAGGACATACAGTAATAAGCTTCTAAAAGGAGACATGTAACATTACTGGCTACATGCAAAAGTTTCAACAGTCTGAGGATATGCTGGATAGATGGTGTGGAAAACATAACATTAAATTAAGGCTATTTCTCTTCAGTGTATCATTTGCAAGCAAGAAGCAATTAATTTCACTTCTATAACGAAAAGGCATTTGCTTTGTAGCTGAAAAGCTTTTTTCGTTCACCCTGCATGCAAGCCCCACAACTCACTCTGCTGCTAGAGTCTAGATCCACAGGGGGGACGTCTTTGGGACCCTGACTACAGTATAGGCAACAGCAATGAAAGCTTCCCCACAACCACTCCATCAATCTGCCAGCTAGATGGGAATTAATATTGATATTAAGAACTGCAAGACCCCTAGTTCATTTCACATAGCTACCCTATGGCAGTGGGATAGGTCACTACCAAGCTTCTTCAGATACAAACAAGTGACGTCAGCGGGAATGACTTGGCATATCTGACCCAGTCCCCTGAGCCACCTACTCCCTTATCTGTTTGACATTCTTGAAGTTAGGTGCTGGTGCTGACACATCTGCAGACACTAGGAGGTGTGGATAAGTTACTCTTGAATGGCTCTGCCCCAGCTTTCTTAGAGGTCCCAGGGCATAGTGTTGGATACCTGTCCTCCTGCTCAGCAGCTCTCACGCATTTTCAGTGCACAGTTCCATCCTGTCACCATTCTTGCTCACCAAATCCATGGGGCTGTCAGGAGAGCTAATGAGGGAACAGGTGTTATCGTGTCTACAATACAGATATGATGCCCAGCTCCACCTCTCCATTTCACCCCACCCATTGTGTGCAGTTGAGAGAATTACCCACTGCCAAGCAGAGAATGGGGTTTAGCTGACTAAACCACAGCACAGGTAAGAATGCCGTAAGGTTCACAGGCAAGCGGAAACAAGACAGTGTGAAAGAAGAATATAGTGAGGGCAGTGTGTTTGCTGCTCATTTCTCAGACTCGCAACTTGAGGGTCATCTTAGATTGCAGCTGATTCTGTACTCCAGGTAACAGGACCTCCCAAGAACAACTTTTACCATGTGAGCTCAGCACAAAGGTTGGACCCTCTCCTTTCAGTTGGAGGCTTCCCAAGACCTTTACCACTTTGAGGCTAGATTGTCGTAATGTGCTTTAAATGGGGCTGCACCTTAAGGCTGGCCAGAAACTGCAGCTAGTGCAGATCGCAGCTACTGGCGTATTAAAGAGTTTCACTCAAGAGAACACACTACACTTGTGCTCTGTGCAACTGATGTCCTGCTGAAATTTAAAGGACTAGTTTTGACCTATGCAAACTCCAAGGGCTTGGGCCCTCACAGGTCTTTGAAATCTCTTCTCCAGCCCCCAAGGTGATACCACAGCCTTTGCAAATATCTGACGCTCTGGATCTCACAGGGTCTGATTTTCAACCATGGAATTTGCCGCTCCCCCTTAGTTTCACAAATCCAGGTTTGGTGCTGAGAGGCTCATCTGTTTTATTAGGCTTCTCTGGAGAAAGATGGTGAGAGAGGGACCACGGGGCGCTGGATGCAGCTGAGAGGGGAGAAAGGAGGGAGGGTGAGAACTCTACTGTGAAAGTCCTTTTATGGTCATTTTAACCTGCTGAGTTCTGAAGCATATTCATAATCGGTGTTCTGCACACAGAGCACTGGTGGCACCTTTAGAATCAGGGAGAAATAAATAAAAGCATATGGCAAGGATAAGCTCTTCCCCTCTTACTGATGGCTCATGTCCACCACTTTGCATTTGAATTCACAGTCTGGGGGTTCTCATAAAGCCCCAGCTGTGGCTAAAGAATCATATCACTGCTGTGACTAGGAATGCTTTTTTCTTCTTCTCCACATCAGAGCAGCTGTGGGAAACATCTCCTTTGGATGTGAACTTGACTAAGCAATTCATGCCTTTGCCACTGGGCGTGGTGTGATGAACTCTACAAAGGCTAGACCTTAAAGCCAGCTGGAAACTGAACTTGATGCCGAATTGGACCACCCATTTTGTAAGCTGTGTGGGTTTTGGCTTGTTTTTTTTCTATATCAAGAACACAGGAAACTAGGGTTCAGTACTGTGTGCTAGCTGCCTGCTGGTTTTCTGGATGGAGTTTCAGGCACTTAGTTCAACCTAAAAAGCCCTAGATGGTTTAGGACCTGCCTACGTAAAGGCAACTCTTCATTGGTTCCACAGTTGTGGTTAATGTAGATACCCATGGAGGGGACTCCAGCTCAACAGAGCATTCTCCATGAGAAGCCCTCAGCTGTGGAACTATCTTATGCCCTTGACTCAAAGTAGCCCAGGTCTGCTGATCCTAGGGGATCCCTGCAAGGCCCTTTTTGCTTTTGTGGTGATCATTTATGGGGAAGAAGTTTGGTGGGGAGAACCTTGCCCATTGGGAGTGGAGCCTTGTTGGAGGTTTTCTGATGCTTTGCTGCTGGTTTAACTGTATTGCTATTCTCAGTGACATCAAAGGTACCTCTTCTATGTCATTATGCAGTGAAGTAAAAACAATAAAAATATCAGATGATGATTTTAAAGAGCCCGGTGTAACATTACATTATCTGGATGTTACACTACCCATGCCAAGAAAATTATATCCCTGCAGAACTGTGTACCCAGAGTTCAGGAATAAGTCCTCGAATCTATCACAAATCACATGAAGCGTTAACTTATGAACACAGTATTTGTTTTACAGAGGGGAAAGCAGGGAAGAGGTGAAGTTTCAAGGAGAGACTTTAGTGTCACTGCTGCCTTCTTTGTGAACTTCTTTTTAATGTCCCAGTTTAAGGAAAAATACCTTACCTGCTTTTTAATTACGTGAATTTTTCAGTGTTGTCAGGTATATGGCAACAAATCTGTTAAAAACCCTTTATCTTCAAGACATTAGAGAACCAACTTGGAAGGCTATAAACTCAATTTATACACCAAAGTCACTAGTTTTATATGGCAAACAACCTAACAAATTCATCTTTCCTTCATATTCCCCCCAAAAAACCACAACCTCATGCTCCCCCCTCATCCCAAAAGCCATAAAACCTTTCCGTCTAACATTTTTCTGTTTTAACGTGAGACAGGGTATTCGATTTGTATTGCATTAAGAACCACTTTAGTATAAATCCCACACTATTAAGCTGGCTTGTATGTAAATACACTCCCTGACTGCTACACCTGCATCATTTGAAACACATCCTCTAGGGGCCTGCTCTTTATTAATTTTGTGACAGCCAAACCTTTTTCCCCCGTGTGATATGTCTGTGTAAAAGGCAGCAACTTCACATTATCCGACACCCCCACCCACCCAAAGAAACCTAGACTCTTTATTGCTTTTGACCTTCTTTTTAACGGGTATGACTTGAGAAATTTAATGTTACAATTGTACTTCTCAACTCTGACACCAAAACCATTGGCAATCCTCCAACAAATCAAGCACAGACTTTGGGAACAGCTAATAAAGGCTCGGAGAGCCATATGTTTCATTGGGTCTAAAGAAAAATGAATATGTCTGAAAGAAGCTGAGCGCTCTGAGAACATTTGCATTTGGAGGAAAGCAAAAGCTAGGTCACTCTCTGCGATATGAAAATATGACAAGTTATCAAATTTGGAGTTACACATAAAGGTCCATATTAACTGATAATCTTAGCAAAAGCTTTAATTATCTGAGTGCAAACGTGTGAGGTTTTGTGTTCCTTTGTAACAATCCTTCCATCCCTCTGGTTAAATGTATGACTGAAATGGTGCCCCTGCCCTTCCTTTTTGCCACGTAGCACTGGAAGTCAGCTGTAGTACTAGAGTGGATGCTTGGTCACAATAAAGTCTTACAATTACCATTAATACCATCATTCGCCATCAGAGCCTGAACATGTGTTAGTATTTACTACCAAGTGATGACTGCTGGCAAAGGAAATAAAGTGAAGATGAATCAAAAGAAAGAATGAGATGGGAATTCATATGTCACAGTCAGAAGAAGTGTGCAGTGAGTTTAAATCCAAAATGTTCAGTGTCTCCATGATCAAATAATCTCCAGAGTTTATGGTCCCAAACCACATGCACACCCCAACGGAATGAAAGGAAATGAGATAAGTGTTCCCCCTAAGCTATCATTGTTCTATCTCAATTCATTTCTGGAGCTATTTTTTAAATCTGTTGCCACTTTTCTAAAAACAAATCAATGCCAGAGGGTGTACTCAGCTATTTCCAAGTGGAATTTCAAAGACTTTCCAAGTTCTTTCAGGAAAATTTGATTTTAATATCCAACTTCAAATTAACTGTGAGGAGGATTACTTCACTGAGCATAGTTATAGCATTGTAAATACCAGAAGCTTTTCTCTTTATGGTTTCCAAATACCTCTTTTATCCTTACAAAACACTCTGGTTTATCTTTTCTATGGTACACACTTCTCTAAGGGTATATCTACACTAGCCACTGGATCAGCAGGCGGCGATCGATCCAGCGGGGATCGATTTATCGCATCTAATCTAGATGCGATAAATCGACCCGAGCCCTCTCCCGTCGACTCCTGTACTCCAACACCGCGAGAGGTGCAGGCAGAGTCAATGGGGGAGCGGCAGCAGTAGACTGACCACAGTGAAGACACCACGGTAAGTCGATCTAAGTACATCGACTTCAGCTACATTATTCACGTAGCTTAAGTTGCTTAACTTAGATCGATCCCTCCCTAGTGTAGACCAGGACTAAGGTGTGTTGGCAGTGACTAGAGTGGTTGAGGTCTAGCGCTTTAAAACAATATGTAAGCATGACTTAGCTGTAGACATGAAGTCAGCAACCAGTTACATTAGAAGGCAGGTATTTGAGAGAGTAAAGTATGAACGGACGGGTCTCCAAACATTTTAAAGAAGGGTGGGTGCATCTTATCTTGGTTATACAGATAGGGCAACTGGAGCACAGACATGCTAAATGATTTGCCTAAGGCCACGGCTACCCTACCAAGCTTTTAGCAATATGACTGTGCTGCTACAGCTGTGCTGCTAAAAGGTGCACAGTGTAGCTATTTGTCTGCAGGTGAGAGATCTCCTGTTGACAAAGCGCTATTCACACTGGCGCTTTTCATCAGTAAAACTTTTGCTGTTCGGGGTATGTGTGTGTTTTGTTTTTTTTAACACCCCTGAATGACAGAAGTTGCGCAGACAAAGTGCCAGTGTAGACAAAGCCTAAGAAATACAGAAGTAGACAGGGACAGAGCTCGCAATAAAATCTATTAGTTCCGACTTCCAGGCTAGTCTGCTGGATAGGGAGCATGGAGCCAGATCCGGTTAACCTGAACTATTATGCACTTTTTATAAACAATACAAATTAGTTCATAGTACAATCATAGAAGAAGCATTTCCACTTATGTTTTTCAAACCACCATTACTGGATTACTGCAGCTTCAGTGAAGCACATGAAAACAATTGATATTCAGGCAATTAGCTACCTGACCCACCCCTACTTCCATATGAGTGCATAACAAATGCAACTTAAAAACACTTTTAGACAATTCATCACTGCCCAAAGACATACTGGGTGTAGATTTACTAGTAAGGATGGTATAAGCTTTTTCTAACCATTCAAAAACAAACATCATTTATAAACACTTTTTGATATTCCCAGCTAATATGTGTTCACATTTCAGCGGAGAGCTCTGACAAGTGATAACCACTAGGCAATTATGTGTTTAATTTTCTATACTGTTATTTGAAAAGCTAGGCTGATTACAGTCTACCAAAAAGCTACTTTAGGGCAGGAGCCATCCTTTTGTTGTGTCTCCCCAGCACCTTGCACAGTGGGGTCCTGGTCCGTGAGTGGAGCTCCAAGGTAGTACCACAATACAAATACTAAAAACTAACAATGTAAAAACACAGGTTTCCCCTAAGAGTCAGTTTGGGTGTTTTTCACACATCACCTGCTTTCTGGGTGGAGTTGGCAACATCCTCTCACCTCTGTCTGATGCCTTTTATTGATGTCTGTTCTACAGGAAGCATCAGATAGATGTTTGTATAGAAGGTCACCAAGATCTCAAAGCAAGAAGCTGGAAACATTCGAATGCTTTTTCCTTTTGTTCTCAGTAGTGTGACTTCATAGGCTTTCCTTGTCCATCCCCACATTGCTATCATCAACCTATTTCCAACCCCAAAGGTCATCAGCTGACACAATTACTGGATTTTCAGATGTGACTTATTTTTTCTTGTTTAAAAACACACACATTTTCCAATTTTCCCCCTCGCAGCTGCCTTTCCCTTACATGAGCGAGACCTGGATGCAAGACGGGTCAAGTGACGTGCTGCATTTCTGAATAACTGTGTTATACTTTGGAACGGGACGTGTAAAGGTTTGAGAAACTCACAATCTGCACCAAGTTTAACCAGAAGGAAAAAACCCAACCCAAACTAAACCATCCATGCTGGATAACAAGGAAAGAAAATCTCCTCTGTACCTGCGACACTGAAGGTGAAATTCTCCTCCTGCACAAGGAGCTAGCATAGGGCCTGGACACCACTTATATCCCTCTTAAACCCTCAAAACAGTGCCTAAATGGTACACAGGCCTCCCCTGCTCAGGAGTATTTTACTCCTTCAGAACACAAAAGCTGATTACAGAGCTAACAAAGTGAGATTCTCTATGAACGTCTACACTTTGGACCAAACTGAGAGGCAGGGCTAAGGGAGTCTGAACTGGTTTAAGCCTTCTTCCAGACTCCTTGCAGCTTGAAATACAGTAACATAGGCTCAGTCAGACTTGCACCTCACAGGGTGCCAGAAGACGAGGTGGGTCAGGGGAAAAAACCGAAACAGGGGAGGGGGGATAAGAAAGAGTAAGGTTTACTGTAACTTACCCCTTTTCATGCGCTATGGTAGTCACTTTCTCTGTGACTCTTGTGCTCTCACAGTTGCCAATATAGGAAACATTTGTCAGGGACAATTAGTTTAGTAGGCTGGGGCGTGGGGGCCGAGAGGCTCCCAAGCTCTGAAGGGTCATGTGGTCGATCTGGTGAATTTAGACCATTCTCTTAGGAGGGAAAGAGAAAGAAAAAAAAAAGGCAGAAATAATCCTCAAGTTCAGCACAACACCGCTCCAGCTGCTTCCTTGAAAAACTGCTCCTCACACGAAAGGGACTTTTCTCTACACTGTCATGATGACAGGCCTCCCACTAGGTCCTCATGGTTGGGTGCCACTCATCCTTTTATGGGGTGGGGGGAGGCGCTTCCTGCCAGGGGGAGCAGCCAGCAGGGGGCACTGTGGAGCTGAGAGAGGTAAGCCCAGCAGCACTCCAGCAATTTGCCCAGGGCAGCACACCCTCTCTGGCACACCCTTCCTTGTGGGCACACATCCATGCACTCTCCCAAGCTCAGACCCTGGCCCCTCACAGACAAGTTCCTCACTCTGTTACCCTCTCCCCTCCAGCACAATAACTACAGCCCAGGCCAGCAGGGGGATTGCAAGCGATTTCCCAGAGGGAAGAGGGCGACAGAGTGGAGCACCACTGAGATGCTAGTTATTTTCCTGGAGCGTGGAGCAGGCAGTTGTGGAGGACCTAGGCCAGGGAACTGCTGGCACTCCACTCTTCCCTCCAGTATGAAAAAAAAACAGTTACCACCCTCCCTGCTAGGCTAGAACTGCCCAGAGCAGCCGAGTGAGGAGCAAACCTGCCAATGACCCTATGGCACTGGCTGGGACACCAAGAGCCTGGGATGGGTGTTCAATCCTAGCTAAACCAGGACCGTTGGTAGATGCGTCTCCAGGCCCCTCAGTGTGCGAGTTACACCAGCAGGGCTTCCCTTACAGTCCATCTCAGTGAGCCAAAAACCACCAAGAGCATAAGTGACACATCAGTAAGCAGATGAGCACTGGTGCCTAAGGGATCCTTACTGGGCCTATATTGGGGTCACTTACCCGCTGAGGACTCTGGAAGGGTGTGGGTACGTTACACCCACTAAGACACCAGCCCCGAATTTAACCTTTCATTGTAAGCCCCATGAGGAAAGATGTGTGTCTTCCTGTGTGTCACACTGTGCTGAGCATGCCAGTCAAGCTCTTAGTAACAAAGAAAAACCGGGAAAGCAAGCAAAGATGGGGAAATGGCATCAGTCAATGTACCTCACAAGGCTTCCACTGCCATGTTTCACATGTGAATGCAGCAGCAACGCAGGGCATGCTGCTATTGCCAATTTATGCAACAGCTTCCAGGGTTGTTCTGGGTGCGGGTAAAGGGGGACAATTACACAAGCTTGGGCTGCCATGCCTGCTGCGTGTGATGGCAGTTACAAGCACTTCTAGGCTTTTTAAAGCCTGTCTGAACATCTGAATGGAGACAAATTGATTGAAAAATATGGTTCTAACCACCTCAAATGCATGGAACAAAGTAGCAGGGCGCTGGCTAACATGCCCATGTCATTACACATGGCGTGTGTGGGAGGGAAGAAAGCAGAAGGAAATATGGACAATGATAGAGTTCGCCAGACGTGACAATTCTGTTTTGTAGCAACTTTCAAGGTTTCCCAATCTGTTTTTCTTCTGCACTGAAACAACCCAAAACCTTCCCAACATTTCCATGAAAACAAACTGGTGGCTATGTCTGGTTTTGGATGCGAGCAGGTGCTGTCTCTCTCCTGGTGATTAGGGCACTAGCCAGGGATGTGGGATACAGATTCAAGTCTCTGCTCTGACTTATTCTAAGTGATCTGGGATGAAAAACTGCTCTGAATAGCATAGACCTGGGTTCAGGCTTTTAAGCACCTCAGTCACTTTTGAAACTAGGACTTGGGGCCAGATTAAATACCTTTGAAAACCTGGCTCTTAGGCACTTTTGAAAATGGTATCCCTAGTCAATGGGACTTGAGTCACGGGGGAATAGGAGCTTTTGAAAATGGGACAAGCTTTGAAGGCACTTCATTTCTTTTTTAAACGCATAATGGCTGAGTTTTACACACAGACAACAAAACTTCCAGTGTCTTCATCAGAGGAGGATGGGGAGCGGAAAAGGAGAAGAGAATATTTAATGATTAGTTCCTTATGGTTTTTACATTCTTGAAGCATATTTCTTGCACTCCCTGGAACACTTGTGCATTCTTGATTGCAAGATGGCAATAAGCGATTTCCTTTAAAAGCATGGTCTTTTACTGGAATACTAAAAATACCCTGAGAGCCAAGCTTTGCTTAGCTCTCGCTCTTTCTTGGAAAGGCATCATCATCCCAATGTGTTACATTTCAAAGACAGCAATAAACATTTCAGCATGGTCTGTTCAATTCACTTCATAATATTGTGCTTTTCTAGTATAGCCCCACTAGCACCATAAATCACCTGTGCACAGATTAAGCATGAGAAATTCCAGCTCAAAAGGAGTGTGGATTTTTCTTTAACAAAAATGTTGCAACGGGTGAAAAATACAGTCAAAAATGGAATGACTCTGGCAACCTCAAATATGGAGCTACTAGCAGGACCCATAAAATGGCAAATGCACAAGTACGCAGCACTGCTCCAGAATATCTGTGTGAGGTAAACCTACCAGGAAGGAAAATGCTCTTTGGGGTACTACCTGGAGAAAGAGACATGCGTTTATTACGTCTAAACAAACATCACGGAAGAGGATTAATTACATACAGCACATTTAAAGCGGTTACACACGTCTGCATAGCTGTTTCTTTCATTCTTAATTCACTCAAGGCCTGTATTACTGTTGGATTGTTACACCCTTCAGTTGCCTCCCTTTGCAATTTCCAATGGTCTGCAGCAGAAATGCACATTTTCTGGTGTGCTGAATAAAAAGCTAGAGTAGCTGAAACATCATCCATGTTACTATGTCGGCTCTGGGAGAAGGAGCTTTTCCTTTAGAAGTGGCTGTGTGTGTGGTTGTGGTGGAGTGGAGATAGGGTGACCAGATGTCCCGATTTTATAGGGACAGCCCGATATTTGGGGCTTTTCTTATATAGGCACCAATGACCACCCCCTCTCCTCTCCCCCAGATCCCCTCTGTCCTGATTTTTCATACTTGCTATCTGGTCACCCTCAGTGGAGATGTGCTCTGGCTTCCACCTCTGACTTCAAGATGTAGTGCAGATGGGACAAGCTATTTGTTTTCCTCCCTCAGGGATTTCAAAAGTTTACGGTAAAACTAAGTTGTGCTAGTAATTGAGCTTAGTTTTGCTCATGTTTATAGCCAGACATGCCCACACTCTCACTTCTTTTTGTCTGCCTACTGCTATCACATGCAGTAAGATTTCTGCAGACAGCTAGTTCTGTGCGGCGCATGGTGCACTTTGCCACCAACTCCTTTCTCTCTCCCTGATGAACTCATAGGACAGCACACATACTTTCTAGAACTCTTACCCCTTTGTTGTATCTCTCATGCAGCAGAGAACTTGCATAAAGGACCAATGGTTATTTTCTGGTAGCTCTGCCTACCAAAGTTGATTTTATAAAATGAGGTATCAACAAAATATACGACGTGGAAGAGTCTGGTACACAAACAGGATGCTGTGGCCTAATAGAGGTAGGGCTCCTTTGGAGCTGGGGACTGCAAGATACGTCCTATTTTGGGTCACAATATTCACATTCAGGCTCAGCACAAGTGTTAACTGACTTCAGCGAGACTGTACCTGTGCTTAAAGAAACACGCATGTGTAAATACCTTCTTGAACTGGGGCCTTAAAGGAGGAAAGATAGTTTTCTGGTTAAGGCACTGGACTGGGCACTTATTCTTGGATCAATATTTGGTTCTGCCACAGACTCTGGGGGAGATTTGGGACAAGTCACTCAATCTCTCTGTGCCTCAGTTTCTCCATCTGTAGAATGGAGATAATAGCTTCTTAGCTCACAAGAAGGTTAAGGGGGTAAATTCACAAGTGACTAACAGACACTCAGATGCCACAGTGATGGAGCCATTTACGTATTCTCCCATGGGTCCATCTAACAGCCAGCTGGCTCAGTGGTTGGGCAATGGCACTACAGTTCTCTTCTGTCTGCTTGCTCTGGAGGGGGCCCTGCCAGGGTGTACACAGCAAGCTTCAGTCTCTTTTGCATCCTCCTTCTCCCCTTTGGGATCTGTGATGATGAGGAGGGAGCAGGAGGGGGAGCAGGCCCTCCCACTCCATCGGCTCCTGACTCAGGGCCCAAAGGGATGTTGCAGTGTGCAGACCATTCACCGGTCCACCCAAGATACACTCCCCTGGGACACTTCCTACCAGGCTGTGGCACATCTATTTGGAGCATGATCACATTTCTAGCAGAATCAGCTTAGCCTGCCAGGGGGGCAATGACCTGTTCTTCGGGACCTCTTGTGGGTTTCCAACTCAAAACCGGTGTGTGTGTGTGTGTGTGTGTGTGTGGAGGGGGGGAATAATATGGGTCACCGCTTCCGGAGTGGCCTTTCCAATGCTGTAATCACTCTTCCAACAGCTCCAGGATCAACCTCACTTCCTGGTGCAGCCTGTAACTCCTTTGCCCCAGGCCCCTACCTGTACTCTTTTAAACTGTCCCTCCACATGGAGCATGCCCTGTAGTTGCTTAGGAGGTGGGCCTCTCTAGCCCAGCACTGCCCCATTCCTTGCTCTGATTTACTGTGGGGCCTGTGAACTCCCCCACAGTACCAAATACACCGTGGAAACAAAGATAACCATTTACCTTATGATGATAGATACTGTATCACTTTTCCCTCTTCCTATTATATGATCTCATGGACAGAAGGATGATAAGCACAATGCTTTCCAGGTCTATTGCTCCGGGCATTTACTACTGGGTGAAGCACTTCCTGCTCTGCGCAGCCCCCTAGGGTAAGAATCGCCATTGACTTTGCTGAATCTGTTCATGCTAGTAAGCACTATGCCCAGTAGTCAGTACTGAGACGTAGGCAAGTAAGTCAATTTACTCATGTGAGCACTCCCACGCGCCTTGTCTGTTTGTGTGTGTGCAGCCTCAGACCCTTGGTTTGTGCTCCTGGAGGTAGTGCCAAACACATGGAAGTCTTTGCATTCTAGTTTTTATAAGGGTGATGTCTCATCCAATACTAGTACATGACCTATGGGTTAGGAGGCCTAGTGTATCCTCTGTTACTGTCTGCCAAGTGTTCACTCCCAGTCCAATAAGACTTGAACAGACGAGTAGTGTGATTCTTTTTTAAAAAGATTTTTTCCCTCTAGTATCCAAACATTCATTTCAGACACCATTCCCTCACTTTTCATTTCAGCAAGACTAAAAGAAATGAACTGATCATGCCAACTCGGCTCCGGCAGCTGTTGAACTGAATGTAGCAAAGCCTACACCTTATCTTTATTAACTTTTAATTGGGTTAGGCTTTATATTTTTAAATCAAATGCCATACTTTTCATAGTTAGGAAAATCTGAGGGCCCACTTCCTCACACACAATAGAGTTCCTTTTGTATTCTACATGGACAGCTTCATTTTCATTCAGTAAAAACTACTGTGCTTTAATTTCTTCAGTTTCTAGTAATTTTACTAAATACAATGAGATATGCATGTTGTATGTACAGGGTCGGTGCAACCATTTAGGCGACCTAGGCGGTCGCCTAGGGCGCTGGGATTTGGGGGGTGCCATTTTCTTCGGCTGCCCCTGTCACCTCCGGCATTCAGGTGGAGGGAGCTGAGGCAGGGGAGCGCGGTGAGGGCCGCCTGCAGCAAGTAGGCGGGGGGGCAGCACGCAGGGGAACTACCACCCACAGTTCACCCCTGCCCCACCTCCTCCCTGAGCACGCCATGGCCGCTTCACTTCTCCCGCCTCCCAGACTTGCAGCGCCTAAGCGGACTGACACTGCAAGCCTGGGAGGCGGGAGAAGTGAAGCAGCGACGGCGTACTCGGGGTGCTTGTGCGCAGAGCAGGGGTGAGCTGGGGCGGGAGGGTGTCTCAGGGCAGAGGGTGGGGAGCTGCTGCAAGGGGGGTGCCTCAGGGCGGAGGGGGGGAGCTGCCGCAGGAGGGAGAACAGGGGGGAGGGAGGGCACAAGGTGGAAGTTTCACCTAGGGCACGAAATGTCCTTGCACCGGCCCTGTGTATGTAAGCCTATTAGCATAGCACACCTTCCTTAAGAAAAATGTTCTATAAACTATACATCCAGATCAATTCCTTTGTAAGCTGCTGTAAGGCAAGTAAATGTTATTTTAAGTGCTTAACAGTTACAGGTCTATTTGTGCAGTACTTTATATTCCGATTTCATAACTGATACATGGTGTTCTGAGGAGGGGAAAGTTTGATTTTTTTTATAATACTGAAAAAAAATAATCAAAACCTGTTTTAACCATCTGCTGCAGTAGTCAAGGAGCACCTGCGTACAGTTTTTCTAGACAATGCTACAGTGTTCCTAGGTTTCATGCCGTAAGCATTTAGTAGTTTTATATGAAATTTTATGAGCATCAAGTAGAACAGAAACTTGCATAATCCTTCCAATGCATGCTCAATCTCACACAGGCAGTGAGCTATTGGGATGATGTTTTTCTCAACTATTTTAGGAAAACTTTAACAGTAGATGGACCTTGATAAGGTTAACACTCAAATGGAGAAATATTTATCATCTCACAAATATGATGGTGGAAACAACTGCAACACATCTTTCACCATGGTCCTCAGAAATTTAAATACAATTAACCCACTGCTAAGAAACCTCAAAATATGTTATATACTAAATTGGGTAAGTAAAAGGTTTCCCCCAACTTTTGTTGAGAAAAATGTTTAAATTAATAATTCAAACAGGAACAATATTCTTAGAAACGTGATCACCCTTTGGCAATCCAAAGGAACCAGAACACCTCACTACTGCGGAAACAGCAACTAAATATTTATTATTAATGCCACTTACAGCTGTTAATAAGAAACAACCCTTCTAAAAGTGCCAATGGAAACAACAGACGAGGTGAGACATAGGATATTTCAGAAATAGCCTCCAGCCAATAAGCACAGAATTGTGATGAGCAATTACATTCAAATTGCACAATCATTTTTTAAAAAGTCCATGGGTAACTGAGTCTGAAGAATAGAAGGCTGATAAAATACCACAGTTCAGTAGCAATTTAAAAACCCTTGTTCATGTAGACCAAGTAGGAAATTCAGTCCTTTCTGAACTCCTGAAGTAATCTAACTGTTAACAGAAGTTTCTTCTCAAAAAAAAAAAAAAAAAAAAAAAAAAGGCATTTGTCAGAGCCCACACACACTGATCTTTGATTCCTAAATGCTAGTGCATAACATATAATTATTTTGCTTTTGGAAAACCGCTTTGTCTCTCGTGTTGGGGTGGCTAATTTTTTTAAGGCCCTGTCTTGAGCGGTGCCAAAACTGTAAAATTTATTCAAGTAAAATACAAGAGGTTTGCTCTCATTTTACAAAAATGAAGTACAAAAAAGGACAGAAAATTCTCACATTATTTCATCTCAATACTTTTCTAAACTTTGCTAAGTTTATAGGCTCCTAGCTCTAGTTCTCTGCCTTTGTCATCACACATGACAAATATAAGCTGCCACAGCAGCTGCAAAATAAATGTCTTTAAAGGAAATAAAGAAATAATTGCATTAAGAACAAAGAGCAGGGAAAAAAGGCTGACTGGGTGACATGAGTAATGCAAGGCTGAACTGGATGTACCCATGGGACTGAATGTGGTATTTGTTACAGATTAAAACAGGGTAACCCCTCTATACTCACTAACCACTGGAGACTTTTGTTCCCGACAGAGAAAGGTAGTAAAATCAGAAGGGGAATTGGGAGAACCTGCATATGGCAATAAGGTTTGAAACCATGTCCTCATATATACAGCATCGTGTTCTCATGCCCTGAAACACGTCCACCTTTTTGAACTCTTTAAAGTGTTACTCCTTAGATAGTGCCATAGTTACATATGGAGGTTCACAAAAAGAAGTCTGTATAGTGAATGCACCCATTGTAAGACAAAAAATGACCAGTACAAAATATTTTGACGTGAAATTAAATTGCTTATCTTACTATACTGAGTTTTCCTTTGAATCTAGTGCTGTAGTAGTTTTCCTAGTTTATTCCCCTTGCACCTCTAGGAAGAAAAATAGTGAAGAGGCATATAAATCGTTGTGGCTCATTTGTCTGCATTCTACTGCTTCCCCTGAATTTAGGACATTCCATATGCTTTTTCAGTACCACTGTTTTGATAGTATTACCAGGAGCGTCCCTTATTAATCACCTTGCCACTAAAAAGTCTCTCTGGAGCATTTGCAATCTGTTTCAGTTTACTCTTAATTCATTAAAAGCTCACCAAAGGCGAATACATTCAAAACTAACTTCTGCCACTGCAGAACTCAAAAGAGAGAGGAGGTTTTTTCCTATTACCTATGTTTATTTAGACAATCCCACCCAGTTTTCCTCCACTCCCCAAATATCAGAGAATCACTGGGTTCTGCCTTGTCTTGGTCTAGAAATATGTCTACACATTTAAGGATTTGTAGCTAGGAATGTTTCCTTTAAAGGTGACATTAAAATTCATGAAATACCTTCCTGGATATTACTATTTGAGTCAGGATGTTTGGAATAAATTCTTTATTGGCATAATCCTGCAAGGTATAGAGATCTACGGGACCGTTCATGTACTTAAACACGTGCTTAAATGCTTTGCCGGATCAAGGATAAAGTACCACCACCCAGCAGGTCAGAGCCTTTACGGGGTACAATGCATCTCCAAATATTATGGAACTGCAGTTTGTGGGTTCTTTTGGTTCATTATAACTAGGACATTTGAGACCAACCGGTTAATAAATACAGTGACAAAGCACTGTAAAGCAAGATTTTCCCATTAAATGAAAATTCGATGTTGTATATACTCTTTATTCATTGTTCTTCTTTTCATACATCAGTGGCTGATGTTACAAACTGCATACCTCAGCAGGTAGAGAGGGATGAAGGGGAGAGAAAAACATCTAGGCTGTTAAGCTGATGATTGAGCAGCAGTGAGTGGAGCATAGATCTACGCATGTCCTGTATTTGACGATCACCTGGTTCTCACTTGGTGAGCTAGCAATGATTAGAAGTGCTATGTAGACAGTATGTTAAGGAAAGGACTGCACGTAGAATCATAGAACCATACGGTTAGAAGGGAGCACAAGGGTCATCTAGTCTAACCTCCTGCAAAAGTGCAGGATTTTTTGTGTCTAAACCATCCAAGACAGATGGCTATGCAGCCTCCTTTTGAAAATCTCCAGTGAACAAACTTCCACAACCTCCCTAGGCAGTCTGTTCTATTGTCCTACTGTTCTTACAGTCAGGAAGTTTTTCCTGAAATGTAATCTACATCTGCCATGCTGTAGTTTGAACCCATTGCCTCTTGTCCTACCCTCTGTGGCAAAAGAGAACAACTTTTCTCCATCTTTTTTATGGTAGCCTTTCAAGTATTTGAAGACCGTTATGTCCTCCCTTAATCTCCTCTTTTTCAAACCAAACATACGCAGTTCCTTCAGCCTTTGCTCGCGTGGCTTGCGTTCCACCCCTTTGATCATCTTTGTCACTCACTTCTGGATCCTTTCCAGTTTCTCTACATCCTTTCTGTACATTGGTGACCAAAATTAGACACTATTCTAGCTGAGGCCTAATCAGCATTGAGTAGAGCAGTACTATCACCTCCCCTGACCGGCATGCTATGCCTCTGAGAATGCAACCTAAAATTACCTTTTCTTTTTTTGAAACAGCATTGCATTACTGACTCATGTAGAGGTTGTGATCCTCCACAACTCCCAGATCCTTCTCAGCAGTGCTGCTGCCAAGCCAGTTATCCCCCACTCTGTATTTGTATATTTGGTTTTTCTTCCCTAAGTGTAGCACCTGACACTTCTCTCCGTTGAATTAAATTTTGTTGTCTATAGGCCTCTTCTCCCATTTAATCAAGATCCCTCTGAATTTTAGCCCTATCCTCCAAAGTGTTGGCAACCACCACCAGCTTTTTATCATCTGCAGACTTGATCAGTATGCTCTCTATACCTACATCCAAGTCATTAATAAAGATGTTAAACAACTCTGGATCCAGAGCAGATCCACGTGTAACTCCACTTGAGATCTCCCTCCAATAGGACCTCATTTCATGAATAGTTACTCTTTGTTTGCAGTTGTTTAACCAATTATGTATCCACTTAATGGTAGTTCTGTTAAGCCCGCATTTCTCCAGCTTACTTATCAGAATGCCATGTGGGACTCTGTACAGACACTGCACACCCAGCTAGCATAGGTATAAATAGCAGTGTAGACGGTGAGGCACCGCGTAGGTATGTACCCTACACGGCTCTCTACACACCCAAGCAGTACCTCCCATGTCTACACTGCTGTTTTTAGCAGGGTAGTGTAGTCAAACTGCCTCCCCAACAGAGCCTTTCCCTGATACAGTGAAAGACACTGGCGGCGGGGAGAAGTTCCAGCAGCTCCCCTCACCAAAGTCCTTCCCTGCTGCAAGGAAAGGCTTTGGCAGTGGGGAAAGGCTCTGGTATCCACACTGCCTCACCCCTGCCAGATCCTTTAGCTGCCGCATACAGCTACACACTGCAGTGAATCCAGACATAGCCTGCCTTTCATTGGAGCATGTTGCTACCTGGACTCTACACACCGCTGCAGTTGTAGACAAGATCTTAAAGACTGATCATGCAGGTGGTGGTGGGAGTGCCTTATGTGTTTAACAGCAGCCCCTCTTCGCTGCTTCAATATCTTGTGTTAGTGAGTTCCACAGGTTAACTACAGTATGTACTGCATTACCAGTTTCAAATGTGTTGTTTTTCAGGTCAGAAGAGTGGTGACTGCAATATGGGACCTTAAAGGAATCCGGGGGACCTACATCACCCCAGGAAAAATACGCTGGATATCAAAATTTCAAGTAATTGAACAAATATGGTGTTTTGCTGTGTATAATAGTCAAAAAGATCACTAGTGCTACCATTGAAAAAGTAATATTGTTTACATGACTTCTAGGACAGGGGTTCTCAAACTGGGAGTCGGGACCCCTCAGGGGTCGCAAGGTTAGTACATGGGGGTTCACAAGCTGTCAACCTCCACCCCAAACCCTGCTTGCCTTCAGCATTTATAATGGTGTTAAATATTAATTAAGAAGTGCATTTAATTTATAAGGGGCAGGGTCACACTCAGAGGCTTGCTGTGTGAAAGGGGTCAGTCGCCAGTAAAAAAGGTTTGAGACCCACTGTTCTAGGAGGACTCTCCTATCTGCAGAGCAGTAACTCAAGCCAGATGGTGCAAGTCTGCAGAAGTTTCACATATAAAACCAACACTGAAGGTCTTTTCAAATGACAAAAACAGATCCCCTTCATTGCATTCTTATAAAAGTGTGTCTCAAACTATAAAATGATGTTTTTTAATTCTTGTCTTCAATCAGATTATACAAAGATGCATTTTAAAATTATACTTCAGATTTATCATTCCTCTGTTATAATCTATATCACCTGTGGGTGTGTTTTATTACTGAAGATCGATCCACCTTTAAGGACAGGGTACTATGAAAACTCTCTGTGCTCTCTGGGGCGCTGATCCAGCAAGCAGATCTGCATGGCCTGACCCAGGCATCCATGCGGAGCCCTACTGACGTCAGCTGGGCCTCACATAGGCACAAGGGTCTGCCTACCTGGATTCACATTCCGAATCAAGGTTCAGGGGCCAGATCTAAAGCCCTTTGAAGTCAATGTAAAAAACCACTTTCAATGGGTTTTGGGTCAAGAATGACATGGTGCTCAATATTTAGATGAGGTGGCTGAAAGGAGCCAATGGGCTTCTACAATGTGGCTTCTGACAGCTCGTTAATAGTGGAATGCAGTTTGTCCAACAGGTCCTGCTCCAGCTCAGTCACGCTGGCACCTTTAGTCCGTGCAGGCTACACTCTGTGTTAAAGATAAGGGCAGCTGCAGACTGCCTGATTTTACTTTTTCTAGGTGCAGCCCTCAAATGGGCAACCTCTGATTTAAGACAAGCCGTGGAACAGGAATGTTATTTAAATAAAATCCACGTTTACCTAAAGCGTCCTCTCTCTCTGCTCCAATTACATTTCTTCTGTCTTTAATTCTGGATAGAAGTCGACAAAACATTACCACCTACCATGTATTTTTATCTTGAAATAGGAATTCTATTCACAATGCCTGTTTTTAGGAGGCGAATAAACAAAATGAAAGGATGGTTTTCCTCTCTCTTTTTTTTTTTTTTTTTTTTTTGAAGTACAATGAAGGTTGGTGCAAGGTGAACCTAATAAAGTTTAAAAGTTAACACTTTTGATGGGATGTCACTAATTTCTTTAAAAATGAAGGTTTGGGTGTGGCAGTTAGTTTGCTTGCTAACAGAAGTCATTTTCTAAAGCTCTATGGGGATTTTAAAGGCTTTGAGAAGAGATGTTTAGTAAGATCAACTGCCAAGAAACATCTCCCACTTAACTTTCTTTGGACAAAAGTCAGTAGCTGACATTAGCACAGCAGATCTATCTGCAAATCGAAATTTCTAAAAAGAGACAAGACAGTTTTCCGCCCAGATCAGTGGTTCTCAACATTTACCATTATGGGCCACATACACAGCTCTCTATGGGTTACGTGGGCTGTATCCGCACAATATATATACTACAGTATCTCCTCACTTAAAATTGTCCCAGTCAACCTTGTTTTTTGCTGATAAATTAGAGAATATGCTCATTTAAAGTTGAGCAATGATCCCTCATAACATCGTTTGGCAGTTGCCTGCTTTGTCCACTGCTTGCAGGAAGAGCAGCCCATTGCAGCTAGCTGGTGGGGGCTTGGAACCAGGGCGCACCCACAGCCCCACTATCAGCTCCCTGCTCCCCTAAGTTCCCTGTGCTGCAGCCGCCTGCGGCAGTTCAGCTGTTCCTCCCGCCACTGCCATGTGCTGCTCCTACCCTCTGCCTTGGAGCTGCTCTGGGGAGCCTCCTGCTTGCTGTGCAGAGAGGAGGGAGAAGAAGGGTGCTAATGTCAGGGTGTCCCCCCACCCCCGCTTAGCCATCTCCATAAAGCTGGGAGGGGGGAAGGGGGACACGATAGAGCTCAGGACAGAGGGAGCTTGCTGGCAGCAGCTGCTGTCTCAATTTGCTAATCTACTTAAAAAGGCAATGTACTTAGAGTAGGGTCAGCATACTTAAAGGGGCAATGTGCATCTCTCTCTCTCACACACACACGGTGAGTGTCTCTGTCTGCCATGCTGTCTTCCGTCCCTCCATTTGTGTTGCCTTGTAGAGCAGAGGTCTCAAATATGCGGCCCGCCAAGCTCCCCGCGCTCCCCGCCGCCTACCTCTAGGCTGAAGCTCACACCCCTCCTGCACCCAACTCCCTGACCTGAGCCACTGCCGCATCCTGCACCCCAACTCCCTGCCCTGAGCCCCCTGCCGCATCCCAGACCTCTTCTGCACCCCAACTCCCTGCCCTGAGCCCCTGCCGCATCCCGCACTCCTCCTGCATTCCCTGCCCTGAGTCCCCTGCTGCACCCTACACCCCGAGCCCCTGCCACACCCCTCACCCCTCTTGCACCCCCACACACCAACTCCCTGCCCTGAGCCCCCTGCTGTACCCTGCACATCTCCCGCACCCCCTGGTGACAAGGAAGTGGCAGCGTTGGGGCAGGGAAAGGGTGGGAAGAGGTGGGGCCTCATGGAAGGGGTGGAGTGGGGGCAGGGCCGGGGGCAGTGAGGGTGGGGGGTGTCAGTGATGCGGCCCTCGGGCCAATGCTCTAGACCTCATGTGGCCCTTGTGGTCATTTGAGTTTGAAACCCCTGTTGCAGAGTGTGAGGCTACATTAACAACAACGTGTTAACTCTCAGGGTTCAGCCGAATGCTAGTTCATCACTTAGTAGTAAGGCATTTCCTGGGAAATATCCCACCCTCTTCCACACTCTGACTCCACCACCTCAACCAAGCTTCACAATCATCATTGCAATGTACAGTATTAAATTGTTTAAAACTTATACTTGTGTGTGTGTGTGTGCGCATGTGTATATATGTATGTGTCTCGTCTGGTGAAAAAAATTTCCCTGGAACCTAACCCCCACATTTACATTAATTCTTATGGGGAAATTGGATTAGTTTAACATCATTTTGCTTAATGTCGCATTTTTCAGGAACATATCTACAACATTAAGCCAGGAGTAACTGTATCTGTATGGTCCTGAGGATGTCACATGGGCTGCAGCTCTGTTCTGATTGGGCCAGAAGTGGCCACAGGTTAAGAACCATTGCCCCAGACTGATTTTAGTAGGGAAAACATCCTTAGCAAGGCAAAACATTTTTTTTACATTTTAGCTTTCGAAACACATGGTGTGCCCTATAATAGTACTTACAATAAAGGATGATTTTAAGTCTCCTTCCTCACTTAACTTGCCAATGAACATGGGAAACCATTAGCTCAAGCTGCTACAATTAACTCACAGCTTCCCCTTCAAAGGCTTGCACAATTCAGAGTTACTTGTCATGCAAACAACCTGGGAGACTCAATCTCATTGCAATGTGAAAGGAGGGGTAAATTACTAAATTAAGTAGATTATTGGGGAAGAAGTCACACTCAGCCACTTTATGAGATGATTAGACCCTGGGAAATTCATACTGCAAATCCCTAGGCCCTGACAGTGCACATTCATTACCAGTTTCTGCACAATCTGCAATCAAGAACTTCTCTGGCAGCATTAAATATCCCTCTTCCAATGGACTTTCATTTAACTTTTCAAAGAGGAGCTACATTTTAATTTTGCAGGGAGAGTGCTCCAGCAGTGAAGCAAGCACACGCTCAGCAGTTCACCAATAAAACAGCCATTTTCTTCAAAGAAATTCCATCATTTTCTAAATAAAAATGCTATCACCACCAAATCCAAATACACACACACGGAACATAGGCAACTGACACCTTCCGGGTACAGTCGGATGGGCCTCTGCGAATAAGACAGAATGAAGCACTTATCTGAAAGGAGCTGCTGTTTTACAGTGGGGTGCGTATTTTAATAAATACAGCGTAACAGAGCAACTTTCAATTTGACCAGGAGAAAAGTTACAGCTGTGGTAAGAGAGCCAGATGCTCTAATGAAAAGAGCTTGTGCATTTGAAGTTACAGGAAAGAGTCAATACCTGGGGTAGAAGACAAACAGGAAGCTCATGTTCTATTGTGGCCACTCCCTTTATGCAGGAAGAAGACTGCTCGGAAATACAGCCTCAGACAGGCTGCTCCCCAGCAGCTTCAGTCAATGAGCTCTGCCAAAGGGTTTTATTTGTTTAAGGGACAGGATTTTCTTAGCTTAGAACAGTCCTTTTTTTTGGGTCTGGTACATTACAGTGTATGCTCTTTACTGTCCTTTAGTGAATTTGGGGCTTCCCACTTTTTGTGCAATTGTGTAAATCAAAAGGGAAAGAGAAGAACCCAAGGCGTGAGCAATATGGCATATGCAAGATAGCACTGACTTGAACTCCCTCTTTGGTCACCTGATGCTGTTTTACTAAAGACAGGGATTTTTAAAATCTTTTTTAAAGGAATGAAAAGCGCCTCATAGGAGAAGGAAGAGGATCTGAGGTTGGCACACTGGGATACAGCTGCTAAAAGGAAATTCCAGCACCACTAAAGTCTTATTCAACCCCGGTAACTTAGTTTTACTCTCTAGGGCAGGGACAACCTCCTTCCCTCTCAATCTGCCCAAGGACAACACTGAAATGATTTCAAAAGTACAACCCTTGTGCATAAGCAGACAGATGATCTTCAAGATACACTATCACTGATAAGCAAGAAGCATAAGGCCTGGGGAACCTGGTCACTGAACTGGTGTACAGGACTAATCTCCATAAGACAGTCACAGGAGGAATATAGTTCTGCTATGGGATGTCAAATGTATAAATAAAGAAGATGTGAGCAAGGAGAAGTGGTGTCGGGGCACATCATGCAGGTAGGAATATGTGGGGCCACCTGAAAGAACATTATGATTATTGATCTAGGGGATAAACCAGCTGACTGGGATCCAGAGGAAACTACGTGGGTTAGAGGTTATTTCTTTTTAATAAACTCTTGAACCCTGTGGATGATTTCCTCCCCAGCACTGGAGTCAGCTCAAATCACAGCAAGTAGAAAGTACTGGAAGCTAGACAAGGATCAGGTATAGTGATTCCCATGTGAAACCTGGGAAACCATACTTTAATCCACACATGTGGTCCGCTTCCTCATGCCGGTGCTCCACCTGGCCATAATGTACTTTGCACTGGGCACTTCGCGATCTAGTGCGGCAGTCCCAGGAGAGTGACAGTCTGACTATCATTCTGCTTGCTCTTCACTCCTGAGGGCATTACGGGCCAAAAAATTAAAAGTTCTGCGCACAATATTTTAAAATTCTGCAAGTTTTATTTGCCAATAAATAAATGCAGAGGCTTCATCATGGCAGTGGGGAGCACAGGCCACTGTCTGTACGAAGGTAGGAGATCACCCTGCAGTCCCCTCCTGCCCCCCCGGACACGGACTCAGTGAGGCTGCACCCAACCCTGACGCAGCACAAGGCCTGGGCCTGCCCCAGAAACACCCTGGGACCTAGCCCCTCTGCCCCAGACACACCAGGTGTGGGGCAGGCAGGCTCAACCAGGTAGGATCCAAGTGTGGAGGGGCTCAGTGTTGAGAAATCCAGGTGTGAGATGAGAGAATTCTGTGTGGGACAATCTGGGTGCAGGCAGATCAGAGGAGGGGTCTAGGTATGGGGGGAATCTGGATGCACAGAGGCTCGTTGGGAGGGCTCCAGATGCAGGGGCAATGGGACTTTGCAGGGGCTTCCAGGTGAAAGTGGTTGGGGCTCAGTGCAGGGGCCTGGGTGTGGGGGTCTCAGCAGGTGGGTCTGGGTTCTGGGGGAGTGGGGCTTGGTGTGTCATAAACAGATAGCTAAGGGTTAATGTCTCTTTCACCTGGAAAGAAGTAACCTGAAACACCTGACCAGAGGACCAATCAGGAAACAAGACTTTTTCAAATCTGGGTGGAGGGACGTTTTTGGGTGTGAGTTCTTTGTCTTGGGTCTGACCCTCTCAGCTCTGAGAGTGATTTTTCTATCTCCTGGCTTTCTAATCTTCTGTTTCCAAGTTGTAAGTACAAAGATAGTAAGACAATAGGTTTATATTGTTTTCTTTTGTATTTACATGTGTGTAGTTGCTGGAGTGTTTTGAATTGTATTCTTTTTGGATAAGGCTGTTTATTCATTTTTTTCTTTTAAGCAATTGACCCTGTACATTGTCACCTTAATACAGAGACTATATTTAATGTCTTTTTCTTTCTTTTTTACATAAAGCTTTCTTTTAAGACCTGTTAAAGTTTTTCTTTAGTGGGGACTCCAGAGAATTGAGTCTGCAGCTCACCAGGCAATTGGTGGAAGAAAGAAGTCAGGGGGAAAATCTCTTTGTGTTAGATTTACTAAGCCTGACTTTGCATACCCTCTGGGTGAGGGGCAAGAGAGATTAGATCTCTTGGCACTTGTGTTTCCAGGACTGGAAGCAGGGAATCTCCTAGGGTCGTCCAGGGAGGGGAGCCTGGGAGGAGGTAACAAGGAAACAAGAGGAGGGGGTTATTTCCCTTTGTTGTAAGACTCAAGGCATCTGAGTCATCATTCCTAGCTGGTGGCAGCTTTACCAGGTCCAAGCTGGTAACTAAGCTTGGAGGTTTTCATGCTAACACCCATATTTTGGATGCTAAGGTCCAGATCTGGGAAAAAATGTTATAACAGGTGGGTGGGAGTCTGGGTGCACCCAGTTGGGGGTCAGTGGCCTGGGGGTCTGGATGTGTGGGCTTAGGCTTGTCAGGGTGGGGGTCTAAGTACAGGAAGCTCAGTGGGGGTGGTCTGAGTGCAAGGCGGGAGGTCCAGGAGCAGGGGGTCTGGGTGAAGGGGGCTACAGATGCAGGGGTTGAGGTTCAATGGGATGGGTTCAGGTATGGAGGACTAGGGGGGGTTCTGAGTGAGAGTCAGGGTTGTAAGGGGTGTCTGGGTATAGGAGGTCCAGATGCATGAGGGTTGGGTAGATGGGGAAGCAGCTCCCGGTACAGTGACTGCTCCCCTTGCAGCTGAGGAGCGATGGGGGCAGGAAGCAGGGGAGGATGTTGAGCTTCCTGCAGCTGGGGGAGATTTCTGGCAGTGGGTCTGACCAGCCCTAACCACTCCTTGCAGGGGAAGAGGAAGTCCCATCCTCTCCTGCCTCCAGCCCAGCCCTGGGGAGATTTACCTCTCTGCTGGCTGCCCCTGGTGTCTGAAACAATGCACTGGAGCAGCCAGGGAATGGTGTATGACTGCTCTTGCAGCATCACTTTGCTTCCTTGTCAGAAAGCCAGTTTTCTGCAGGGAAGCAAAGAAATCTGTGGGGGACATGAATTCTGCGCATGTGCGGTGGCATAGAATTCCCTCAGGAGTAGCTCTTGGACTGTGTGCTTGGCAGAGAGAGCAGCTGAGAATCCTCCAGCACAGAACCTATGTGTCTTTACCCTCAAGACCTCCTTTGTTGAAACTGCCTTGTTTTTATCAAGCTCCAACAAATTCAAAGGTAAGTCTTATGCAAGAAGCAAGACAACTCATTTCCCCCATTTTTCTAGTCCTTTCTTTGACCATTATCCAGCAGCCTTATACAAATAGCACAGACAGATTTACCCCAACACTCATCCACAGGCTGAGCTACCCGTGGCCTTTTCACTAAAGGGTATATTTGAAAATTTTCCTTTCTACAAAAATTACAGCACAGAGAATCGTCTACCAGTCATAAGACCTGAAATGCACACCAGTGCAGCCATATCTGAACACGGTTGTAGGGGTCACCTTCAAAAATGTTTCCATTGCCTCTGTATATCACATTACTGTAACATTGTGTAGGGATTCCCTATACCAATGGTAAGAAATAGGGGACAACTGGAAAGCTCTGAAAAGGCACCCACTGTGGGCAATTAAATTAATCCCATTTGGGGCAACCTTTAGATCTGCCTACTGGGGTTTCTCCCCTTCTCCACAGCCTCACTCTCCCCTCTCTAATTTCCTCCCTTCGCCACCCCATCTATACTCTCTTCCTTGCTTATCTGTACTCAGCTGTCTTGACCTGACCCCCATTCATGCCACACCTGTATCCAGGCTTTTTAAAGCAAATGTTTTCAATGAGAATTGCTGCCAAACTCAGTGCACCCCTTGCCCTCCTGGGGAGCACACTCATCTGGGCTGTCAACCCTGCATACCAATCCATGGCAATCTATTTTCCTATTAAGGTACAAAGGCAACTAATATACTTAGAGACTAGCTGTATGGATTATCGAATGTATCAAACAGTCCTATGAAATGGGGGAAGAAAAGCTAACTACACTTTGCAAACTCCTGGCAGTAGGGTTGCCAGGCGTCCGGTTTTCGACTGGTCAAAAAGGGACCCTGGTGGCTTCGACTGGCACTGCCAATGGGGCCGTTAAAAGTCTGGTCCGTGGCACAGCAGGGGCGTGGGACTAAGGCAGACTCCCTACCTGACCTGTCTCCGTGCAGCTCCTGGAAGCGGCTGCCAGGTCCCTGCAGCCCTTAGACGATGGGGCTACAAGAGACTGGGAGGCTCTGCGTGCTTCCCCAACCCCGAGTACTGGCTCCACAGCTCCCACTGGCCAGGAACCATGACAAATGGGAGCTGTGAGGAGCGGTATCTGCGGGCGCGAAGGCAGCACACACTGGGCAGAGTCGCCTGGCCGCCCATGTGCTTAGAGGTTGCAGGGACCTGGCAGCCGCTTCCTTGGAGCCACTGTAAGCGCCGCTGGGACTCCACACCCCAACCCCCTGGCCCAGCCTGTAGCCCACTCCCGAACCCCAAACCCCTCATACCTGGCCACAGGCTGCACTCCCAGGCCAAAGCCCATATCTCTTCCCACACCCCAACCCGCTGCCCCAGCCCGGTGAAAGTGAGTGAGTGTGGGAAAGAGTGAGCGATTGGGGGGGGGGGTGTTGTCATGGCAACAAAGCATATTTTAAACCTACGCGTGAGGACTGTCTTTGTAGCCCACAAATCATAGCCCATGACTGATTTTTTAAAACCTCTTCTCCACTGTAACAGCTCAGGCTGCTGGTGATAACTGATGTCATGGCCACATCTGGCCATGCCTCTTTGCCTGGATCTTCAAAATACACATTTCAGATCACCCTCCCAGGTGGCAATTTAATACCTCTCTCCTTTCCTGCCTTCATACAAGATGCAGTGACAGAAAAGGAAACTGCCCCTTCCTATTATTTATTCCTAGGCTACTCTGTGTGATGCTACAGAAGCATACAGTACGACCAAAGCAGCTAGGAAGAAGAAAATGGCCCAAGTTAATTTTATAAAACCTGTCCCGGCAGCTTAACCGAGACACCAAGCACACTGTCTTCCTGTCATCTTCCACGATTCAGAAGCTGGTTGCTCACTATGAAGTCACCGCAACACGCCTAAGCAGAATTGTTACAATTCAAACTTTGTGAATCCAACTGGGAAAGAAAAGAAAGTGGAGAAGCTGGGCAAGCTTTGTTATTTTTAGCAGGGAAATTACAATGTATCACCAACTTGTGAGCAATGCAATTATTGTTAAGGAGGATATTATGTGCTATGGCGCAGCCTTTGGTTCAGTTGTGATCCCAACAGGAGAAAAACTTCTAAGTATGGAAGTAGTGATTTATTCTAGCTAGGATTTAATTGGTTACTGCTAACTAATTACTTCAAAAATAGAATTACATCTTATCTGACAGTAATGTGTCCCTCTCTCTCACAGGCAGACCATCAGCACTGGTACTAGCATTAAAGATGGGTTCCAGCTACATCCGACCAGCTGTACTAAGTGGGAAAGTACTCTGGTGCTGGGCTTCTTGGCGCTTCTGTCATGCTGTCCAGGTGGCAGGTGTGTGAGAGAAGGAAGATCAGTTAGTACGCTTTGCATCCCAGTTCAACATCCTGCTTACGTGCACCAAGTTATCTAGTAAATTATTCATTGATCTTGGCTGATCCTGCTAGCAAAATTTTGAATAAAGGAGATTCCTGGGAAAGGCAAACTTTCTATGCCCATCTCTTACTAGCCACTTCCAGACACTGATTCGCTGATGAGTCACCAGGCAATGAAACATCTCATTGGCGTACACAGATGATCTTCTATCAGAGAACTTGAAGAGCTATTCTCTTCAAATCTGGGATTTCCAGCAGATTAATGTTCTCCAGTGCTGACTGAATACTGCTAAGATTAACTAGTAGCAGGTCCTAGTCCAATGTCCTAGTCCAATGTCCTTCCCCCTCTTCCAAGTCCAAAAAAACTTCTAGTTTATTTGAAAAAAAAATTAAATATGAAATATTTTCCATAGTCTCTATGGGCTGGTAACATGGATGCAGCTGCTGCTGACCAGGAAAATGTGTAGAGATGAAATAAAGGCCTACCCAAGTATCAATTTGTGGCCTTGCATGACATAGTATGTAAAAGGGGAGATATACTTTTGTCCATGATAAGAAAAAAAAGTAATATGCTCTTTCATTGCCTTAGCAATACCTTCCACCTCTGCTGGGCTGAGACAGCCACACAGGCCTCTTAGGGAAGGAGAAAATGGATTAGAGATGATTTTCTATGAGAACTGCATGGTGACTTTGGGTGCAGCTTGGAGAGGCAGCTCGAATTGCATAAGAGCAGCTGGGGTAGGAGAGGAAGGACAAAGTGACGGTGGAGTCCCTAGAGCACAAGTGAAGGACAAGGGAGCAGGACTGATGGCAACAGAGGGAGCGGTTTGAGCAGCTGATCACCATGACAACCAGCAAGCTCCAGACACGAGTGTCTGCACCAGCACCATTGCAAGTAGACTCTCCTACATGCTAGTATGTCCTGCAGCCAAAGCAGCTACTGGACAATTCTGGGACGGGATGGGTAATGAGTCAGTCAACGCAATCCAAGGATGGAAGTGAGCACATATACCCTGTTTAGTCGATCCCCATGCAAGCGTGGGGAAAGGAGAACAGGTTATGTTGACAGTGTGCAATTCCATTACCAGTGAAATGATAATGCACAGACTGGTATCATTGTGACAGTTTTCATGCACACAGCATTTTTCAATGTTGTTACTGCTTACATATTTTACTGACTAGCAGTTTGGCTGACTGTATTTGTTCTTAAGGCAGTATTTTGTATTATGGCTTCGGGCACACTTGCATCCAAATGGTTTTTATATACCAAATGCACATTCTGCTACTGTCCTACAACTACTCAGAATGTAATTAAACCTTCTTCTGCCAGGTGCTCATACACCGGGGTACGGATTCTGGGCAACAGAGGGTAGTTTGTGTCTCCTAAAGTTACAGTAGGCACAGACACCCCACTGATAGCCATATTATTTTGAAGGAATAATGTCCCTTCTTCTCCAAACAGGTAAACTCCAGATTTCCTGAACACCCTGGCATCATGCACCTTGCTGGTGCATCCTAAGTTGGTGTTCGTGAATCTGCCTTTATGGTCAACCAAGGCCTGCATAACAATCAAGCAGAATCCCTTCTGGTTGACATATTGATGTGCTCCTTGTGGTGGGCAAACAATGGCCCTGTGTGCCATGACGGCCGCATTCTCTCAAAGCCAGTTGTTAATTTGTGAATATTAGCAATGTCCACCGTGCATGGCAAAACCACAGCAAAAATCACCTCACAAATCTCCATCATACTGCACCAACGATTGACTTGCCAGCTGGTTAGTCACTGACCTGTAGCAGTCTGGCAATAGCAACCTGCTTCTGGACTGCTGGAGGGCTGAGGCAAGTTCCATATACAGCTCCAAGAAGGTGGCTTTCCTCATGAGGAAATTCTGGAGGCAATGCTGGTCATCCCAGATTTGCATAATGATGTAGTCCCACTGCTCTGTGCTTGTGCCATAACCACCCGTCAGCACAGGGCAGAGGTCCTCCAAATGTGGGGCATGTGCCCCCCTAGGGGGGACCCAGAGGAAAATTTGGGAGGGTGTGATGGACCTGGGCCAGCCCCATCCCACCCCTAGCCCTACCCCCAGCTGCGGCCCCCTTAACCCTCCCCTGGGAGCCACGGCCCTGCTCCCGGCTCTAGCAGGGCAGGGACTGGGGTATGGGAGGGTGCAACCCTCAAAAGTTTGGGGACCACTGGCATAGGGGGAATCCACAGCAACAGCAACCTGCATCAGCTGGTTCCACTCTGTCATGTTATCGTCTACTCAGCATAATCTCCTCACTAAGAATTGCCACTTCCACTTTCTGAGGACTGCAAACCACTGCCGAACTGCTTTCCACTGCATCCTGCTGCATTAACAGTGCAGCCACAAGTAGGAACAGTTTGTCACTCTTTGCTGATCCATGCTCTGGCAGAGGCTGGAATAGATAGAAGTGACTTGCGTGCAGAGCAGGAAGTGCTTCAGGTTGCTGTGCTGAAGGACCAAGAATACTTCTGCACAGGATCTTGGGAAGGACAGACAAGCTGTCCCACAATGCACCACGAAACAATTCCTAGAGCTGCTCAACCCTAGAACATACCACCAGAAATTCTTTCACCAGGTTACTGCAGTGGATACATGGGTATGACTCGAGTGTGGCCCTGCAGTGTGACTGCTCACAGGTGGGTGTATCATCATCCATAGCCCTCATCTCTTGGTTCTCAGGCTTCTAGTTCTCTTAGCCTGCCTGTGATGAGTTGTCGCTGAGTCTGATGAGTCCCCTGAGGTCATTATCTACACGTCCTAAGAGTCCAGGCAACCCACAAGCAAGGGTCTAACCACCTGACCTCAGGGCAGATATACAGGCTCTAGGGCTGTCAAACAAACAATTAAAAAAAATTAATCATGAGATTAAAAAAATTAATCGCTATTAATTGCAGTTTTAATGGCAGCGTTAAACAATAACAGAATACCAATTTAAATTTATTATACGTATTTTTAGATGTTTTTCTACATTTTCAAATATTGGGTATATTGATTTCAATTACAATGCAGAATACAAAGTGTAGAGTGCTCACTTTGTATTACTATTTTTTATTACAAATATTCGTACTGTAAAAAAGTTAGAAAATAGTGCAACCTACAAATCGAAGCATAAAGTGGCATCTGAATGTTTAGCATATCTGGCATGTAAATACCTTGCAATACCAGCTACAACAGTGCCATGTGAACACGTGTTTTCACTTTCAGGTGACATTGTAAATAAGCAGCAGGCAGTATTATCTCCCATAAATGTAAACAAACTTATTTGGCTGAACAAGAAGTAGGCATGAGTGGACTTGTAGGCGCTAAAGTTTTACATTGCTTTGTTTCTGAGTACAGATATGTAAAAAAAAAAAAAATCTACATTTGTAAGTTGTACTTTCACAATAAAGAGATTGCACTACAGGACTTGAGAACTGAAAAATACTGTTTCTTTTGTTTAACTGATTCTCCTTTAACTTACACTCCATGGACTAAAATGAAGCTACTCCCGATTGCACTCAGTGTAAGTGAGAAGAAAATCGGATCCAAGTACAAATGCACCTGAATCCCATGGATGCATACTAGGGGTAGCTAGCGCATGTCTTTGCTGCCTCTGCCCAGGCTACCGCAGCTACACTACTATTTTTAGCATGTTAACTCACACAAGAGTTAGCATAATTATTTCTAGGCAAGCTGGGAATCAGACCCCTAGCTCACAGTGTAGACACAGCCTAACTTGTTCTGTGGACACTGCTACAGTGCATTTTAAGGAACCTTTCATGAACTGTAGTCACACTTTGGTTTGCTGCAGTACACACTAACTCACCACGTAGACAAGCCCTAAGAGAGTTTAAGCAGCAAATGTGGAACCAAGAGAGGAGAGAAGAAATTATAGCCTGTAGGAAGCATAACTAAAACAAAGAATATAATAGTAAGATGAAAATTTACAAAGGTCCTGGGGACCAAGCTACTTCTCAACAGACATCAAAAAGGTAGGATGCAGGGACAGAGTGAGAATCCCTCCAACTCTGCACTTCAGTCCTATTTCTTTCATAATCAAACCTCAGGTTTCCTCCAATGATACATATTGGTGAAAAATGTTTAGTTACAATTAATCAAACTCAAAACCTATCTGAACATAATGCTTACACACACACACACACACACACACCCCTCATTTTGAGAAGATCCGAAAGCAAGAAGCAGAAAAACATAGAATTAGTTATTTTCCCATTAGATCTTTGGTATCATAATAATCAACAAAAATCATTTTAGATTCTATTTTTTCCACCAACAGGTGTTACTAAAATTTTCTACATTGCTTAAAGGCTGATATTTATTAGGTTTTATTAAAAGAAAAAAATTAACGCAAGATAGATGTAGAGAAGTTCAACACACAGACAACAGCAAATTCAAATGTTGATGTTCACATGCAGTGTTTTTTCTTTAAATATGCTAGTTTATGTAATTAACGATCTGACAAAATATGCAGGATGAATCATATAGTACAGTTAATATTTCTGTAATAACCCAAAATTTAGAATTTCCTGACTTTTGAGTCCTTGATTTTTCACTTTGAAGCTGAATTAAAATTAATTTTTGCATTTAATGTTAAGAAAAATTTCACTGCTAATGTCCTTTACAGGTACTGTGGTTCTGATACGGTGCTTAGTATAAGCACTTCAGCAGGACTGCAACACTTGCTCATTGTTCCAGAGCGGTCTACTATTAAGATGTCCAAAGAGTTATAATGAAAACAATTCTATGTGCTTGGATTCATAAAGGGCTTATAAGTGGTGCAGCACAAAGAGACCTGCATGGGCTGGAAACCATATGGCATTTACAAATTCTCACGGTTCACAGAAAACTGATGGGGCCAGAAGTCTCTCCGGTCCTGGCAGTTTGACCTTGATCTTTTTGATTAAAAAGTAAAACAATATAAAATTAACATGGCACACATTAAATGGATTAAAAACTGACTAACTGATAGGTCTCAAAATGTAATTGCAAATGGAGAATCGTCATTGAGCGGGTCTATTTCCAGTGGGGTTCCACAGGGATCGGCTCTTGGCCCTACGCTATTTAACATCTTTATCAATGACGTGGAAGAAAAATAAAATCACCACTGAAAATTTGCGGATGAAGAAAAAAAGAGCACAGGTCTCTGATACTGAGCCACCTGGATTGCTTGGTAAGCCAGGTGCATGCAAACAATATGCATTTTAATATGGCTAAATGTAACTGCACATCTAGGAACAAAGAATGGAGGCCATACTTACAGAATGCAGACTCTACCCTGTAAGCAGGGACTCTGAAAAAGATTTGGGGGTCGTGGTGAACAATCAAGTGTGATGCTGTGGCCAAAAGAACTAATGCAATCACTGGATGCATAAACAGAGGAATCTTGAGTAGGAGTAGAGAGGTTATTTTACTTCTGTATTTGGCACTGATCCAACTGCTGCTGGAATCCTGTGCCCAGTTCTGGTGTGCACAATTCAAGAAGGATGTTGATAAATTGGAGAGGGTTCAGAGAAGAGCCATGAGAATGATTAAAGGATTAGAAAACCTGCCTTATAGTGATAGACTCAAGGAGTTCAATCTATTTAGCTTAACAAAGAGAAGGTTAAGTGGTGACTCGATTACAGTCTAGAAGTATCTACAGGGGGGGAAATATTTAATAATGGGCTCTTCAATCTATCAGGGAAAAGGTATAACGTGATCTAATGGCTGGAAGTTGATGCTAGACAAATACAGATTAGAAATAAGGCACACATTTTCAAAAGTGAGAGTAATTAACAATTGGAACCACTTACCATAGGTCACTCTTAGTGGATTCTCCTTACCTGACAATTTTTAAACCAAGACTGGATGTTTTTCTAAAAGATCTGCTCTAGGAATTGTTTTGGGGAAGTTCTATATGGGTTGGGTTATACAGGAGGCCAAATTAGATGATCACAATGGTCCCTTGTTGTTTTGGAATCTATGTAGTGCGTGGTTTTCTCTGATCCTGTGGACGTTGCAAGGTGAATGAATAAAAGATGCCGCTAAAATCTTTGCCCCCTGTGATGAAGCAAGATATTTTACAGAAGATTTGCCTTTCATCCTTTACATGCAGACACAGAGACAGAGAGAAGTGGCAATGTGGATCACAAAGAGTCAATCTAAGAATTAACCAAACTCCCTGCTATGCAAATGTATGGGGGTGTCTGTAGGCAGGCAGACAGGCAAATAGGTGGGGGGTGAGGCGAAAGACGGGGACAGGTAATCTTCACATAGAAGTGACAATCGTAACTCTCACCTGTCATTTCAAATCTAAATGCACCTTAGTGTTCTCATTTAATTATACTTTTCAGGAACCTATATCAGTACCTAGGGCAGGGGGCGGCAACCTTTCAGGAGTTGTCATAAACAGATAAGTAAGAGTTAATAGAACAGAAGTACTTCCTATCTTTTACCTGTAAAGGGTTAACAAAATCAGTGAGCCTGGCTGTCACCTGACCAGAGGACCAATCAGGGGACAAGATACTTTCAAATCTTGAGGGAGGGAAGTTTGTGTGTGTGCTGTTAGTTTTTGGTTGTTGTTCACTCTGGGGACTCAGAGGGACCAAAGGTGCAACCAGGTTTCAGTCCAATCTCTCTGATACAGGCTCTTATATGTCTAGAATAGTGAGTACTAGGTAGATAAAGCGAGTTAGGCTTATGTTTGTTTTCTTTATTTGCAAATGTGTATTTGGCTGGAAGGAGTTCAAATTTGTATTTTGCTGAAAGGATTTTTATTTGTACGGGTATACTTAGGCTGGGAGGGTATTTCCATTGTCTATAGCTAAAAGACCCCGTACCTATTCCATTTTAAATTTACAAAGATAATTTTTACTGTTTTTCCTTCTTTAATTAAAAGCTTTTCTTGTTTAAGAACCTGATTGTTTCTTTACTCTGGTGAGACCCCAGGGAACTGGGTCTGGATCCACTAGGGAATTGGTGGGGAGAAAGGAGGGAAGGGGGAGAGAAAGGTTATTTTTTCTCTGTGTTAGGATTACTTTCTCTTTCAGGGAGAGTCTGGGAGCGGGAGACAGAAGGAGTGGGGAAGGTGGATTTTCCTCTCTGTTTTAAGATTCAAGGAGTTTGAATCACAGTAATCTTCCAGGGTAACCCAGGGAGGGGAAGTCTGGGAGAGGCAACGGTGAGGGAAAGGGTTTACTTTCCTTATGTTAAGATCCAGAGGGACTGGGTCTTGGGGGTCCCCGGGCAAGGTTTTGGGGGGGACCAGAGTGTACCAGGCACTGGAATTCCTGGTTGGTGGCAGCGCTACAAGTACTAAGCTGGTAATTGAGCTTAGAGGAATTCATGCTGGTACTCCATCTTTGGACGCTAAGGTTCAGAGTGGGGAATTATACCATAACAAGTGGTGTGCTGAGTTTTCATTTAGTCACTCTAATTTAAGATTTTGCGTGCCAATAATACATTTTAACCTTTTTAGAAGGTCTCTTTCTATAAGTCTATAATAATTAACTAAACTATGGTTGTATGTAAAGTAAATAAGGTTTCAGAATGTTTAAGAAGCTTCATTTAAAATTAAATTAAAATGCAGAGCACTCTAGATTGGTGGCCAGGATCAGGGAAGTGAGAGTGCCACTGAAAATCAGCTAGTGTGCCGCCTTCGGTACCCGTGCCATAGGTTGCCTACCCCTGACCTAGGGGTTACAGTAGACGAGAAGCTGGATATGAGTCGACAGTGTGCCCTTGTTGCCAAGGCTAACGGCATTTTGGGCTGTATAAGTAGGGGCATTGCCAGCAGATCGAGGGATGTGATCATTCCCCTCTATTCGACATTGGTGAGGCCTCATCTGGAGTACTAGGTCCAGTTTTGGGCCCTACACTACAAGAAGGATGTGGAAAAATTGGAAAGAGTCCAGTGGAGGGCAACAAAAATGATTATGGGGCTGGAGCACATGACTTGTGAGGAGAGGCTGAGGGAACTGGGGTTGTTTAGTCTGCAGAAGAGAAGAATGAGAAGGGATTTGATATCTGCTTTCAAATACCTGAAAGAGGGTTCCAAAGAGGATGGATCTAGACTCTTCTCAGTGGTAGCAGATGACAGAACAAGGAGTAATGGTCTCAAGTTGCAGTGGGGGAGGTTTAGGTTGGATATTAGGAAAAAATTTTTCACTAGGAGGGTGGTGAAGCACTGGAATGGGTTACCTAGTGAGGTGGTGAAATCTCCTTCCTTAGAGGTTTTTAAGGTCAGGCTCGACAAAGCCCTGGCTGGGATGATTTAGTTAGGGATTGTTCCTGCTTTGAGCAGGGGGTTGGACGACATGACCTCCTGAGGTCCCTTCCAACCCTGATATTCTATGATTCTATGAACACTGAATTAAACTGAGATTACGGATAATGTTTTCTATGCTAATGACATCATCTCCGTAACATCCTGGGGCTGAACCAGTCAAACCTCAGCTCTCTCCTGACAAACTACTCAAAACAGCACCGTTTGCAAGTCTTCATCTCCATCCACTACATCACCACTTCTTGAGTACCTCCACTGGGGGATCTCTGTTACTTGCAAAATCAAATTCAAACTTCTTGTTCTCACCTACCACACCCTATGCAATCACTCCTCAGTCTCTCCTCACCATGTCTCATCTCTCATTATGCAGCACTGCTCTATGCACTCAAGTATTTTACTAAGTATCCATTCTGTTTCCTGCTTCAAATCCCTATTTGAAATTCACCTCTTCAAGCAATCCTGCCACTTGCTGTTCATCTTCAGAAATACCCCCATCTCCCTGTCCTGCACTGGTACACAGGGTCTTGCCTTGCGTAACGTGGATTGCAAATCTGGGAGGAAGGGAACACGACTACCTATGTTTGTCAAGCTCCATGTAAGTTTACAGCACGACACACATTATCAATCATTTCACATTTTCTGGCCTAGAAACCTATAATTTGTTCCTCATTTTGGGTTGTGGTTGTAGACAGGGCCCACAGTTGTGCCTCAGAAGATTGAGAGGGATGATTTACTACAGATGAGCTAATTGCCTTCCATAATCATCTCTTCATCAGTGTTAGACAAATTGGGGTTTTCAGAACTGACATTTTCAATAAAGATGCAAACTTTGTCAGTACTGGTCCATTACAGCCAAGAGTTGTGAAGATAGGAAATCATGTAAAGAGTTTCAATATTTATCAGGACCTGCTCTCAGCTTGCTGGAGAAAATTTCACAAATTATTATTCCACAGGCTTTAAAATAAGCCACTTACTTTAATGTTAGCAAGATTAGATTCTTTTAGGTGATGGTTAGTTATTCAAGTGATTTCATCTAATAACTTCACGAAATTTGAAGGCTAGTATTCCTCCCTCTGTAAAACACTGGCATTATTTACTTAAGGAACAGTGTTTGCCCTTTTTGGTTTAACCTCCCACCCACCATTAAGACTGATGAACAAAGCTGTGGAACAAAACCTCTTCTACCCACTACTAATTTTTTTTTGTTTACTCATATACGTCGACTATAAAGGCTGGGTAGTTTTGGGTCCTGAAGGAACGTTCAGACAATTGCTCTAGCATTCTGTTGGGGGATGTGGGTTCACTTTTATAAACAGAGGTTGACCTCTGGCAATGCCAAGCTTGCACTTGCTACTGTCTTCAGTTTGGCAACACAACACAAAAACAGCGTGCATGTATACACTTTCCAGGCTGAGCCAGCTATTCAGAGTGGGCTGGAGCTTCACACGTAATGGGCCCCCTAGAGACAAAGCCTAAAAGTTTCTTAATTAAGTCTAAGTGAAAGACAGCCTAAAAGCATCCCGCTTACATCTTCAGAGTACCTTCATTCTGGACTTCAAACACACACAGAGTACACTGCCCGTCAGACCAAAGCATTAATAGCCGGCTGACAATTTTTCTCTTTTAAATATAGAATGCCTTGCCTTCTGTGAAGCCTCTTCAGCCTACTCTCATTTTCCCTGCAATTTTAGACATGTCTCTGGTTTATAATACAGGAAACAAAGGAACTTCTTGTGTGTCAGCAGCCCTCCACAGGGTCTGCATTTCATTCCACCCTTCTCCAAAGCAGGGCAATGTCTGGAGAGCTCTTTAGCCGTTTTTGTCTCATTAACATTTCCATGAGGGATCAAAGAATATATTAAAAAAAATCTAAGTGTAAGTACAATTCCTGCCAGGGAACCAGAATATATTTAAAAACCTGTTCAGATTCCTTTTCCTGACCCGCTTCATTATTAGTAGATAACTGTCTCTTAATGAAACCAGTTTTTACTTCCATTGAGCTGCCGATCTATAAATCCTGTAAAAGTCTCAATAAATTCATTTCACTGAATCCCCACCTCCCAAGATTTTCTGAGCTTCCCTGTGATAACACTCCTTGCGAATAGAACCTAATAATTCCCTGGCACTAAGTCACCAGGAGTAGGAATTGCTTTCATTTTGCCCCCTTTTTGCAGCTGCTCAGGGTGCGCTCCGAGGTGGCTGTGGTAGTGAAGCTGGGGTGAATACTAAAGAAGCACTGAGGAACAGCATCCTGCAGAGAAAAAAAATCATATTTTCTCCTTGCTGGAAGAAAATCAAGGAGCTTTACATGTCAAAAAGGGAGCTTTTTACTGTATATTTGCATTCCCAAACCAGAGGAATCCCTGTGCACCTGACCATCTTGTAAAAACTTCACCTTAAAATACTGAAAGTGCTAAACACACCCTCCCCCTGCTTCTCCTCCTCCACAGCAATTCTTTGCTTTCTCATTAGAAATGCCCAGCAACATTCACCAGACAAAGACACTGCAAACAGAGTGCATGGAGAAGGCGGGAAAAAAAACTAAAAGAAGAAAGAAGTGCAGAGGAATTCTTCATTCACTGATCTGTAGAATACATTAATATCCTAAACTGTTGGCACAGCCTAAAATACTCAGAAGGCTAACAATGCAAGCAATGACTCTGAGTCTGGGATCTTCAAATAAACCACCTCTGCTGTCATGGCCACCGGGAAAGAGAAAAACAGCGATATTAACTGACCTTCATTTTGTTGTTTCTCCAGACCTGACTGCTGGACCCCTGTTTGCCTGTTACTAGGATTTCTTAGCTGAAAAATGTAAGCATTTCATAGACAATACAAGAGCCAGTTTATTAGGTAAATAAACCAGGCCCTAAGCAGTCCATCTGCTTGATAATGAGAAAGACAAGAAACTGATCTCCCCCCACCACCTAAAATAAAAACTCATCCATGCTCTTAACTAACACTGCACGCACATTTTTAAACAGTTAATGAACAGGTGAAGGGCATTTCAACCTAGCCAACTCATGGACAAGACCAAGCGTTCAGCAAACTACAATACAGACATTGCCTACCATTTTTATGGCTTATGTCGTATAAACCTGCCCATCCAAGGAAGTGGAAAAATAATAATAAAAGACTAACATTATTTCAAACATTTTTCTGAAGAGGGCGTGAAGGGGGAAATAGGTGTTTTTGAAGTGATCATCCACAAAGGGCTGTAAAAAAAAAAAAGTGTAATGTGGGTTTCACAGAATCGTAGAAATGCTGGGACAGAAGGGATCTTGAGAGATCATGTACCCCAGCCCCATGCACTGAGGCAGAACATACACATACACATAGACCATCCCTGATAGGTGTTTGTCTAAATCTTATTTTTCCTAATATCTAACCTAAATCTCCTTTGCTGCAGATTTAGCCCCTTACTTCTTGTCCTATCTTCAGTGAGAGACTCCTACTTTATCCTCGTTAGAACAGCCCTTTGCATATTTAGAGACTTACCATGTTTCCTCCCCCACTCCTCCCAGTCTTCCTTTCTCAAAAGACTAAACATGCCCAGGTTTTTTTAAACCTCCTATCACAGGTCAGGTTTTCTAAACCTTTTATCATTTTTGTTGCTCTCCTCTGGACTCTCTCCAACTTGTCCACATCTTTCCTAAAGAGTAGCACCCAGAACTGGACACAGTACTCCAGCTGAGTCCTCACCAGTGCTGAGCAGAGTGGGAAAATTACCTCCCACACCTTAGAGACACAACACTTCTCTTAATAAGCCCCAGAATTATATTAGTTTTTTTACAACTGCATCACATTGTTGACTCTCATTCAATTTTTGATCCACTATAACTCCCAGATTATTTTCAGCAGTACTACCACATAGCCGGTTATTCTCCATTTTGTAGTTGTGCATTTGATTTTTTCCTTCCTATATGAAGTACTTTGCACTTGTCTTTATTGAATTTCATCTTGTTCAATTCAGACCAATTCCCCAATTTGTCAAGGTTGTTTTGAATTCTAATCCTTTCCTCCAAAGTGCTTTCAACCCCTCCCATGTTAATGTCATCTACAAATTTTATAAACACACTCTTCACTCCATTATCCCAGTCGGTAATGAAAATACTGAATAATACCAGACCCAGGACTGACCCATCTCCAGTCCTGTGAGACTTCATCTGCCGTTCATTAGTTCTCGAAGATAACTGCTAGTGGTTCCAAGATTATTTCCTCTAGTTCCTTACCACCACCTTCCAGTTAAGAAGAGTAGAGACATCTGCCTTGAAAAGAATACAAGGTGCTCAGTCCTCTGAGGGACAGATAATGTGGTCTCCACGACTCTCCTGTCTACTGCAAGCTGAGGAGCAAAGGACTGAAGCAGCATTTCAAAATCATATCATAACATTAAAAAAAATACTTTTGTGCAAATAATTAATTACGACTTTTTTTTAAGCAATTCCATGTCATGACATGGAAGCCATGATTAAAAAAACCCACACAAAGCCACCACCCATGCCATGAAAGAATGGGCACAATCAAGTTAGTCTCTGACTCTGATAACCTACCAATTAACATGTTTCAGCATTATTTCTGGAAATACAAATTGGTGATTTAATCTTGAGATGTATCCTTGGAAACAAAACAGTAAGCAGTTACCCCTGGCTATTTCAGACAATTCCAAGTTTGCCTTTTTATATTCAAATATTACTAATTACTTGGTCTTTTGGGATGATGGACGGCTTGGGTGAGGTACGTGCTCAGCGTCTCAGTTTAGGCTGATTGTACAAGTCTAGCAGTATGTGGGTTGCAAACAGCTGCTCTAAATCTGCTAGGTGAGAACAAGCACTGGTGAAGTTCAGTCTGTTTGAACAGCTGCATATGCAAATGTAATTAACTAGGTGTCTATTAGAGAGACAAGGTGGGTGAAGTAATATATTTTACTGCACCAATTTCTGTCTATTGCCTCACCCAACCTTTACTCTCCTAGGCATACTGTGCTCCTCCCTTCCTCCTCAGAAAAATCTGACCACTTGTTGCTCACTAAATGGGCCTAACTTTTATGAGCTCTTAGAGTGTGTGATTTATACCTTTGAGGCCATGTCTACATCTAAAATTTTGCAGCGCTGGTTGTTACAGCTGTATTAGTACAGCTGTATAGGGCCAGCGCTGCAGAGTGGCCACACTTACAGCAACCAGCGCTGCAAGTGGTGTTAGATGTGGCCACACTGCAGCGCTGTTGGGCGGCTTCAAGGGAGGTTCGGGGAACGCGAGAGCAAACCGCGGCGAAGCTGGTCTCCTTTCCCGGTTTGCTCTCTCGTTCCCCGAACCCCCGAACAAGCAGGTCTCCTTCCCTGCGGTTTGCAGGGTGGTTCGGCGAACGCGAGAGCAAACCGGGAAAGGAGACCAGCTTCGCCGCGGTTTGCTCTCGCGTTCCCCGAGCAAGCAGGTCTCCTTCCCTGCGGTTTGCTGGGTGGTTCCGGGAACGCGAGAGCAAACCGCGGCGAAGCTGGTCTCCTTCCCCGGTTTGCTCTCGCGTTCCCGGAACCACCCAGCAAACCTCAGGGAAGGAGACCTGCTTGCTCGGGGTTCCGGGAACGAGAGAGCAAACCGGGAAAGGAGACCAGCTTCGCCGCGGTTTGCTCTCGCGTTCCCGGAGCCACCCAGCAAACCTCAGGGAAGGAGACCTGCTTGCTCGGGGTTCCGGGAACGAGAGAGCAAACCGGGAAAGGAGACCAGCTTCGCCGCGGTTTGCTCTCGCGTTCCCGGAGCCACCCAGCAAACCGCGGCGAAGCTGGTCTCCTTTCCCGGTTTGCTCTCGCGTTCCCGGAGCCACCCAGCAAACCGCGGCGAAGCTGGTCTCCTTTCCCGGTTTGCTCTCGCGTTCCCGGAGCCACCCAGCAAACCGCAGGGAAGGAGACCTGCTTGCTCGGGGTTCCGGGAACGAGAGAGCAAACCGGGAAAGGAGACCAGCTTGATTACCAGAGGCTTCCTCCTTCCACGGAGGTCAAGAAAAGCGCTGGTAGGTGTCTACATTGGATTACCAGCGCTGGATCACCAGCGCTGGATCCTCTACACCCGAGACAAAACGGGAGTACGGCCAGCGCTGCAAACAGGGAGTTGCAGCGCTGGTGATGCCCTGCAGATGTGTACACCTTCAAAGTTGCAGCGCTGTAACTCCCTCACCAGCGCTGCAACTTTCTGATGTAGACAAGCCCATAGATGAGTCCCAGAGACTCCATTCTCCAGACCCCCATCATTGTTTTATGCTTTTAAAATATGGGGTGTTGCTATCAAAGATGAGGTCTCCTGTGAATTATTTAGGTTTTCAGCTGAAGTATTTCTATTAGGGCTGTCAAGCAATTTAAAAAAATTAATCATGATTAATCATGCTGTTAAACAATAGAGTACTATTTATATAAATATTTGTGGAGGTTTTCCACATTTTCAAAAATATTGATTTCAGTTACAATAGAATACAAAGTATACAGTGCTCACTTTATATTTATGTTTTATTATAAATAGTTGTACTGTAAAAAATAGTATTTTTCAATTAACTTAATACCAGTACTGTAGTGCAATCTCTTTATCATGAAAGTTGAACTTACAAATGTAGAATTATGTACAAAAAATAATTGCAATCAAAAATAAAAAACAACGTAAAACTTTAGAGCTTACAAGTCCACTCAGTCCTACTTCTTCGTCAGCCAATCGCTGAAACAAGTTTGTTTACATTTGCAGGAGATAATGCTGCCCGCTTCTTGTTACAATGTCTCCTGAAAGTGAGAACAGTTATTCGCATGGCACTGTTGTAGCCAATGTTGCAAGATATTTATGTGCTAGATGGGCTAAAGATTCATATGTCTCTTCATACGTTAATCACCATTACAGAGGACGTGTCCATGCTGACGACGGGTTCTGCTCAATAACAATCCGAAGTAGTGCAGAACAACGCATGTTCATTTTCATCATCTGAGTCAGATGCCACCAGCAGAAAGTTGATTTTCTTTTTTGATGGTTCAGGTTCCATAGTTTCTGCATCGGAGTGTTGCTCTTTTAAGACTTCTGAAAGCATGCCAGACACCCCGTCCCTATCAGATTTCAGAAGGCACTTCAGATTCTTAAACCTTGGGTTAAGTGCTGTAGCTACCTTTAGAAATCTCACATTGGTACCTTCTTTGTGTTTTGTCAAATCTGCAGTGAAAGTGTTCTTAAAACAAACAAGATGCTGGGTTATCATCCGAGACTGCTATAACATGAAATATATGGCAGAATGCGGGTAAAACACAGAGCAGGAGACATACAATTTCCCCCCAAGGACTTCAGTCATAAATTTAATTAACACATTTTTTTTTAACGAGTGTCATCAGCATGGAAGCATGTCCTCTGGAATGGTGGCCAAAGCATGAAGGGGAATATACATGTTTAGTAGTGCCATGTGAACATCTGTTCTCACTTTCAGTTGACAAGTGAGCAGCATTATCTCCCGTAAATGTAAACAAAAACTTGTTTCTTAGTGATTGGCTGAACAAGGAGGACTGAGTGGACTCGTAGGCTCTGAAGTTTTACATTATTTTGTTTTTGAGTGCAGTTATGTAACAAAAAAAAACACTATATTTTTAAGTTGTGCTTTCATGATAAAGAGATTGCACTACAGTACTTGTATGTGATGAATTGAAAAATACTATTTCTTTTATCATTTTTACAGTGCAAATATTGGTAATAAAATTATATAAAGTGAGCACTTTATTCCGTGTTGCAATTGAAATCAATATAGTTGAAAATGTAGAAAAAACATCCAAAAAGGTTAATAAATTTCAATGGGTATTCTTTTGTTTAACAGTGCGATTAAAACTGTGATTAATCACAATTAATTTTTTTTAATTGAGATTAATTATTTTGAGTTAATTGTGTGAGTTAACTGTGATTAGTCGACAGCTCTAATTTCCATATTTGAATTTCCAACCAAAAAGGAAATTTTACCCAGGAAGAAAGCCCATTTTCCAATCAGCTCTATTCATAACTAACTGTTCTACAAACTATATCTAGTAATTCATTCACATTGCTCCTGTCACTGCCCAGGGTAGTGCATTGTATGCATTACTCTGTATTTTTTATTTACATACTTATGTTCAACACTTGATTTCTACATAGTTCTCTCCATTCCAATTAACTATTCTGACTGTGATCCAGTGTACCTGTTTCTCCATCAGATACTTTTAAATCAGATGATCTGGATGAATTTCACACATTACTCCAAATTTAGTCTCATCAGTCACTGATGCTGCACTAGAATATTCTCCTCTGACTTGAATTCAATGCCTTTATTTATAAACCCAGAACTCTTTGCTTCAGCTGCTTCCTAGGGTTGTGCCAAAGGTTTGAGAGCCATCCACTCTTGTCCCTAGATCCTACTATAGATTTACATTTTGCAGCTGCTAATCTATAGATTTGAAAATGTATAGAAGAACCTCAGAGTTACAAACACCCTGGGAATAGAGATTGTTCGTAACTCAAATATTCATAATTCTGAACGAACCATTATGGTTGTTCTTTCAACAGTTGATAACTGAACACTGACTTACTACAGCTTTGAAACGTCACTATGCTGAAGAATAATGCTGCTTTCTCTCTCTTTTTTTAAAGCAGTTAATGTTTAACACAGTACTGTACTGTATTTGCTTCCCCCCATCTCTGCTGCTGCCTGATTGTGTACTTTCAGTTCCAAATGAGGTGTGTAGTTGACTTCATAACTCTGGTGTTCGTAACTCTGAGATTCTACTGTACTGTGTTTTGAAATCTGTACCTTGCCTCATTACTTTACATTTTCCTGCCCTGAACAGCACAATCCACTCATCCCATTTGTTTTTGTTTATTTTTTAGTTCTCCAAAAGATTAGAGGAGAAAATGTCGTTCTCCTTTTCTCCCCACTATTCAGTCTCCATTTGACAGCATTTTTCCTGTCATCAGTTTCACGTTCCACCTGTACAGCAAGTAGCCAGTGAGTTTCCCCTCATGCATGCATGGGGTCTTTTCTTCTTCCCTATTGCTCTGAAAGCATTTCAAGTGTGGTGGTAAAACCACAGAAATTGGCAGGGAGGACAACCAGGGAGGTGTGGTACCTGGAAATACTTTTACCCAGACTTTAAAATTTAATTAATTCTAAACTCCTTTCCTTAGTTTTTCTTCTGGTGTGACCCCTGAGTGATCCCCTTCATTATTTCTTCTTCCATCCCTTGGAACACGTGTTTCTGACTCCTGAATCAATTCTCTGCCCTCCTTTGTGAATGTTGTGACAAATCATTCATGTCAATTTGCTACAACAGGTACCTTTCCTGTCATTGCTCCTGTACCTTCAGCTCCCCATTCCGCACTGCACTTTTAGATGAAGCTGCTGCTGTCATTTCAGACTGTAAGCTCCGTGGTGCAGGGACTGCCTTTTTATCATGTGTGCGTAAAACAGTGGGCCCCTGCTCCTTGAGTGGGGCCTCTAGACACTACTGCAATATAAATGAATAGTGTCTGAACATCCTAAACAGTACACCCTACAGAAACAGATGCTTACCTGCCTGCCTTTACCATAGTAACTGAGCACCTCATAATCTTTAACGTATGCATTCTCACACAACTTTGTGAGGCAGGGTAGTGCTATTGTCTGCATTCACAGATAGGGAACTGAGGTACAGTGAGGCTTGGGGACTTGCCCGAGGTCACACAGGCAGTTGGTGGCCAAGCAGGGAACTGAAGTCAGGTCTCCCAAGACCTAGGCTGGCAGACCATCCTTCCTCTCTATTGTGAGTTGTACAGTTTGCGAGCATTGCTACAGAAAGCTGTAGCAAATGTTATATACAAGGAAAACCTGTACGTGGATGCTTTACTGTTCGGTTACAGTCTATTTTCATATAAAGTAACATAAAACAGATTAGAGAAGGAATGCATTACTGAGGTGCAGACGACGTTTCTAATACAAGAAGGAAACCATGTACTGTATAGAGACCATGTACAGCAAAAGACCAGAAAGCTAAAACTTCAACCGAACCTCCATTCATGTTGCAGCTTACTTGCCTTTTGTTATATTTTGTACATCAGAGGAACAAACCCGAGTAACTGCCATACATAATTGATTGTGCGTGTGCCCATGCGTGTAAAAATGGCATAAACTAGGTTCTTCTAATCCATCCCTGCATCAAATACAATGCTGCAAGTCTTTTAGCTACATTGCAGTGGAAGTTCAGATTCCTTGATTATGAGAAATGATTAACATGGCATTGCTATATGGAATACACCAATTTTAACATTAGTGCTAAGCTGCAGGAAAGTGGAGGCTTCGATTTCCCTGTCCCACACCACCTTGTCGAGGGAGCAGTGCTGTTGATCCAGTTTGCACTTTGTACACAATAAACTTCTTTTGTTTGTAGCATTCTGTCTCAGTGGTTCACATGAAACACCTTTCCAGACAGCATTTCTTAAAAATGGAAGAAACTCAAGAGGAAAAACACACACACAGAAAATACAACTCACCAGGCCAAGAAAACTAATCACTTTCAAGCATGGACAGGTGACTCAGAACCAATGCAGCTTTCGGGAAGAATATTGGTATAACCTTTCTGAGAAACAGACGGCAGGAAAGGTTGATTTAATGTCACACTAGACCAAGTTCTCCACTGCTCTAAAAATAAATAAATAAATTGATGGAGATTTGCTCATCTAAACACACAATGTACGTCAGAGGAACAAACCTGAGTAGCTGTCATCCATAATTTATAAAGCAAATTAAGTTCATGGCAAAAATAGCTATTACTGAGAACAGAGGGATCGTAGAGTCTGGCAGGAAAAGGCCAGAGTCTGCATGAATCATGACTTTCTAGAGGAAACCTTATATCATCCAGGCTACTCTACTTTAAAATAATTGAAACCTCCTGAAAACTAAAAACAAACTAGCAAGTTTGTCAAAAATGTTGCATTAAAATTCAAATTCATTGGTGATTGGTTAAGATAAAAAGGAAGCCTGTTCCCAACTTACTCTACAGTAGCTAAAGTCATAGTTTCAACTTCGTCAGAAACCTTTATCAAAAGATAAGTGAAATGAACACTAGACACACATCTAACTGGGTCCATCAAGGATGAGTTCCTAAAGAAAGGCTATTAGATTGCAACGCCACCTTGTGGAACAAGAGAAAATCTAAAAGAGAAACAAACCCTGACTGACCACCACTTCTCTGATTAGATCTAATTTTACAGTGGTAGAAAGATTGCCAAGGGCACAACTGGTATGTAAATTCATTCATGGTTGCTTCTTATTATCTTGGAAGTTCAGAGTAGTCCTGAGTAACAATGCCAAAGACAGGCTCCTCCCCAGACCACTGTTAAGAATGAGACAATATAACCATGATGTCAGAAATATAAAACTTGCTCCTCTCTTTGCATTTTCTTTCACTGCGAAGAAGCCATCCCATTCCTTGCTGCCTCCTTAAGAAATATGCCTTCTCTCCTTAATCCTACTCCAAGAGCCTGCTAGAGGAGACCACCCAAGGAGTGTCCTCTGAATAAGAACTGGTATAGGATCACATGGACTTCAATCCCCTCCCATCTTTTGTTTAGAAGACTTCATCCCATTAGGGCACTTACCTATGATCTTGGTCAGAACTAGAGTCTAACCTTGAGTTCTACCGGGGGGGTGGAGGGGGAACCCACAGAACAGAAAAATCAGACCATTAATCCACTTTGTAATTCAGTGGACCCATTTTAGATCAATACAAATATTCTTTTTTTTCCCCAAATTCAGTGTTTAACTTTATCTATACAAGTGAAACTGAACAGCAGACCTCTATGCTAGCTTTCATAAGACCTTATTATTTGGTGCCTGTATTTTTACATCAGGGTCTTTGATGCAAAATTAACCAGTTCCATTAGTGTTCTCAAACCTCCAGTTTGAGATTTTTTTGAAGCATCTCAATTTGAATTTTACCCTTAATATTTTTTAAGTCATATTTTAGGTTTTTTTCTTAGAGCCAACATTTCCCAAACTTGGTATAATAAACTGTGTATGTACTTTATTGTGCCTACAAAATCAAACGTATAAAGATCATGATTTGCGACTGCTTTTGAGTTCTGAATACAAAGAAACAGTGATGCAATTTAGCACATTCTCCTTTGAAAACCTGACCACAAAATTTTATGGAATAATTCCATTATAAAAGCAAATGTTTTGCACTATGCCATTCCTGTGCTGTCCAACTTGCTAAGCATCCATAGTATATTTCTTATGTTGCTTTTCACTTACTTGATCAATGGTTTATGTGAACATTATGGTAAAAGCTGAATGACAACACAACTGCTAACACTTCCTTAATGGAAATGGAAGTGGAAAGTGTCACCAGCTATCCTCCACTGGCATACACTTATATGGAAATGAAACAGAGCCAAGCAGCATACAAACATCACCTGCTTGTGGAAGATAGAGGATTGTCAACAATAATTTTAGTAGAAACAGCACCCTGACGAAGGGCTCAGTCATGAACCCACTGAAATCAATGGGAGATTTGTCACTGACTTCAATATGGGGGTCACTGGGCCTCCAAGGGGATACACTCAAAATGACAACAGGCCATAATTTGTTGGAATCTAGGCTGGGATTTTCATAAGTACTCAACAGTGGCCTAATTCTGCCCCCACTGAAGTCAGAGGGAGTTTTACCACTGACCTTACTAGGATTATATTCCGACCAACGTGGAGTGTTTTTGAGAATTCCACTTGAGGTGTTTATAAAACCCCAAATTCAAGGCAAATAAAATAAAACCCCTAATAGTTCTATCTCAATTGTACGTGACCAATGAGACAGTAAAAATAAAGTAGCAGCTCTTTGCAACAGCCCCCATCAACAGATCTCTTCATTTTAAAACCAGTTCTCTCTCAGTGCATAGACAAGACTAGCGCATAAATCCCACCCCTTGATTGGAGACAAAGTCCATTAAGGAACCTGAAATTCTGTTTACAGAAATAGGACAGCTACAGAAACATTGAGATTGTGTGTGAACTTCATTTCAAGTTCTGATTGCATCGGGGATTCTCTGGTTTATTACTACTTTGGCTGCTAACGTTCTTCGACAATACGGATATTGCTGATGCCATGTCAAACACATTAATAGTTTATATTATGCTCTTAGATTATTCCTCAGATGAAGTCAGAATCCTCTGCAAGGACAGTTGTCAGAAAAAGACATCATGTTTTCAAATGAGGCACAACACACAGCAACAGATAGGAGTTCGAATAACAAAGATACTGTTTTCATGCAAAGATCACAATTATTTTTTGATAAATCCAAAGTAACACTACTGAAAACCAATAGGTTAGTCTGCATTTAAACCAGTGCCACTGAGATCAGAATCGGACCCCATACTGCTAAAACTGATTTGAAAAGATACCTGTGAGGTGTCAGTTTTTTAGAAAAGCTAAAGCTCATTTGCAAGCTTTTTCTGACGTAGAGACACACAGTGGGTGAAGAAAGAGCTCTTCTTCAGCCCTGGGGAAAGTACTCAGATGGTCACAGCTAAACATAAGGTTGAACAGATTGTTTAGTATGAGTACCTTTCCCAAACCCGTAGAAGAACAGTGTGCAGCTCGAAAGCGTGTCTCTCTCACCAACAGAAGTTGGTCCAGTAAAAGATATTACCTCACCCACCTTCTCTCTCTAATATCTTGGGACTGACACAGCTACACCACCACTGAAAACATTTTCTGACTTTAAAATTTTTTGGTGCTGGGCATGATTGGCGGTGGTGGAGAATGAGTGAGAAACACTAACAGTAACATAGACTCATAGACTTTAGGGTCAGAAGGGACCAATGTGATCATCTAGTCTGACCTCCTGCACAAAGCAGGCCACAGAACCGTACCCATCCACTTCTATAACAAACCCCTAACCTATGTCCGAGTTACTGAAGTCTTCAAATTGTGCTTTGAAGACCTCAAGCTGCAGAGAATCCACCAGCAAGTGACCCATGCTCCACGCTGCAGAGGAAGGCGAAAAACCTCCAGGGCCTCTGCCAATCTGCCCTGGAGGAAAATTCCTTCCCGACCCCAAATATGGCGATCAGCTAAACCCTGAGCATGTGGGCAAGACTCACCAGCCAGCACTCAGGAAAGAATTCTCTGCAGTAACTCAGATCCCATCCCATCCAACATCCCATCACTGGGCATACTTATCTGCTGATAATCAAAGATCAATTGCCAAAATTAAGCTATCCCTTCACACCATTCCTTCCATAAACTTATCAAGCTTAGTCTTAAAGCCAGATAGGTCTTTTGCCCCCACTACTCCCCTTGGAAGGCTGTTCCAGAACTTCACTCCTCTAATGGTTAGAAACTTTTGTCTAATTTCACTAAACTTCCTAGTGTCCAGTTTATACCCATTCGTTCTTGTGTCTACATTGGTACTAAGCTCAAATAATTCCTCTCCCTCCCTAATATTAATCCCTCTGATATATTTATAAAGAACAAGCATATCCCCCCTCAGCCTTCTTTTGGCTAGACTAAACAAGCCAAGCTCTTTGAGTCTCCTTTCATATGACAAGTTTTCCATTCCTCGGATCATCCTAGTAGCCCGTCTCTGAATCTGTTCCAGTTTGAATTCATCCTTCTTAAACATGGGAGACCAGAACTGCACACTGTATTCCAGGTGAGGTCTCACCAGTGCCTTATATAACGGTACTAACACCTCCTTATCTTTGCTGGAAATACCTCGCCTGATGCATCCGAAAACCGCATTAGCTTTTTTAACAGCCATATCACACTGGCGGTTCATAGTCATCCTGTGATCAACCAATACTCCAAGGTCCCTCTCCTTCTCTGTTGCTTCCAACTGATGCGTCCCCAATGTATATCTAAAATTCTTATTATTAATCCCTAAGTGCATGATCTTGCACTTTTCACTATTAAATTTCATCCTATTACTATTACTCCAGTTTACAAGGTCATCCAGATCTTCCTGTATGATATCCCGGTCCTTCTCCATGTTAGCAATACCCCCCAGCTTTGTGTCATCCGCAAACTTCATTAGCACATTCCCGCTTTTTGTGCCAAGATCAGTAATAAAAAGGTTAAATAAGATTGGTCCCAAAACCAATCCTTGAGGAACTCCACTAGTAACCTCCTTCCAGCCTGACAGTTCACCTTTCAGTACGACCCGTTGGAGTCTCCCCTTTAACCAGTTCCTTATCCACCTTTCAATTCTCATATTGATCCCCATCTTTTCCAATTTGACTAATAATTCCCCATGTGGAACCGTGTCAAATGCCTTACTGAAATCAAGGTAAATTAGGTCTACTGCATTTCCTTTGTCTAAATAATCTGTCACCTTCTCAAAGAAGGAGATCAGGTTGGTTTGGCACGATCTACCTTTAGTAAAACCATGTTGTAATTTGTCCCAATTACCATTGACCTCAATGTCCTTAACTACTTTCTTCTTCAAAATTTTTTCCAAGACCTTACATACTACACATGTCAAACTAACAGGCCTATAGTTACTCGGATCACTCTTTCTCCCTTTCTTAAAGATAGGAACTATGTTAGCAATTCTCCAGTCGTACGGTACAACCCCTGAGTTTACCGATTCATTAAAAATTCTCGCTAACGGGCTTGCAATTTCATGCACCAGTTCCTTTAATATTCTTGGATGAAGATTGTCTGGGCCCTCCGATTTGGTCCCATTAAGCTGTTCAAGTTTGGCTTCTACCTCAGATGTGGTAATATCCACCTCCATATCCTCATTCCTGTTTGTCATCCTTCCATTATCCCTAAGCTCCTCATTAACCTTATTAAAGACTGAGGCAAAGTACTTATTTAGATATTGGGCCATGCCTAGGTTATCCTTAACCTCCTTTCCATCCTCAGTGTTTAGCGGTCCCACTTCTTTCTTCGTTTTCTTCTTATTTATATGGCTATAGAAACTTTTACTATTGGTTTTAATTCCCTTTGCAAGGTCCAACTCTACTTTGCTTTTAGCCTTTTTCACTTTATCCCTACATGTTCTGACCTCACTAAGGTAGCTTTCCTTGCTAATCCTACCCTTCTTCCACTCCTTGTAGGCTTTCTGCTTTTTCTTAATCACTTCTCTGAGATGCTTGCTCATCCAGCTTGGTCTACAACTCGTGCCTGTGGTTTTTTTCCCCTTTCTTGGGATGCAGGCTTCCGATAGTTTCTGCAGCTGCGACCTAAAGTAATTCCAGGCCTCCTCCGCATTTAGATCCACAAGTTCGTCAGTCCAATCCACTTCCCTAACTAATTTCCTTAATTCTTTAAAATTAGCCCTCGAGAAATCAAAAACCCTAGTCCCAGATCTATTTTTGTTTATCCTTCCATCTAGTTTGAACTGAATTAGCTCATGATCACTCGAACCAAGGTTGTCCCCTACAACCATTTCTTCTATGAGGTCCACACTACTCACCAAAACCAAATCTAAAATGGCATCCCCTCTTGTTGGTTCTTCAACTACTTGGTGAAGGAATCCATCAGCTATCACATCCAGAAAAATCTGAGCCCTATTATTCTTGCTAGCACTTATCTTCCAGTCTATATCTGGGAAGTTAAAGTTAGAACTACAGTAGGAACCTCAGAGTTACAAACACCAGGAGTTACAAACTGACCGGTCAACCACACACCTCATCTGGAATCAGAAGTACACAATCAGGCAGCAGTAGAGACCCCGAAAACCAAACAAACCCCTCCCCTCTCAAAACACTATAGTACTGTGTTAAACGTAAACTACTAAAAAAGTAAAAGAAGAGTTTAAAAAAGGATTTGCAAGGTAAGGAAACTTTCTTAATTTAAATAAAACAATCACAGAAAGTTAAAAAGCAGCATTTTTCTTCTGCATAATAAAGTTTCAAAGCTATATTAAGTCAATGTTCACTTGTAAACTTTTGAAAGAACCACCATAACATTTTGTTCCATGTTACAAACATTTCAGAGTTTCGAACAACCTCCATACCCGAGGTGTTTATAACTCTGAGGTTCTACTGTATGTACTGCCCAGTATAGTTATTACAAGATAACCTAATGATCAGACAGTCAAAGAGTAACTAGCTAGTTGAGGACAGTATATTGTTTACGTATGCACAAATTATTATGCAAACACAGGAAGACCCACTAGGGTAGATTGAAAAGGGCAATACAGCAGCAGGCAGACCTCTCCATCAAAAGAATTTCTTTTCCAATGCGAACAGGTAAGAGGGTAGTCTGTGGATCCTCCTAATTTTCCAGTTTTACAGCCTCTTACTCTCGAAACCTGTATCACAATTGCTACCTTAATTGTTGGGGAGGGATTAAATTATCTTGCAACATTGTCTGGATACTACATTTATATTAAGAAACTTTCAGAAAGGGGGAAAATATATCTAAGAGCTGAGAAATTATTAGACATACTAGATATTATTTGATAGCATTCCATAAGAAGTCATTTTCACTACTTCCCCTGATTTGTCATTTAGTTTGGCAGTTTCCCATGGTCATACAGAACAGTGATTTTCAAGCTTTTTTCATTTGCAGACCACTAACAAATTTTGAATGGAGGTGTGGACCCATTTGGAAATCTTAGACATAGTCTGCAGACCCCAGGTTGAAAACCACCACTATAGAAAATAAATGTAAAACCACAGAAATTGGCAGGAGAGAGCAAATATATCAGATACTACTTTAAGTTTAATTTTGTTTAGACTGCCTAGATTTTGAGTTTCAATATACAAAAATATTACAAAATAAAAATATGTCAGTCACATCTAGATTCTTTCCACAGCTGATAATTGTTGGGTTAGGCTGACAAGTACTCCTCCAACAAACTAATCTGTAGTTGGCATTCTGAGCTTCACTTAAACAGATTAAAAACAAGCAGGTCAATTTAATTCACAGATTCATACATTAAAGGCCAGAAGAGATCATTATGATCATCTAGTTTAACCACTTTCATAACACAGGCCATACAGAAATGACTTGATGAATTTGTACCAAACCCATAACTTCTGACTGAGTGAGCTAAAGCATAATATCTCATAGAAAAACATCCAATGAAACTCATCATGTCCTTAGGTAAATTGTTCCAATGGTAATTACCCTCTATTAAAAATTATGCCTTAATCTCATCTAAATTTGTACAGCCAGTGGATCTTTGCCTGCTAGATTAAAGAACCCTCTATCAACAACAAGAAAATCTTTTCTTCATATAGGCACTTATTAACTGTGATCAAGTTTCCTCCTAGCCTTCTCACTGTTAAGCTACATACATTGAAACTCTTTTAGTGTCTCACTATAAGGTAGGTTTTCTAGAGCTCAAAATCATTCTCCTACTTCTTTTCTGAACTCTCTCCGGGTTGTCAACACCCTTTTGGAAGCTGTGGACATCACAAACAAACACAGTAATCCAGTAATGGTCTGAACAATGCCATACACAATGGTAATATCACCACTTCTATTTGACATTCATCCAAGGATCACATTTGTTCTCAGCCACCGCATGTCATTGCAAGCTCATGTTCAGTTCATTTTCTGGCACGACCTCCATGTGCTTTTCTCAATTACAGCTTTCCAAAATACAGCCCCCCATCCTATTAATATGATGTCGATTCTTGGTTCCTAGATGTATAACCTTTCGTTTAGTGGTATTAAAATACATGTTGTTTAAGTGAGGCTCCCAGTTTACGATGTGATCCAGATCGTTGTGTGGAACTGACCTGTCTTTAGTTACTACTCCACCAATTTGGGTGTAAACTGAAAACTTCACCAGCAATGGCACCAGATCAACATATAATCCCTGTGGGACCCCACTAGAAATGTCTCCTCCCAGCACTGAACGATGATTTGCCATTTACAGTTACTTTTTGAGATCAATCAGTTATCCATTTTTAATCCATTTAATGTGTACTGCATTGATTTTGTATAGTGCTACATTTATAATCAGAAAATTGTGATAATTAGTCAAATACTTGACGGGAGCCTAATTATATTATATCAACACAGTTACCTTTGTCAGCCACATTTGAAATCTTAATTATCAATAAAAAGAATTTTCTTGAGAGGGGAACCATAGCACATACAACCTTCTTGGCACCAGGGATAAAATTGTTCCTGTGAATTTAACACGAATATGGAAGTAACACAAGCCATTTCCTACCACATGAAGTTGACTTTTTGTCCACCATCTTCACATGACGGGTTTGACTGCGCAGTTTGTCATCCGTATTTGCTACCAAATTGGTGAGGTCATCGATGATCTCTGGGGAAAAGTAGCAGCAAAACACAACAATTAATATCTGATGCTCTCTGCATCACTTCTGAACAAACTAAGTGTAGACCCCCCCCAGATCAAAAAAACAGCAAGAGGACCAAAAACATGGCCCCATCGTTACACAGCAGACTAAAGTTGGTGGTTTGGGTAAAAAGGCATCATTTAGAAACCAGGAGTCAAATCCTACTGAGGAAAGTAGAAAGGACCATAAACCCTGGCAAGACAAGTGTACAAATATGATTAGGCAGGCCAAACTAGAACTTTGAAGAGCAACTAGCAAAAGACACAAACGAAACAGCAAAAATATTTTCAAGTATACCAGAAGCAGGAAGCCTGCCAAACACTTAGTGGGACCACTCAAGTAAGACAAGCTGTTGCAGAAAGGCCAAATGCACACTTTACAGAGTCCTCACAGCACAGGATGTGAGGGAGATTCCCACAACTGAGCCATTCTTTTTTCAGTGACAAATCTGAGGAATTATCCCTGATTGAGGTGTCCATGGAGGAGTTAATGGAACTAGTTGATAAATTAAACAGTGATAAGTCACCAAGACCCAATGGGATTCACCCAAGAGTCCTGAAGGAACTCAGATATGAAATTGCAGAACTACTAACTGAGGTACGTAGTCTGTTGCTTAAAGCAGCCTCTGTATCAGATGACTGGAGGATAGCTAATGTGACTCCAATTTTTAAAAAGGCTCCAGAGGTGCTCTGGCATTACAGGCCAGTAACCCTAATTTCAGTACCAGGCAAATTGGTTGAAACTAAAAAGAACAGAATTATCATACATATAGATGACCATGATACGTTGGGGAAGAGTCAACACAGTTTTTGGGATGTAAATCATGACTGACCAATCTATTAGAATTCTTTGAGGGTGTCAAAACAGCACGTTGACAAAGGTGATCCATGTAATACAGTGTACTTGAACTTTCAAAAAGCTTTAATGAAGTCCCACACCAAAGGTTCTTAAGCAAAGTAAGGAGTCATGGGATAAGAGGGAAGGTCCTCTCATGGATCAGTAACTGGTTAAAAGAGAGGAAACAAAGAGTAGGAATAAATGATCCGTTTTCACAGTGGAGAGAGGTAAATAATGGGGTCCCCATGGAGTCTGTATTGGGATGTGTGCTGTTCAACATATTCATAAATGAACTAGGGGATAAACAGTGAGGTAGCAATGTTTGCAGACAATACTAAATTACACAAGATAGATAAGTCCAAAGCTCTCTGTGAAGAGTTACAAAGGGATCTCAGAAAACTGGGTGACTGGGCAACAGAATGGCAGATGAAATTCAATGTTGACACATGCAAAGTAATGCTCATTGGAAAACATAATCCTAACTATATACACAAAATGCTGGGGTCTATATTAGCTGTTACCACTCAAAGAAATCTCGGCGTCATCGTGAAGAGTTCTCTGAAAACATCTGCTCAATGTACAGCAGCAGTCAAAAAGCAAAGAGAATGTTAAGAACCATTAGGAAAAGGATAGCTAATAAGACAGAAAATATCAGAATGCCACTATATAAATCCAAGGTATGCCCTCACCTTGAATACTGCATGCCATTCCGGTTGTCCCACCTCAAAAAAGATGTATTAGAATTGGAAAAGGTAGAAAGAATGGCAGATGAGGAGAGATTAAAAAGACTGGTACTGTACAGATTAGAAAAGAGACAACTGACAGGGATATGATAGAGGTCTATAAAATCACAAATGGTGTGGAGAAAGTGATTAAGGAAGTGTTATTTATCCCTTCACATAGCACAAGAACCAAGGGTCACATGATTAAATTAAATAGTCAGCAGGTTTAAAACAACCATAAGTAAGTATTTCTTCATACAATGTTGAGTCAACCTGTGGAAGTCGTTGCCAGGGGATGTTGTGAAGGCCAAAAGTATAAATGGTTCAAAAAAGAATTAGATAATTTCATGGAGGATAGGTTCATCAATGGCTACTAGCCAAGATTGTCAGGGATGCAATTTCATGCTCTGTGTATCCCTAAACCTCTGACTGCCAGAAGCTGGGACTGGACAATAGGGGATGGATCACTCGATAATTGCCCTGTTCTATTTAATTTCCTCTGAAGCATCTGGCTCTGAACAGTCAGAAGACAGGCTATTAGACTACATGGACCACGGGTCTGACCTAGCATGGCTGTTCCTATATATTCTTATTTAAGAGGCTCACAATTGCAGTTTTTGTCAATGTTTCTGCAAGCACTACCTCCATTGCAGTGATTGCAGCAGGACAAAATGTAAGTTTTACATTGTTTCAATACACTGCAATGTACAAATGGCAATTCTACTTATAGCCAAGCTGTTTGGTGGCAAAAGAAACAAAACAAGAGGACTCTCCTTTTTAACAGAAGGACAACGAAATTCCAGGCCAAGCCTTGCCCAGTCCCATGCACTCACTGGATGTATCCTTGCCCTAAAAACTGGACTAGGTAAAAAGCCTGGGTTGAGATTTCCAGAAGAGGGGTGCCGAAACTTACACACACCCAATTTGAAGATCTAGGCATATGGTACAAAGTTATCCTCATGGACCTTAAAGAAGACCACTTCACCATTTAAAATTTCCTCAGCATTCATCCTGCCAACTAGAAATCGAATTCAGATCACTTTCTTAATGGTCAGCACCTTTAGATTTTGTTTAGAAATGAACACACATTACTTATTTCTGGATGTGTGAATCCTCTACATTTCAACTGATTTCCACCCTGCAGTTAGGAATGAGTTTCATGTGACAAATGAATGAAATCAAGTAGCACAAATTAGCCGAGGGACAGCAGCCAGAAACTGCGTAAGATTTCAGCACATCTTCCTCTAGTTACACTTCTTGCACTTTCCCTGCTATTGATCAAGGTCTTAATAAATTCAATTCAGTATCTTTTCATGTAAGTTCTGGGCTCACTGGAGTGCTAGCTGGCAGGTGGTGACTTATGAAGTCATTTGTGCACAAAAGGATCCTAGTATTGTATTTCTCAGTTACAGCGCTAATGAAACTTCAAGACTTAATTGACTTAGCAAAAAAAAAAAAGAAAAGGACAAAAGTAAGAAGAGCACATAATTGAATTATGTTACATTTGTGATACTGAAATATGTTAATATCCTGCTAACTTTTTAATGCATATAATACCCTGTTTACACACTGGCTGAGGGTTAGACAGCACAATTATCAAATGCAGCGTGAAACCTTTATTGCTTTGTACCATGGCAAGCTATTTTAAACCAGAGATTTCCCAAGTTCCCCTCTGCTCTGTACACAAGTGGTTACACACGAATAACCCAACACTTCTAATGAACTTGAACAAGAGTTTTTGGGTGTGCAAGGAATGCAGAATTAAGCACAGTTGACACTGCTAATGTCATTACTTGTTCTTATGACTTCTAGAAAACACTATTTTATATGTCTAGAACCGGACATAAGCTCTCCACTGATGTATGAAAGAATAAAACTTGGGCAACAAATTATTCTCTAGCTTTTGCTGCAAAAAAACCCAAACTTTCTTTATGCAGATTTCCACTCTATTTCTTCTTCCATCCCAAGTAGCAATTGTGGATGGAAACACAGAAATTAAAACTGTGCCTGACCATGTCAGTGGATTACATTAAAAAAAAAAAATCAAGATTTTAGTTCACTTTATGATTTTCTCCTTCGTATGTACCTGATCAGGTATGGAAATCTCAGGGTGAGATTTCCATAAGCACAAATGGCAGTGTGATGCTTAGCTCTCATGGAAAGGCAATAGGAAGTAAGGATCTTTCTGCCTTTTGTACTTAGAAAGCTTCCCCCGAGAGTCCTTTTTAGGGCAAAAATGCACAGCATCAGGTCCAAGTCATCTCTAGGTGACGGAATTGGAAAGGATCCTGTACTACTTTTGAAACTTAAAACATTACGTTTGTATTTCTTTCCCTCTATTAAACTGGTTAATGTTTATATTAACAGAGCTCTATGGCCAGGCATAAGCTACTTCTGCCTTTCTTCGCATCTCCCCTCATTCTCTGTTTGCTCTCCTCATCTAGACTGCCCATTACTCCCATGCCAAAGTAGCATTTTTACACAAACCAGCAGCAATATTGTATACTTATCTGGGTCAGAATGAAAGAACAACAGTAGAACTTCAGAGTTACGAACATCTCAGGAATGGAGATTGTTTGTAACTCTGAACAAAACGATATGGTTGTTCTTTCAAAAGTTCACAGCTGAACAGTGACTTAATACAGCTTTGAAACTTTACTATGCAGAAGAAGAATGCTGCTTTTAACCATCTTAATGTAAATGAAACAAGCACAGAACAGTTTCCTTACCATGTCAAATCTTTTCTTAAAAACTCCCCCCCCTCTCCTTTTTACTGTTTACGTTTAACATAGTACCGTATTGCATTTGCTTTTTATTTTTTTTTTAGTCTCTGCTGCTGCCTGATTGCGTACTTTCAGTTCCAAATGAGGTGTGTGGTTGACTGGTCAGGTCATAACTCTGAGGTTTCTACTGTATTTACATTTGGTATGAGTAGGGCCACGTGTCTGTCACAGAGATCACAGAATTCACAGATTCTGTGACTTTCCATGACTTCTGCAGCAGCTGGTGCGACTGGCTCTGGGGCTGCCCGAGCAGATCAGGCAGCATCAGGGCCAGCAGCACCAGCTCCTGCTGGGGCAGTTTGGGTGTGGGAGGGGGCTCAGGGCGGGGGGTTGAGATGCGGGGTGGCGCTTGCCTCGGGGGGCTCCCCAGTACAAGCCAGCATGTCCCTGCAGCTCCAAAGCAGAGGGGGCAGGGGGTCCATGTGCTGCACATGCTCTCAGGTGCTGTCCCCGGAGCTCACATTGGCTGCGGTTCCTCGCCAATGGGAGCTGCAGAGCTGGAGCTCGTGGTGGGGGCAGCACAGGAAGCCCCCGGCCTTCCCTCCCCCTAGGAGCTGCAGGGACATGCAGAGCCAGGTAGGGAACTTGCCAGCCCTGCCAACCCCCCACTCCCAGCACCAGCGGGGGTCCTGGGCCACCCCCGAGCACCTGCAGCGACCCTGACCCACATCCCCCAGCATCTGTGGTGACCCAGCCCAAGTTTTAGTCAGGGGTATATAGTACGAACCGTGGACAGGTTACGGGCCGTGAATTTTTGTTTACTGGCCATGACCTGTCCATGACTTTTACTAAAAATACCCGTAACTAAAACATAGCCTTAGCTATGAGTGACTTTTACACTAGTGAAGATCTTGCTGTCTATTCATCAAACTGTTTTCCCAACCACCACTTATTCAGACACAAGGTTTGAATCATGGGTTTAGCTCAGGATGTTAATTCCCTTTCCTTCTTTTCCCTCCTCAAGCTTAAAGGCTGCAATGACAGAATTTTTGGAAAGCTGTATCTGTTTTGTGTGATGGGGCACACAGGAAGCCAGCACAATGCTGCATGCATTGCAGAGGAGAGTTTTCTCATGTTTGCCTCTAAATTAAAAAAAAAAAAAAAGCGTGCTGAAAGTTCCCTTCACAATTCAGTTTCCCATCGTTGTCAAGGACAGAACGATAAGCACGCTTGGGAAATAAGATACTTTCCTTTGCCAACACCGAGCAGATCCTCCTTGAAAAACATCTTGGCGAACAGGCTGCAGCTAAATGAGGAGAAACAAATGCAACCAGGAGTGTTTTTTGTCTAAAAGCTCAAGGTATTATGCTTGGATCCTTTCTAAATCCTTCTTATCCCGCACTACCTGAATCAGGATATTAGCAATGACTCATGTCCCCATAAAAATATATATATGAGAGAGAGAGAGAGAGAGAGATTTTTGTTCCAAAGAGCTGGACTGCATCTAGTTTGGGTGAAATGTTTTGAACTTCCAAAGACTTTCTGTCACCATTTGCTTTAATTATAAATGGAATCAGCTCAGCTGAGCCAATTTCATTTCAGTTCCAATACAATACTACACAAGTGTCCTAATCTTCTAGCATGATATACATTTTTAACAAAGATAATGAGCACCACAAAATTCCTGGCAGAACTTAATAACCATAAGTGCTAAGGACTAAGTGAGGCCTCCTTTGTACAGGTGCGCTGTGGCAGAAGGGGGAAAAGACAGCAGAAAGAGCCCCTTCCCAAATCACTTGCTCAGGAGGCCAAACAATCTGGCCCCAAAGGCTGTGATGCAAAGGGCAGCAGGGGAAACCAACATGCTTGGCAGACCTAACCACCCCAGGTGAGGGCAATTCTGGGAACAAGAAGGAAGTCTGTGTCCCTACACGTACTCTGATGGCTGTGCTTAGAGAGTGTGGGTTATATCTCTTGAAGCAGGTATAGCAAGCAGTGCCTCTCCCCTCGAACCCCACAGCCTTTTAAAGGAATAAAACCTGCAAGCACCACTGTTTGGGCAATGCATCTCCTCCATCTCCACTGCCCCAGTTCAGTTCAGGCTCTTAAGAGCACGTGACCATCACGTATATTAAGAGAAATTGCTCAACAGAATAAAGTATGATTTGACTACAGTGTATATTTACTTTAGAAGACAGATTTTTCAACTCTCTATTTTACTGCTAAAATATCTGTACATTTCTAGGCAGCAGGAGCCAGCCGTAGGAGAGAGACTGCTGCATTTCAGAGAAACCATGATGAGCAATGACAGTCCATACACTTCATCAACTGGCAGGAATCAGATTATCACCAACTGTGCGGAGGGAGAAGAATCCATGGCATCCTTCTGCCCAGTATAACATTTATCTTTTGAATGCAAGTTTCTCCCCCCGCACCACCTTTTTATAATGCAGGAGCACAGATAAATAGGCAGAGAGATTGACAGACAACCAAAGGAATGAAAGCTTCCTATTTCCCTACACAGCAGAATGGGAAAGCAAGCTGAACGCTGAAAGGTTGCCATTGACCTCATGAAGGACGTTTCTGTAACACTGCACTGCAAACCACACTTTAAGATGCCCCGCTAACTGCTAACTCACCCAAATTAGTTGAGATTTTTCTTTCAGGAGAGCAGGATCACAGAACAGAAGATAAAATGTGTTGTATAAAGCTAGTACTTAAAGTGTTTCAGTAATCCAGACATAGCTGAAGTGGGAGAAGTTTGGGGGCTTATTACAACACAAAATATGCATTAAATCAGTCAGAAATTAGGTCGCTTAAAAACTGATGATGTGATCTGGCCTTCCAAGCAAGTTGACTGGCCTTTAATAAAACTGAACCCTTCCCTTAAAAATGCACACACATTCCTTTGATATATTCCTGGATATGAGTCAGCAGTGTGCCCTTGCTGCCAAGAAGGCCAATGGCATATTGGGCTGTATTAGTAGGAGCACTGTCAGCAGATCGAGGGAAGTGATTATCTCCTTCTATTCGGCACTGCAGAGGCCACACCAGGAGTATTGTGTCCAGTTTTTGTCGCCCCCACTACAGAAGGGATGTGGACAAATTGGAGAGGGTCCAGAGGAGGGAAGCGAGAATGATTAGGGGGTACATGATTTATGAGAAGAAGCTGAGGGAACTGGGCTTATTTAGTCTGCAGAAGAGAAGAATGAGGGAGGATTTGATAGGAGCCGTCAACTACCTGAAGGGGGTTCCAAAAAGGATGGAGCTAGACTGTTCTCAGTGGTGGCAGATGGCAGAACAAGAAGTAATGGTCTCAAGTTGCAATGGTGGAGGTCTAGGTTGTATATTAGGAAACACTGTTTCACCAGGACGGTGTGAAGCACTGGAATGGGTTACCTAGGGAGGTGGTAGAATCTCCATCCTTAGAAGTTTTTAGGGCCTGGCTTGACAATGCCCTCGCTGGGATGATTTAGTTGGTGTTGGTACTGCTTCGAGCTGGGGGTTGGACTAGATGACCTCCCGAGGTCTCTTCCAACCCTAATATTCTATGATACTATATTCAAAATGATCAACTACTAAACTAAGAATTGCAGCCATTTTCAAACCCCAGATGATGAGCTGGTGACTCAGATAACTATGCAGTTGCTAGGTTTCTGGAGGAAGAATTGTGGAGATGTGAAACTCTACAGCATACGAACATCTATCACCAATCAGCCTCTGATCCCTTTCTTGGAAGGTGGCAGCAGAGAAATGTGGACTCCTAAAGACTCAGATTTCTGGAAATTTTGAAAACGTTTCTGGAGACAAACTCTGCAAATCTGGGCTGTAAATTATAATGGCAGGTGTTATTCTGAGATCTAAGTACTCATATTACAGTGTCACAATGCTTTCTGAGCGCTTTACCAATTTACAAGGTGAACAGAAGATGGTCTCTGTATGGTACAATTGTTACGGAAGTTCTTTCTGTGTGTATAACTTCTGTTCTTCAGGTTGTCAATTCCATTGCTCTAGCTGTCACAGATCTCATGATCATGAAGATTGCAACAGGTTGGGATTAATTCAGGTTACAGTCAAGTAACATGAATTAATCCCATGTAGGTGTTTGTAAATAAGGGCCAAAAAATCCTGAACAACTCTTAATACAAAAGAAAAGACAGTGAGGAGGGTAGAGAAGGGTGGGAAGAGGAGGAGTTCTTGGTGGTCTGTGTGGATAAGTAGGCAGATTGCTGAATTGCCAGACACTATTTTATAAGGAAATTGCCCCCAGAATCAGTAAAGCCAGCCAGGCCCGTTGTCCAACTTCAAATAAAAGTCTTTAACCAACATAACATTCGTCTCTCCACCAAATTGAAGATCTACAGTGCAGTAGTCCTAACCTCTCTCCTGTATGGTTCTGAGAAATGGGACTCTTTACAGATGGCACATTAAACGGCTTGAGCAATTTCACACGCACTCCCTAAGGTCCTTGAGAGAGGAAACACAACCAGCATGAGGAAATGTTACTGAGAGCACAACTTAGGTAGACCGGACATGTCATCAGAATGAAGACCACTGTCTCCCAAAACGAATGAGAGGAGCTGAGGTAGGACAAAAGAAAGAATGGTCTGTAACATTACGCCCCGTATTCTTCATAGAAATATTGTTATGATACGAATAGGGCAAAACAGATATGTTTTGTGCAAGATGGGTCATGTGAGGTATCATTGGAAAGGTTATGATTTACTGAATGTAATTATCCAATTTGTATATATCATTTCTGTATCTGAAGTTAGGAATATTGACTATGCAACAATTACAACTGTGTGTGTACTTGGGGAACGTCCCCACCAGACAGTACACCACCAGCCTGGATGGACCATTAAGAAGGACAATAGGACTTTGAAGATACTATTCTCCCTCCTTCCTGAGAAGTTTCCTGGGATGCTGCTTTGACACTGCAGGATCATGTGATCATGTCACCTGGTACAGGATACCATCTTGAAATGCTGGTACTTTTCCACGGGAAGGGGGTGGAAGTCAAATTAGAAAACAAAGCATTCCCACCACATGCAAATCCTATTTAAGGCTGGGGAGTGAGTTAATCTTGGGTCTTCTCCACGGCCTCCCCGTCCAAGAAGGAAAACTGCTGCTAACACCCGAAGGAACAAAGGAACTGATCTGGGGGAGGCAGTGGCTGAGCCCATGCAAGAAAGATCAGTCTGTAAAAGGAATCCCTGAAGATTTAAGCTGTAAGCGATGCAGTTTACCTTCAAGAAATCTGCAACCTGCTTTAAACAACATTTAGGGTATGAAATTATTATCTGTAGCCAGTATTCCTTAGTGTATTAAGCTTAGTTTGCATGTTCTGTTTTATTTGCTCAGTGACCTGCTTTGATCTGTTTACCATCCCTTATAATCACTTAAAATGTACCTTTTGTAGTTAATAAACTTGTTTTTTGTTTATTCCAAAACCCAGTTTGTGCAATTTATAACAGGGGAGAGGGGAGAAGCTGTGCATATCTTCCTCCACATTGAGGGAGGGAGCGAATTTCATGAGCTTACGCTGTATAGATCTCTATACAGTGCAAGGCAATATCATTTTGGGTTTACACTCCAGAGGGCATGCGCACCAGAGTCCTGGGCAATTCCCAGAACTCAGTCCTCCCACAGAGAGCTGACTGCAGACACTGTGTGATTCTACAGCTGGATGTGTCCCCACCTGTGTGAGCACACTGGAAGAGGGCTTGAGAGCCTGTCACAGCAGCACAAAGTAAGGAGAACCCAGGCTGGTGGGTCAGGCGGACTCAGCAGGATCCCAGCACATCAGGTGGCATCAGCCTGTCACAGGGTCATCCATATAAGCACTTCAAAGATATCTTGAAGAGCAGTCTCCAGTGGGCTGGCATCCATCTCAAAGAACTCAAGCAAACAGTTCAAAACAGGACTCGCTGGCAGTCTCTGACAAGATTAGCATGCAATATGTTCGAGTGGTATTGATGAAATTGTCTCCAGGCTGCCCGTGAAAGGCGCCATTGATCTGCATCATCAAACATCACGGATATGGACTACCCATGCCCTCAGTGCGGCTGACTCCGTGCATCGGGGTTTGGATTTCAGAGTTGTATGATGGACATAGATGAGAATTGCAACAATATCGTCATCACTGTCAGCAATGGATTACTACTACTACTACTACCACTACCACAACATTTTATCACTGGGTTTCAGAATCCTGAAACTTCAAATTAATGGTGGGGAAATAAGATCTTTAAAATCATCATTGCTGTGTATTTACTGTGAGTCTTTGAATTAAATATTTGCAGTGTGTCTGACAGTGGCATTGCAGCCTACTCACTCTCTGAATTTTGGTTTCCATTCAAGCATGTGCAATTATGGCTAAAATAATTAAAATGAAATTGACCACCACCATGGAAAAATACCTTCTGAAATTAGGTTTCAGAGTAGCAGCTGTGTTAGTCTGTATCCGCAAAAAGAACAGGAGTACTTGTGGCACCTTAGAGACTAACTAATTTATTTGAGCATAAGCTTTCATGGGCTACAGCCCACTTCATTGGATGCAAGCAGTGGAAAATACAGTAGGAAGATTAGATAGATAGTTAGACAGACAGACAGATGCACGCACACAGAACGTGAAACAATGGGTGTTACCATATACACTTTAACGAGAGTGATCAGGTAAAGTGAGCGATTACCAGCAAGAGAAAAAAATTTTGTAGTGGTAATCAAAATGGTCCATTTGCAGCAGCTGACAAGAAGGTGTGAGGAAACCGGAAACCTACTGACTGCTATACTTACCTACATGCCTCCAGCTTTCATCCAGACCACACCAAACGATCCATTGTCTACAGCCAAGCTCTACGATACAACCGCATTTGCTCCAACCCCTCAGACAGAGACAAATACCTACAAGATCTCTATCAAGTGTTCTTACAACTACAATACTCACCTGCTGAAGTGAAGAAACAGATTGACAGAGCCAGAAGAGTACCCAGAAGTCACCTACTACAGGACAGACCGAACAAAGAAAGTAACAGAATACCACTAGGTGTGACCTTCAGCCCCCAACTAAAACCTCTCTAGCGTATAATCAAGGATCTACAACCTATCCTGAAGGACGATCCATCACTCTCACAGATCTTGGGAGACAGGCCAGTCCTTGCTTACAGACAGCCCCTCAACCTGAAGCAAATACTCACCAGCCCACAGACCATACAAAAACACACTAATCCAGGAACCTATCCTTGCAACAAAGCCCATTGCCAACTCTGTCCACATATCTATTCAGGGGACACCATCATAGGACCTAATCACACCAGCCACACTATCAGAGGCTCGTTCACCTGCACATCTACCAATGTGATGTGTGCCAGCAACGTTCCGCCATGTACACTGGCCAAACCGGACAGTCTCTACGTAAAAGAATAAATGGACACAAATCAGACGTCAAGAATTAAAACATTCAAAAACCAGTTGGAGAACACTTCAATATCCCTGGTCACTCAATCACAGACCTAAAAGTCGCATTATTACAATGAAAAACATTCAAAACCTGACTCCAACGAGAGACTGCTAAATTGGAATTAATTTGCAAAATGGACACCATTAAATTAGGCTTGAATAAAGACTGGGAGTGGATGGATCATTACACAAAGTAAAACTATTCCCCTATGTTTATTTCCCCCCTCCCCACTGTTCCTCACACCTTCTTATCAACTGCTGCAAATGGACCATTTTGATTACCACTACAAAAAGTTTCTCTCTCTCTTGCTGGTAATAGCTCACCTTAACTAATCACACTCGTTAGAGTGTGTATGGTAACATCCATTGTTTCATGTTATCGGTGTATGTGTGTATATATGTCTTCCTACTGTATTTTCTACTGCATGCATCCAATGAAGTGGGTTGTAGCCCACGAAAGCTTATGCTCCAATAAATTTGTTAGTCTCTAAGGTGCCACAAGTACTCCTGTTCTTCTTCTGAAATTAGTACAGTGGAATAACAGCCTGGCAGTTGAAAGAGGGTGGTGGGGGGAGTATTTACACAAATTAAATGAGTAAAAATGATATCTAGATCAGGTTTGTTAACAGCTAGGAATCTACAGAATTATGCTAAAGACCACTGCAAAAGACAGGGGAAAAAAATGGTGCTGAGCTGAATTTTTTTAAAAAAGGTTACAATATTCTTTTCAGGGAAACTATTAAATATTCTGTATCCTCCTTTGCTTAAAGATTTTGCTTTTGTAGAAAAGTACAGCGAAATCATAAACTAAGTAAACCAGAGACAGTTTTGCTTTAATTCAGAAACACATTCAAGCCTTCTCCAAAAGAGAGTGGCTCGCATTCTCTCCAGCCATGGCATGGATAATTTCAGCGCTTCCCCTGGGATGGACATAAGTCATTTCCAAAGGAAATGGATATACACAGTACTACGTCTGGTCACTTGCATCTAGGATCTGGGGGAGACAGAAAGGCAAACCCTGAACTGAACCTAGGACAGGTATTAGAAGAGTCTGTTGCATGCAGTAAGATTTTTTTAAAAAAAGACTGCAATTTTTAAAAGCCTCTATAAGCTCTTCCATAAGGTCACCTACCCCATCACTCGTGTCTCTACCAAGCCTCTCTTCAATTTCCAATATCCATGATTTCTCAGACCCCTCGTCATGGTCCCTTGTCCCTCTCCACTGTAGACTCCATTGCCAATTCACTCTACAGCTAGTCGAATATTTTCTGACAGAATAGTCGTCCATTGGAAAATACTGTTTGACGAATAAATAATATCAACTATCTCTTGTATAAAACGCTATTCATCAGTAGACCTGAAAGTGCTTTACAAAGGAGGTCAGTATTATCCTCCATTTCACATATGGGGAAACTGAGGCATGGAGAGGTGAAGTGACTTGTCCAACATCATCCTGCAGACCAGTGGCAGAGCTGGGTATAGAATCTTGATCTCCCAAGTCCCAGTCCAGTGGCCATACTGCAGGTTTCATGGGAATGTATCACTTTTGCCATTCTTTCTGCAGGAAATTATTGAGAGTTTGGGTTTTTTTTAAATCAGGCCAAAGCATTTCATGTCAACTTTATCATTGTGTTTCCACTTATTATTATACATGATATAACACAAATATATGGTGAAAACATTAAAGTTGAAATTAAATGTTTCATAAGGTCAAATCTAAATCGCTCGGTATATTTCACTGAGCAAAAAGTTCTGAGATTGATTTTTTCTCCTGATTTTGAAGGAAATTTCTAAATCTCAGAATTTCCTGCAGGACGGAAATGCCACTCTTCTGCCAGCTCCAATTCACTCTCGAGAACCCTCAATGCCTTTTCTTGGTCTCTGTTTGATAACAAAGTCAGTCCCACCAATCCTCACCCTGGCTCACTCTCTGCATTTAGCTCCTGGGGTGCTGAACAACTCTGGAGAAAGGAAGGGTCATGACCTACTTCTAGATCAGTGTTTTTCAACCTTTTTTTTCAAATGAGACCCCTAAAAAATTTCGACTGGACTGTGGACCCCATTAGAAATCTTAGACATGCTTTACAGACTCTCAGAGGTCTGTGGATCATGGATTGAAAACCTTTGTTATAGATCAGGGGTAGGCAACCTGTGGCACATGTGCCAAAGGCGGCACACGAGCTGATTTTCAGTGGCACTCACGCTGCCCGGGTCCTGGCCACCGGTCCAGGGGGCACTGCATTTTAATTTAATTTTAAAGGAAGCTTCTTAAATGTTTTAAAAACCTTATTTACTTTACATACAACAATAGTTTAGTTATATATTATAGATTTATAGAAACTGACCTTCTAAAAAAGGTTAAAATGTATTACTGGCACGCAAAAACTTAAATTAGAGTGAATAAAATGAAGACTCGGCACACCACTTCTGAAAGGTTGCCGACCCGTTCTAGATCATGCAAATCTCATTACAGACAAGAAATTTACCTATTAATATTGTACTGAGTCCTGAAAGGACTAACAGCAATAACCTATGCCAGTAACATAGGGGCATGGATGCCACACTCTTTAATCAAGAAGTGAGAGTCACGGAGATTACAGATTCCAGTACACAATACTCCAGGTTGGTCCAAGTGTGAGGTCGTTGCAGGCAGTAGCTGCCTATTGCTAATGAAAGCAGCTGCAATCTGCTTTATTTTATGCAACTTCAGTGGAACCCTCTGGCTCCTGGAAAGTTGCCACTGCAGTCCTCAGTTGGGCAAAGTCTGGGCAACTGTGACATACATTAGTCAAATAAATGCAGCCAATAAGGCACATATCAGGTGCTTAGGACACTACTAGGTGCTATAAAATAATTATTACTATCTCCCTTCCTTCCTGATTTTTTCATGAATTAATCAGGAAAGAAAGGGGTTTGAAGTGTGGACAGGGGGAGAGGCACAGTAAGAATTCCATTAAACAAGTGCAAGCCAGACAGTGGGTGAGCCAGAGAGCCGAAAACTGCACTATTTAAGAAAACAGCATTTTTCTTCTACAGGAAACAATGTCTCCCCCCAGCCTGCTCCCTGAAGCAGGAAAGGAATTTGTTTGGTTTGGGTTTCTTTACATCCCAACATGACTCAGAGTTTCTGCCCATGTCATATTCAGGTGTGCCCTTTCCCCATAGGCTTGGAGTTTGTTATCTTTCTCCTTAACCACAGATGGAGTCCCAGGGAAGAGTGAATTTCTACAGAAAACAGGCCCTCTGCAGCCTGAGTTCCCACTTTCATACCAGGCTTTACACTAAACGATTTTCTGATTTATTTAAAACACGTAAAAGTCTCATTTGGTTTTGGCAACTATGTCTCGAATCTCGCTTTTTCTACCCTTTGAGTAAAGCCAAGAAGAAACTGTCACATGAAACAGTACAGGCACAAGCACACAAAAGAGATCTTCACAAAATGATTTATTCTTCAGTTTAAACGAACAGCATGTTGACCAAACATTTTTCTTTCAAAAAGGATTTTTTTTCCCAGAGTGATGGTGCTTTTGTGCATTCAATTTACTAGTTGCCTCATAATATTTATCAACGCATAATATATCTCTACAGTACTTCCCAATGCATGAGTCATAGAATATGCCATTTTATATGGACATTGGAGTTAGGCTTAAGAAAAATATATTGAGAATTACAATGCATAATACTTTATGCTCCACAACCCCTTCTGCCCCACCACCCCCCCCCAAAAAAAATCCCAATAAGACAAGAATCTAGATTGGCAGCCAACCAATCTGTATGTTCCCCCTCTCCGGGTCCATGGGCCTCAAGAGAAGAACAAGATGCCAAGAAAATGAATTACACTTTGAATGCCATTCTGTACACATCCAAACCTCACAATTATACATTAATAAGAAAGAAAGCATTGTTCAATGGCAGTGATATGAAATGAAGATTGCAACTAACGTAAGTAAGTACTATGTGCCAACTTTAACATCAATACTGAGTGAAAGGCAAAAAATAGGGAGAGGAAATTCAGAGCCAAGCTTCTCAATCCATCTCCAACTCAGCTAAAGTGCCCAGTTTTGCAAGAATCTCACGTGTGTGTGATACAACGTGCCATGGGCAATGCCTCGGTATAAATGGGTGCTTTTTCTCAATTTAACCCCAAAGCTTAAAATTCAAAGTCACATTAGTGTTTCTATTGATTTCAGCTTTGCCTTGCTTAATAAAACTCGTATTATGGAGGCATCAGTAGGGACTCCATAATTATGGCTTTTAAGTTTTGCACTGGAAGCAGGACTCAAAGGACTGTTTCACACTCTACTGATCCAATTTGATCTCCACTTTGGCACAGCAGCCACTTTAGGGAGAACTGAATTTTCCAGAGGTGGTTTTTTTTTTGTTTGTTTGTTTTATTTTGTTTTTTAAAGGAATATGTTTTACTAACTTTTGTAGAGGAAATAATAAAATGCTCCTTTTGGAATTTTTGCCTTGTTTCTCACAGTTCTTTGAGTCTCTCTAATACAGGGGGTGTTTGATCAATGGCCCTTGAAGATTGCAGTGTTAAAAAGAAAATGTATATTTGTTTATGCACTAAAGATGTTCCTTGAGGACGGACACTGTGATTCATAAACTGAAGTGTTTGAATCAGCTCTCCTGCTACATGCCACCTCCCCAATTGCTTTCCCAGCATCTCTGGTGTGAGCAGGATGTGCTTCAAGAACCTGCTGTCCCTCCACTGTTGTAATTGCTAAGCTGCTCCCCCACTGCATCCTGGGGGAAGGAGGATGGCTGCTGCATTCCTTATTCCCTCTTTGGCTGTGGGAACCCCAGGCAGAGCAGGACAGTGTGAGGAATTGCAGGTCTTGAACCCAGGCATTTCCAAGTGGTGCCCAAGACCACCCCTGCCACCCAACAGCTCTCTGGAACTAGGAGGGGAAGAGAGCTAGTGGGACTCTGGCCCACCAGAGTCTCCACTCATGAAGATCCTGATTGGAGCAGACATCCAGCCCCACCAATTAACCCAGGCACACTACCTAAGCCAGGAGGCGGCACAGGAAGTTGTCTGAACAGCTGAGTCGACCCCTGATCTGTTGTTGTACTGAACCCTAACTCCTCACTGGTTTGACTTTGCCATTGTTCCCTGACTCTGGTTTGACCTTTGCTACTGCTACTGTATGTGACTGACTCTAGCTTGACTCTGGCACTGTTCCCTGGTTTCCAACTCCAGCTTGACCCCAGGCATGGCTGTCTGACTCTGACTCCCATCCTGACCCTCATGACTCAACACTGATTCCAGCTCAATCTTTGGACTGACTCCTGACCCCAGCTCCGGCTCTGATTCTGGCTTTGATTCCTGGCTTCTGTCCCCCACTCTGACCATTAGGCATGACCATCCATGTCCCAGTGACTACAAACAGGAGCTTGACTGGCTTTGCCTAGGGAAGCACCTAGTAAAAGTTTGCTCCTCTTCCCCTCAACTAGATAACAACCCCAGTTCTCTGCTCCAGCCCAAGAGCTACTCTAAATTGCAGCCAGATACCTAGGGACCACACATCAGCTACTGACAGAGTACAATGTTTTCCACCCTCCTCGATATGCCCCCTGCACCAAGGGCTGCAGGCAGGGAAGGGTAGGAGCAGGCTGTGACTCTTCCTGAACCCTCAATGGACTCTTCTATACAAAGGAAATTCCCACTGAAGCAATTATGGGTGTTACTTCTCCTGTCGTACCCCATGAGAGGCACAAGAGCAGTGGAGCAAAGCAGAGCAATCTACTCCCCATGTATTGATTGTGGACCCTTGTTCTTTTGAAATGTTTGGGCCTCAGGCCCACCCTGAAGAGGGTGAGCACTACTGCCTGATGCCACCATGATCTGATGTTATGGATCTGTGTAAGCTTGGTGTACTTTAGGACAACATATATGTTGTTCCTATTTGTGGAGACCAGACGAAAATATTTGCTCCACTATAGTGTACTTTATTCTCAGCTACGTGTATTGATGGAATGTCTCCAGGACTGCCGTATTCCTCACATCCGTTGCATGGTACTAAACAAACACAGCCAAATAGACACTATTACTTGTTTAGCCCCAAAATAGTTCACAAGAGATGGATATATAGCCAAGTAAAATTTTGCTAAACATCCAACCAAAATGGATCTTTTCTTTATATCATCTCCAAATACTACATCTGAAGGTAATGGATACATCTGCAAATCATCCTGGACAATGGAAAAACTGTCCCAGGCCATCAGCTGTAAATGTTCATCAGATTATTCAGACTCAAACAATGGTACCAAGAAAACAAACAGTAACACTGAATCCAGGATACACAATTATTAAGTACAACTGTTATTTTAGAATACATACCAAAAATGTCCCTTTCCAGCTGCTTATTTTGTTTTATTCGAACAAAAACCATGAGCATTAATTTTAGTTGTACTTAATTGAATAATTTCTCAAGGGAATAGTTCAGGGAGAGTTTTAATGCAGCCTGTTTCCAAGAGCCATTACTAATTGGCATATACCATAATCTCAGTGTGCCAACCAAAATAGTACGCTTTAATGTTACTGGAACTACTTTCAACCCAGATGTGTTGAGAACTCTCCATGATATAAGGCAGGCAATAACTATATTTACACAAAGTAGTATTTTGAGTTTCCTTTTGCAGCTATCTGGAATGAGATAACAGTCCCCATAATTGGGAGCATTTGAATATAAAGCCAGGTCACTTGTTTCTCCCCCTCATTCCCAACAAAAGTTTTGCTTCCCTTGCTTTTATTGACTTAAAGGCTGTGTGTGTGTAGAACAGACCTCCAGTTAGCAGAGTTAACTAACTAATCCAGGGACCCTGCAATTAGAAAGGCAGTCATACAAATCATAACAAACTGACTTCAGTTTACAAAACTCCCTGAACTATTTTTGCCACTAGCATATATCCCATGCAACAACACTGATTGCAATGGGGTGGCATGGGTTATAAGCCAGTAGGAGAATCTGGCCCATTGTCTTGTAAATATGTTTTCTATGTTCCGTAAATATATCTTTTCTATGTACTCAAGGTGGAAGCCAAAGAGCTCTTCTCACTATGAAAAAAGGAAAAGATTTTTAGACCAAAAGGCTTCCCAACATGCAGTGAGATCTTCAAATCCCTGACTTCAGGTGCAATGCTATTGAGTAATTTTTCCACACAATTGTGTTTAAAATAGAAAGCATTAAATCTGTGAGTACAGTGTTTATCCCATAGTAAACACTGGAGTCTAACCATGAACATTTACATAGTTGTGTTCACCCCAGTTAATCAGGTAAAGGAGGGTCACTATCTGAAAAGTTTCTCTTCCTTTTTCATTGGCTTGTTGCCCTGCACTCTATGGTGTTTGTAGTGTACTCTATGGCAGAGCTTCCATAGGCATGTGTGTCTGAGTTTTCATTCATTTCACTCAGTAAAGTAGGACTTTAAACAACAGATATGAAAAACAAAGAAAAAGGAAGGAACTAGCCCTAACCTCACATTTCTGCTCCCCCTTTAACAAAGTTGGAAGCATGATTCGAAATGTGCCAATATCAGAAGGAAACTAACAATAGCTATAAAAGTTCCTTGACGTTACCTCACTATCTTCCCAAGTCTGCACACCATCACTATAGTTCTATAACAGATATAAAACGAATTTACTCAAAAACCAAGACATATGTAACCATCCAGTGGGCAAAAAATCTTCACAGAAGTTGCATGCTGTTGGTCTGCCTAACGATATATCACTAATGAAAGGATCACTAGAAAAAGCCGACTGCTCATTAAAACACACTTGTGAAGTTTTCTTTTTGACTTATAGCAACAGAGAGTGATGTTAGCAGCATGTTGATAGATAACCCTCAGAGGCAGGCTTCTTACTTGAGGACAAAGGCCTGTTCACTTGGGAGCTGCTACAGAAGTTTCCCAAGCACCCTGCAAGGAGTTTAATTTCTCAAACCTTGCCTAGATCTGAAGAAACCATTCGTTCCATTGCAAAGAGATTTACGCCATTGAGTACAGGGCTAATACCGTTTTGTCCCCAAGGAAAAATTACAGAATCAATAGGTTTTGCTGTAAGATAACCGGTATTGCCCCACTTACATGCAAGAACTTTCAAGTAAAATACTAGTTTTTCCAGCTTCTGAGTAGCACTTCAGAAGACTTAAAACACATGCAAGCAGAAGACAGTTCAAGTATTGCAATTCCTGAGATGTCCAATCTGTATGGGAGTATGATTCATAAAGTTATTTCTACCCAAATTAAAGAAAATTTGACCCAAAAAAACAGGGCTTACATGTCCAAAAGTATTAACCATAACAACTATTCCCATCTGACCAGAATTTAGGTAGAAACTCCCACATTGTGTGCGCGTGTGTTAAAACGTACTTTATAAGTTATGGAAACACTGTTAACTGCCACCACGGTTTCTACAAATGAGAATTTTTAAACAATTCAGAATTAAGGGCACTTGGTTTAGAAGTAGATTTTTAAAAGGATTGGAAAAAAATGAACAATGGTATTCTACAGTTCTAGGAACACCAAAAGTATATTACACATAACGTAAAATGTAAGGAAAGAAAATGGAATATGTGCCGATGCTGGCTTTATTGCTTCTTTCCGAGATGGTGCTCCATTTTCATTAAGCTTCTCTTTTTTTAATCACTGGTGCAGTGCCATTTTCAGAGTCAATCTGTTATCCTAGATGTCCAGGGCTAATGTTGGACTGCCATCAAAAGGGTGATTTCACAGCAGTAAGGCCAGAGACATAGCCATCCGCCTTCTCCAAGGCAGAGTTCATGTTTAGTACGCAAAACATTTAATTTTTAAAATTTAAAAAAGTAGGAATCTGGAGTAAGCCCAATGGCAGGGCCTTCAAGTTTCATTCTTAGCTATTATCAGAGTTTCAACAAAGCAGAGTGAATTATCTAGGGGGAGGATAAAAAACAATCTTGAGAGTTTCCAGAAGCACTGCTAGCAGCACTTCAGCACATTTATCATTTCATGTGCTAATATGACAACACACCTGTCTACCTAGAGACTAGCAAAGTCTCTTCAATGATGCATCCAACATTAGAAGGCACTAGGAGCAGTGACCACAATGGCCAGGCTCAACCCTGGTCTCGTAGGGTAATAATCTAATTTATCACTGTGGGTTCGAATTCTGTTCTCCCCGATTCATAAATACTCTAATGAACTCATGAAGGTCTCATGCAAAAGAAGTAGGATTTAGCTCTGAAAGAAAAGAGATGAAATCCTGGCCACACCCAAGTCAATAGTAAAACTTCCAGTAACTTCAACGGGGCCCAGCTTTCACCCTTACGCTTCCAACTGATCTGAAGGTTTAGCCTCAAAGACCGCAGTGCAGTAATCTAATCTTGAGGTGACAAAGCACACACAATGGTAGCATGGTCTGCATCCCACAGAAAAAACTGGTATTCCTTTTTGCCAAGCACAGACGACAAAATGATTTTGACAACTGCTGCATCCAGGAGCAACGAGAGGCAACAAAACCTGAAAAACAGAGGATAGGTGCCCTCCCGAGAAGGGACTGATATATTCTCTGCTAATTGTTCAGGTTACTTCCACCAACCTATGAACATCATCTCTATCTTTTCTGCATTGAGCCTCAGACAGCTCGGCCTCATTCAAAATGCCCAGTCTCACCTGGGCATTGAATGATCTGCTCAGCTACACACAAAATGGCTGGATGGAAGGAAGTTCTAAGGCTCAGTGTCAGCGAACCAGAGCCACCATAGCCCACACCTACTGGCCTAAGAGTCAGAACTTTACAGGATTCCCCATGAGTGTGCCTTGGGGTGGACAATTACCCAGCACCACCCTATGGGATCACAGATAAAAACAAGTGAAGCTACTTCAAGGAAGCTTTGACAACCCCTGTCACAGACCACAAACAATTCACCAACAGTATGAACTGCTCACAGTATTGAAGACAGCTGATAGAGCAAAAAGAATCAATCTGGATTCCTGGATATACATCCTCTATTGGTGTAAACGGTCACAGCTCTACTGAAGTCAATGCTGACTTATGCCAGTTGATGATCTGATCCCTAATCTGCATCCATCAATGAGAGGAGCTCATCAACTAACTTAACTAGCACAATTTCATCCCCACACCCAGCTCGGAAATCAGACTGACTGTCTTATTCCTGACACTACCAGGACTGTTGTAACTCAACCTCTCCAACTGTCTTCCCTGAAAAGAGAGGATGGAATTAGGTCAGTAACAGGAAAAATTGTCACATGATGGCTTCTTGCACAGATGTCTCAGAAGTGCTTCCTTAAGGGAAGCCATTCCTTTGTCATCAAAGTGGCCTTTGCCAACCAGGAAAGGCCTGGCTCCAGCACACATCATCACCCAAATTTCCCACAGCATCATCAGAATTTCTTTGATACCAGCCAAAACTCGAAGAGTTGCATTTGTCCACCTTTCTATACAAACCATGAAACTTTAAACCAGAAGTCTGTACCATAAAACACAAAAGATATTTATCTGAAAGAAATAGATGAGAGCACAGTGTAACACATTTATAGACAGGAGCTCCAAGAGCCCAGAGAGAAGAGCATAATTTTTAAAAATAGAGCCAGAGTTCACATACTCTCCCTTTCAAGTCTGTAGAATGGGTAGAAGTACAGATGCACCAGGAAAGGAGTTTAAAAAACCATGGAGAGAGCTGGGCATCCACAGATAATGGGATCCAAACCTCTGGATCCTGGCCAGCTGTAGCTAAAGGTTTCTTCCTTCTCCCTTCCCTCTGCCCATGGCCATGGCAATTTTCCACTCTCCCCCCCATGGATTTTCTGCAGCTGTGGGTCCAAGCACGGTGTTTAGTGTGGCTCTTCCCCTCAATCCTGAAGGCAGCTCCACAGAGAGAGCATCTCATAGGACCGCTCACTGCATCCGTGAATTTCCCCGCTCCACACAGTACATTTGTTCAGAGGGCCAGTATGATTCATAAACAAGAGCTATACACAGCTTAGGTTTTAGTACCATTAAGTGAAGTGTCCACAAGACACTTCAGAAGACTGTGGCAAAACACTTCCTTAATCTCCATGCACAAGCTCTGAATTCCAGAGTGTGACAAACTCCAGCCCAGGAAGGAAATTTTAAGCCTCCTCTTTATCAAAAGTTACATAAATACATAATCTTATCACACACTGAACAGATTATCAGTGTTCACTCCACTTATTTTGCAGTTCTGTTTCTTACAGGAGCTAGCAGTCTGATCGCTTTGAAATGCATTGGGTGCGCGTTTGTGTGCCAACTTTTACTGAAACAGCAGCAGGAGCTCATAACTCAGTCAAACAAGAATTCAAGCAGCTTTTCCCTTTACAAACTTTCAAAAAAGAAAAGCTCTACTAAGGAAGGGTGTGAATAAGAATATGGGGACCATAAGGTTCTATTAGTTGTGTGTATGTGCCTGTGCTCTTACAGTCAAGATTTTTAATGACTCAGGGTTTGTGATAATTCACGTTAAAAATGAGAGTTTTGTTAATCCCGGAGGGAAAAGCAGCTAAAACAGTAAACATTTAAACTATTTTTATCAGTTTTTAAAAAACTGATTTTTGAAGGATTTACAGCGCCATAAAACACTTTACAAGGAACAGAAAAGAATGACGTTAGAAGGGGTTTGGGACATCTCTCTGAGTAGGACAAATAGTAGTTGAATAAACAAAATGTTTCAGGTCTTCTTTCAATATCTCTGAAGTCAGAGGATTCCAGATGCAATCAAAAAATTATGGTATTGGATTCTCAATTGTATTCCGAGCAACACTTTTTTGGTTTACAATGCTGGCTTTATTACAGCACTCTGTAAATGCTGACATCCCTAACTTCTCAATATATTTCTCAGGGTAATATTAAAGCTTTAAAAAGGTACCATTTTAACTTGTGGAACAAGACTTAAAAGTTAGCTGTTTGATTTTAGAACTATTGAAGACAATGGATGAATATCCAGGGATAAATGGATACAAATACATGTCTACTCGTGTGTTGTTTGCAGTGCTGCTGTAGCTGTGCTGGTCCCAGGATGTGAGACACACAAGACGGGTGAGGTAATATCTTTTACTGGACCAACTTCTGTTGACACTGTATGTTAATATATAGGATATTATATTACATATTGACATTTCCCCTTTTCCCTTGAAAGACTTAATCAGGTCCAGATAATTTAACACATCGATGCATTGTATGTGGCATTCCCGTTAATAGAAAGCACCAGATGCTATGGTCTGGCAGAGCTGCACTTGGTTCAATATCTGGCAGAGGCAAACATGGCTTTATGCCACCTACCAAAACCAGATCCAGCTGGAGATCTTCAGAGCACCAGACTAGCTCTACACCACCTGGGGATCTCCCCTGTGCGGGAATAATCCTCAGAATGCCAGTTAAGCCAGATTTAGTCCCTTTTTGTGTCACCAGAATAGGGGCCGCTTGCTGATCCAGGTCTATAGCGACAGCAACAGCAACGAAAGGAGTCCCACTTGTTCTACTAAACAATGTTTCCAAGTCATTACAATGCAAGCGTTCATAACGTATCAGGTCCATTCATCAAGTACACGACTATGTGTTTATCGACAAATTTTAGCAACATACAAGAACAAGGAGCTACTGTGCCTGCAATTATTGCTTATTAAAGATACATAATCTGGCCATTTTAAAGAAAAAAAGGTTAAGTGTTTGGCATCACCAGTGGCAGGTGCACTAGAAATCCACACAGTATATACATCCACACCAAGGACAACATGCGTACTAGTTTTCAGATTTTAAAGTTTAACCTCTCTGCTTAAAAAGCTGTTCAAAGACCCTGTTTCAAGATTTCAGATCCTACTTTTTGGCCACCTATCTTAAATAAAAACTTTAACACATTTATTCCTTTCTTTCTATTTAAGCAAAGGTTTCCCATCTGGACTGACAACCTGCATTCCATAGCTTTAGCCTGACAAATGAAAACAGCTGAGTTATAAATCTCAGAGAAAAGGATTTGTCAAGGAAATGGCAACTGAGCATTAATTATGGGTGCAGTTCAGCAAGAAAAACAAACAAAACCTCAAAACGATGCACATTGTTTCTTCCCTGTATCCTCTGTCCTTTTATTTTAAAAGGCTGGACTTCTTAGATGTCTCTGGGAGTTAGGCTCTCAACCCCCACTGGATTTCAATAGCAGCTGCACACCTAACTCCTTTAAGAAACTTTGGAAATCCTTCCTAAGTGTATTCATGGCTACTGAAGTAAGTGGAGAGACCAGCTCTGGAGAATAAAACCTCTTCCAATACATTGGTGTCAATGGAACTTCAAGTATCAGACATCAGCATAGCAAGTGCACGGGGAATCAGCAGCAAAAAGGGCTTAGAAGGATAAAACTGTAGTTAAAAAAAAAAAAAAGAAAAAATAATCTGACTCAAGGCCTCAGGACAACAGCATACTATCAAAGTGTCTTGGCTAATATAATAAAAAGTGTTAATTAACAGATTTTGATCATTGCACCATTTATTTATCCAGGTTTTATATCTGTATGTTAGCTATTAACAAAAAATTCCTTTCCTTGGCATTAATTTTCCTTTCCTTTGGAAGAAGGGCATTCTTTATACCTGGTTTCATTTTAGTATATTGGCAGGGAAGGGACTGCTGGCTGATCAGTAGAAGGCATCCAAGCAAGAATAATTAGGTTGGTTAATTCTGGTTACTGTTAACTCTCTCTTTACAAACACTGCGGAGCCTTTAATTCAGTTTCTTCTAATATTTTAACAGCCAGTGCATTATAAAAATCTAACTTCCTGTGAAAAACACACTGCATTGTCTTGTATGCACGTGATTTAAAGATTACTTCATTCCTCTAGCCCTAACTTCTTGGCAGTCTCTCCTATTGATCTGTGGCGAGCATTAATTCACCTTTGCACAGTTGGTGGGTGAATAACTTTCCCCATCTCTCTAGCTTTCCCCGAAAACCAAAAGTTTTCGTCATGCTGCTGATTTCTAACCCTGCGGTTTTGTTCAATTAGCTGTATTACTGCCACATTGTGCAGTAACATTTGGTTTGCAAAAATGTTTCGCTGCATAATATACAAAAATGTGGCTAGTTTGCTAGCAGGACAGTTACTATGCTGATGTCTATCCTTTTCTCTCTCTCTCTCTCTCCATGGGTGGCATTTAAGAACACTGACTCATCACATGTGGAAAAGCGCAAAGAACTTTGCTCCCAACTAAGGTAAGATCTGGGAAAACTCTCTTTGGTACCCTGATGAAAAACACTAGAAGAGCTAGGTATGTACTACTACTACAGACCACCATAACGTATTTTTAGGGATCCAGGTTTACTGCAGACTACTTACAATCTATGGGTCTTGTACAGCACTCATCACCGTAGTATCCAAGCACTTCCCACTCTGCTCCTCTCTCTTCCTTTATCACACTTCGTTGTTTCCTGTTCTACCATTTCTCTGATCACTCATCGTCCATTGCGTTCCCCTATTGCTTCCCTGGTCAGCCTTCAACCTGTAACCCTTTACGATCTATGTACTGGTTATTGCTATTTGACATCTCCTGCATCTTATTACAGTTCTCCTACAGTATACATTTAAAAAAAGTTATCACACCAGTTGCCTGGACTACTGTCACAATATCTGTTCGCAGTAAGATTATGCCTGGGTGTCTATTGCTAGAGGCCAGACACAGGAGAAATGGCTGTCTGTTGCATTCGTAATTTCTTTATTTTACTACACCTCAGGTAGCTCTATGTCTGGTGTTGTGTCCTCCCTTCTGGGAGGATGTCTGATGTACTTTATAATTCCCCCATCTACAAGCAGACGGAATTATATGTTTAAAAGCTAACTGAGGCGACTGTGTTTGGAACTTCTTTTTATTAGGATTGTGGTTTGATTCCTATCAGGTTTCAGGGCTATAAAAGCTGATGCTGGCAGCAAGATACATGTTTGTTAAAGGCTATTCCAGCTGCAGTGGTAAATTTTTATTCACCTGATTTTTGACATGCTGAAACAAGCCATGCTTAACACCTCTCTGATATGGTGAAGATACTTTAATCACAGTAATATCTCTCTCTCCCTATCACTAATTGATGCTGACTATTAAAGTCTAACTACATTGGTGGAAAGAACTTCACCAATCATTGTACGCTTGGTACCGCAAGCACAGCATACTCCCTGCTTATGATATAAGATGTTCTCTGCAAAAGAAAAAACCACAAGAGTCATGGGAAGTGCACCTGCCATGACTTGCAAGCTGGAAAGTGTTAGCTAATATTTCAATTATCAACCACATTGCTGCTGCCTAATGTGTCAGGTGTATCAAGAAAAATAAACTTCGCAATGTTCCGTTGACATTTCAAAGGGACATAAATGCCACCGCAGACATAGGAGCAAAGGATCACCAGGGAAAGGGCTGAATGAACAACAGACTCTGACAACGACTCCATGTGAATAGAACAGCGGATCAATTCAGTCTGCAACTGAAATACTGTACCATATGTGCTGGAAGAGTGGTGTGGAGACAGACAGTCCTTTGAGAAGAGGGAGGGAGGGAGCAGATTACTCTCCAGTGATTCCACTTGGAGCAATGCTGGCAGCCCATTGCTATCACTAACATCATTTATGTAATACCATAAGATGAGAAGAGAGCAGAGGAACAGAAAAGAATTGCAGAAAGGCAGGAGAAAGAAGAGGTCTCTGAGGGGAACAGGGACACTGGCCAAAAGGGATGGCATGTTGGAAAGTTGGTCCATCAACTCTCCTTTTTCACTCACTCAAGCATGAAGCTGATGGTGATTGCAGCAGAAATTTTGAATTTCCACAATGAGGTTTGGTTTGCGACTGTTCTGTGTTACTTCTTTCTCAAGGAGGTTTGAACAGCATGCTGAACACCCATTTGTCACAACTTTCATTCTTTTTTGTTGTATTTTCAATGTCTGAACAAACATCAGGAACCACCTTGCCGCACATTGCTAGTCTCCAGTACAGCTTTCCTACATGTCTGCCTCATCAACATTCAATCCATTTTCCAAGTTCAAATGAAAACTGCTCTTCTCCCTTGACTGAAGTGTTTGGGAATGGTCTTTGTAGGAAAGACTACAGAAGTGTGCGCTGTCTAGCAGTTACTGAATGATACAATCTGCAATGTGAAAACTGAACACAGCAGACACCTTAAGTCAGACAGAGAATGCAGCTTTTAGTTACAACTGAAGTCTCAAGAGGAAGACTGATTTGGGAAAGAGGATGGAGAGGAAGTTCTCTTCTCTTCTTTAATTTCTTAAGTACACAAATGTGGCACATGTCCAGCATGGCTTCCCAGATGTAATTCTCCTCTTCACACGGGATAGATTTCCAGTGTTAAGTCCTCCTTTAAGGCTGGGGACTCCACCACTTGTTTACTATTGCATGGCATTCCCGTCCCTTACTTCTACTTCACTATTACGGCTGAGGTTTTAAAAGTTGCCTGAGGAAATCAGGCACTCAATTCCCATTGAAAGCTAATGTGATTTTGGCACCTCCCTCACGCACCTTTGAAAATGCCAGCCTACATGAGTTGCCAATGTACTGTGAACAGTGACCAAAAGGCAAATCACTGAAACGATACATTTTTCACTTTTCCAGAGTTCTGCACATTTGAAGTTCACATCTTGACCATTCTTGCCTTCTACTTTTTTTGGGACAAGAGGGCAGAGGCAGGAGAGAAGGGGGGCATGCGTATGCACGCAGAACAGAAAATAAACCCCTTAGCTGGCAAAGGATTTAGTTCCAACTTATTTAAAAGCAGATTTTACCTTCAATATTTTCCCAGTGGAGAAATGGACAAACTATTGTTCCTAAAAGCATGCCATAATAAATGAAAACCAACCACCACAATGAGAACTCTTCATTTCTGCTGTTTATTTGCTGAGGCAATGGCTTTTAGCAAGAAAATGTTGCTTTCACTAGGAAGAACTCACTGTTTATAATGCATGCTTTTGAAGTCCAATAAGAGAAAAATAAAGAGGATTTTGTTGCTTTGTGTGGGGTTTTTTTGTTTGTTTTTTTTTTTGAACGATGTGATACAAACCAGCTTAACACACAAATTAGAGGTGATCTCATCAGCTTGTTAACCCAGCTAAAACAAGACCATCACTGGCAACAGGGTGGGCTGACTAAATGCCACTGATTAGCATTAATATGGGGTGCAAATGCAGACTTCATTACACAGGCAGAGCATGGTTTCTAGCTTTGAATCGGCTACAAACAGTTTAGCTGCACTGAAAAGTGGGATTTCAGAACAGCGTCTCACATTTCACATTTACCGCTTTACCATTTAGTCAGAGACTATGGCTAGTCTTGCCACCTTTCTTGATAGAAGGAAATGACCTACAAACATCATAGCCCTTACTGATTCACACAAAACAGATGCCTTGTGCAAAATGTCAGCCAATGGAAGGGTGGGGAGAGGGAGAGGGAGAGGGAGAGAGCAAACTATAAAATTCAGTCCAAATTGTAAAATGTGGTTTAGAAGTTTTCGCCTTTCATTTCTCATAAACTAGATCACATATTTCCATTAAGGTCCTTTTGATTTCTTTGTTGTGGAATAAACAATGCTTTAAAGCTACTAAAGTTTCATTTCTAACATGTTTCTGTTTTCGATCTAGCAGCGGGACTATTTATTTTCCTAGCTTGTGACAGAATTAAACAATTTGTCTTTGAAAACTCTATAAGCCTTCACCCTGACCCCCCCCCAACCCCCCTCTTCCATCTGCTTTTCAGATTATGGTACTTTGATTTTTACCAGCTAAAGGTTTATGAACTGTTGTATAAACCCAATTACTCTCAGAGTAAATTGTTTAAAGCTCATTTGTTGTTATTTAAATGTTTCCCTGTGGAATGCTATTTGAGATTCTGAAGAGGAGAGACTCATTAGGGCATTTTGGACTAAAAATGTACAATTTAGAGAACTATGGAGCTTCCAGAACTGCATAGAGGGAAAACCTCATCACATTCAAAGAAGAATGAGGCACCCCCCGCCCCAGAGACTTTTCAGGATAGGACTGTTAAAAAAAAGTAAACTTGGTTGCAGGGGGGAGGAAGTCCTCTAAAAACAGATTAAGTTTCATCTGAGGTAGTGTTTTACTCTTTAGTCAGTCTCTGTGCCACTTCCTGATTGAAAGCAGGGGCAGGGGATCTTCCGCTCTATTACTGGGATGTCAGCAGCAGATAGTCTCCCAGCACAGTGTCTGATGGGACACTCATGCAGCCAAGAAGAAAGTTGCTCTTCAACTTCCTCTGCTGATACAGTTAAAGTTTGCAGGAGATAGCATTCTGGTAACCAAGGAGCAGGTACAAATCTGAGATGGAACAGTTGAGTGTGGCCATCAAGAAAAATCAATAGAACTGGGCTGCCAGATTCTGCTTCTCCAGATTAATACAGAGATGGGTCATGAAACTGTGCATCCCCAGCAGTGGCCTCAAGCTAAGAATAGGGGCTAGTTCCTACCAATGCCAGTATCTTGCCTGCCCTCCCCCCCACACACACACGTACATCAGATCTTCTCCTATTCTGTAAGAGTCCTAAGCGGTGCAAGAAGCAGACCTGCCCCATCGTGGTCCTGATAGCAGCTCTCCTTACACATCAACTCATGCTCAGTGAGCCAGCCACCTCCACCACCTTCCTTTTCCCGCACAGTCTGGATCCCTGAGCCGGATGCACAAACTAGATAGAGAGAGAACTGCTCATTCAGCTGTTGGAGGGCTCCAGCAAGGCCTCTGTTGGGATCGTGTCTGCTTTGCTGTGCTAAGAGAAGGTCATTAGCAGATAAGCCTCTCCCTCCTCTGGGAAGAGGACCACCTCAGATTAAAGAATCAGATCCCAATTTTTCAGTACCTTGAGCAACTGCACACACAAATCAAGTATGCACGTGCACTTGCCATGTGTCAGCACTGAGAGGGAGCTATAGCCCTAAGTGATCACCAATCACACATGCCCCTTCAAATAGGCAGGCTGAATTCAGAAAAATATTCCAATTCCAATCCAGCACCACCATCACCGGCGTATGCGCAATGTGCCCAGCCATTTAACAGCATCATCACAGGTGGAGAGCTGGCAACCTGACGTTGAAATAAGTCCGCGGACACTCGACAATGACATGTGACAGTCTGAAGTTGACCGCAGCTGGATCGCAGGTCATTAGAAAAAACCCATTTAAGGAGACTGGCCGCACAGTTGCCCTGTCGTGTTTGAAACCGCTTCAGAGATGACCACAGGTGCCTTGGCAGCTCACAACCTGGTGGGCAGACGGTTGGGTCAGTGACGAGAGAGTGATTAACAACTGTCGCTGTTGACCACTTGTTGTGCCAAGCAGATTCCACCATCACATCTTGTGATGGCAACATCTTGACCATCTGCTGTATCTGAGCCTAGTCTGCACAGCAGCATACAGGAAACTAATGTTTTGCTGTATATTTGTAAGAAAAGGAGCACAATAACATCCAGCGAGGTGCTCTAGTTCTCTGACCTACTTTTCCTTGCAGTGAGGAGGTGTGGTCTAATGGTTAGATCACGGTATTGGAAGTTGGGAGTCCTGGGTGCTACTCCTAGCTTTGCCACTGACTTGTCCTCTGACCTGGACCAAGTCGGTTCACCACTCTGTACTTTCAGTCCCTCATCAATTATTTCTCAATACTTCCCTACCTGGCATTATTAGACCTTATAAGCACTTGTGAAACGCTGAGATCCTTCGCTATCATAGCGCTATATGAATGAGGGCAAGCATGACCTCAAATGGAACAAGCAATACCACTAACTCACCACCTGCAAACAAGATTGGATTAACAGACTCACCAATGTCTTATTTACTTTTGCTTATTTCTATTAAGTCTCCGCGCTGGCTGTCCCCAGTGCAGTGTGTAAAGCAGCTGTTAAGAAACAAGAAAAGTGTGTTGCTTTAACAAAACAGCTTCACCTCCAGTGTCAGAAATGACAAATGATGAATAGTTTCTAGCGAGTTCCTGCCGTGAGCCTGGCCCAGGCTGTCAGGCCAATATTAACGGGTTCGGGTTGGGGGGTTACCCTTCAAGTGGCTAACATAAGAGGAAGACCAAGGTGCCGTGAGTTCAACAGCTGCAGCTTGTTTAGAAAATGCAGGCGTTCAATGGAGTCGTGCAATCAATCTGTATCCAACTCCCCCTCTGGCCCTTTCCACCGATTTAAAGTGGAAGTAAAATGCTGAGAAATTAAATATGGGGTAAGAAGAGTTTCCTATAGAGGCAGAGGACAGTGCTGCACGTGCACCTCCAAAGACACCTCCCTCCTGTTTTGCCTTAGAGGTGAACGGGAAAGCTTTCATTAAACCTTGTAGTGAGTTTCCAAATAAAAGGCATGAAGGTCCAAATATTATGAAACACCTAGTACAGGGAAATTATAACTAAGAGGCAAATCTCAGAACAGCTGCTGGACTGTGTTACATCACAGCTAGCACACAGCAATGGGTAGCAGGCAAAGGGAGCAACCTCTGGTTGCATGAGGAGATACGATGCTGGAGGCAGACTGCTTTCAGCCACTTAAAAAGTGCAGCTATAGGAGTGGTAGTGCAGTGGTAGGGCAATGTATCCTGCAACTATAAAAATAGTGCCCAGGAGAAAGAAGAGAAAAATAAGAGGAAAGGTTTAAAAATCTCAGACCTGATCAGGGCCCTGCCCCAACTCTTTGCTCTGCCTGAGTAGCGCAAAGAATGCAAAAATCTAGTTTTAAAAGCCAGCTGAGGACTGCTCTTGCATGTGTGAATCCCAAGGGGGTGCAAAGCCAGCTTTACACCAGGCACCAACATTGGCCTGCTGAGTGTAGGGGGCAGATGGCTGTGTAGCCAGAGCATACTGTGCCCTAGCCATCCTGGGCCAGCAATCCAGCCCATGGCTTCCCCTACCTATGCACCCCCACACTCAGCACATAGCTCAGGTGCAGCTGAGGATCCAGCCCCTTTTCTTCACTACTTTGAATACAATCCCTGTTTAGTAATGTATTCTGACCTTCACTTTCCAGGGCTTGCTGGACCAGATTTGGGACCCTTCTCCCAGGAGCCCAGCTGCCCCTTTAGAAACGGCACATGGCTCAACAGCCATTTCTAGCTCATTTTCCAACTTGTGAAACACATGAAGAATTTTGACGTATTTGGAACTGTCTCATTAGTTTGCCTCTGCCTGCTACTGTCACTGAGAAAAGAAGAGTTGGAAGAGTCAGGATATTGTTGGGGACAGACGGTTCCTGGCTTCTGGTTACTAGTACAAATCCAGCCAAGATGAGTAGCGCTGAGAAGGGAGTTGGTGTTCACAGTCCCTCAGTGTGACCGCAGAACACATCCACTTTGGATTAAATGGAGTTTGGAGACTGGACTATCCTTCACTTGTAGTGGAGATCTCTTGAGATCAAAGCTGAAGGACACTGGTTTGGACCAAAGGCATTAACTTATTCCATTAGTAAATCTAGAAGGACCTCATTCTCCTTTCAAGCACCTTTCTGCAACACCACATCCACAGTGGGGCATAATCCTGCAGCCTATCCCCAGCTATAATTATTGCTGATGTCAGGGAGATAGTTTGCTCAAATAAAAGCTGAGCACTCATCTCAGGGGTTGGTCCATTCTCATCATTGCTAATTAAGCACTGACTACTTGCTCAGAACTGTATAAGCCATCTTGAAATCAAAGACTGACGTGCCTCATAAATTACACCTCTATCTGCTGTGCAAAATTCAAGGGATTTAATCAACCTTTCCAGCACTATCTGCCCAATGTGGCTGTTTGCCAGAGACATTCTAAAGATTCATGTTTATTGTTTGCAGCTCCGCCCCCATCTAGCACTAGCACCCTCTTTCGGACATACCCCCCTTCCCAAACTGCTGGGGTCAAAATCCTCCCCTGCTGCATCAAGCATGTAGAACCATCTTTCACTTTCCCCTCCATACTGACTCTACATCTCTTCAAAGCTCATCATAGCTCTTTCTGGCTTTGCTTCTGTACCATATTTCTCCCTCTGCTACTCCAACTGGAGCATTCATAAACTGTTTATTTAGGAAGTTTTAACAGGTTTACAAATCATTGCCATGTAAATATCGGAAACAAAACAATCATTACAACAGTGATCTTATTTTACTTAGAGAAACCTTATGTAGTAGTGTAATCATCAAGTCGCTCTATTTACCAAGGTGGTACAGTATTACAAAGCAAGCCTTTACACACCATCCAGAACATGCTATTTCTGGTGTTTTATTAAAATCAAATGAAAATATTTATATGTATCAAACCAGGCATGTCTATCAACTGTTAATATTCAAAAAAAATTGGACAGGTGTGCTGGTGGGTTGGTTGGTTTGTTTTTTGCAGGAAATGTACTAGGTCTACAAAACAGATGTTCTATGAAAAAGGAAATAAGAGTGATATGTTACTGGCCTGAAAGTTCACAGGGATTCAAGAGCAACTGGAACACGTATTGCTTTCATTCTATCACTCATTCATAAGTCATTTTGAGATACGCCCCAGAGATGTAAAATACAGTTTATTATAGCAATAAATAAATAAATAATAATACCTAGCTTTTCTATAGCACTTGTCATCAGTAGATCTCAAAAGGCTGCAAATCAGTAGATCCCAAAGCATATAAGTATGGCTAATTGCTAAATCTTAGAATGCCTCATGAAAACACACTGAAGTTTTTTTATTGACCCTACTATTGTATAAAATTAGGGTATGTCTAAATTAAACCACAAGAGTAGCACAGCACTGTAGCACTTCAGTGTAGCCACTGCCTGTGCCAATGGGTGCGGTTCTCCCATTAGCGTGGGTAATTCACCTCCCCGAGAGGTGGTAGCTAAGAATTCTTCTGTCAGCCTAGTGCTCTCTCTGAGGGGTGTGGACTTTACACACCCCTGAGAAAAGTATCTGTGCCAATGTACTTTCCCACAGTAGATCAGCCCTTATAGACACTATTCAAATGTCCGTTATTTATTTGCAGGGACCACCAGCCATCAAGGCAAAAACACTGCGTGCAGTGAAGTGGGCAAAGAAAACCAAAAGCAGTTGGATCATGGAAACATCATGAAAGAGGGTAACTTTGGTAACAGAGGCAGATGATTTTTTTCTTAAGCTATTTATTGGGAATAAAATAAAAGGAGACACTGGTGAAACAATCATCCTGCTCTTTGCTAAATGCTAATGTAGGTGTTGAACAGACAATAGGATTAAAGAGACTTCCTCCTTCCTTCTAACTTCCTTCTAACAAGTAGGAAAGTAATCCCCTGCATACTAGATGTTTTAATAAATTCTGCTATATATTCTGATGTCTACTCAACAATCTTTCTCAACAACCTGGGGAAAAAAAGACTCAACACAGTCTACTACACACTTAGTAAAGTGATAAGGAACAAGAAGCATCCAACATTCATTTCCAGAACAGGATACACTGCACCCATTTTAAGGTTTAGGTTGCAAGATTCTTTAAGATGCAATTTTTTATCTAGCTTTCACAGTACAAATAGCCACAAGACGGCTACCAAGAACACCCATTTGCCAATTCAGGATCATTCGATATGAAGGTCACTTCATACAATCCTAGGCAAACTGTTCTAAATCCCTTAACTGATGCAAGTACAAAAAATACTTTTATCGATTTTATGATGCAAGACAGGTCAAATGCTGAGTGAACGATGAATAAAGCTTGTAAAGGAACAAAATACTGTATACTTAGAAATTCACTGCATATCTATCAGTGGGGTGCAACTGTTTTAATTAAGACAGATTAATGCACCCACAAAACCTATTGCATTAAGGCAATTATGGCTTTCCTAGATTGAGTGCCAATATGATATAGGTCCAAAAGAAATTACTCCTTTCTGCTCCAACAGAATAAATCGGTTTCCTTGAATCCAGTGGTTAAAGAATCCAAGTTCCTGACCTTGACTGTTTTACTAGTAGTAGTCTATGCTGTAGGGAACAATTGGGATGACATTTGCTGAAATGTGTGGGATTTATGGTATAAGAAGTTGTGCATATGTGCCAAAAAATAAAACACTTAAATCCAACAAAATCAAGATTAATTATCTATTAAAATACCAAAGAGAATACAGTGCAATACAGGTGGTGCAAGAAACTGTCTGGCTTTCTTACATTGTGACTAAAGTTATTTTTGAGGTCATATTAAACATTCTGCATCTTCTATCACACTCTCACTGGGAAAAGGAAAAAGAGCTACTCCTTAGTCATTTTCAGTGTGGATTTTGCCCTTTCATAAACAAACGCTCTATAACCCTTTCGCAGACATTCATGTTAAGCTCACACAAAAACACTGTATTGCCTGGCTTTGATCAGTGAGGCAGTTGAATAATTAACTACTGTGTGTTTATGACAATCCCTGTACGGAGGGAGAAAATACCTATACTGCACCCACCAACCTACCTACCCACGCTACTCCATGCCACTATAGATCAAACCCATTTCTACTCTTCCCTGCCTCCCACACAGTGGCCTTGTGTGTTATTGCTGTTAATTACAACTATAGGTGTTCAAACATCAATATGTTTGATAGATGCCTCATCCTCTAAATGCCATTCTTATTCCCTTCTGGTTTTCTCAAGGACACTTCATGTACTTCCTTTCTTCAGCAGCAATAACCACGCTTTAAAATCACAAAGCAAATATCCTTTTAAAAACCCACACAGAGATCATAGAAGACAGAGTCCCGTCCCTCCTCCTCCCCCGGAAAGTGAACAAATTGTTAATACCCTTGCAATCTGCTTACTTTCCTCCTTAATCCTCATTTTAGCCAATGCTCTCCTCACAGGAGTTCATAGCAATATGTCACTAGCAGTCAAAGAATGCAGTAAAGAGCCAATGTTATTGTGAGCCTACAGTGGAATGACTTGCTACACAGCAGGAGACCAATCTACATTAGGCAGCAGTATGTTCTTCTCTAGCAGGGGTAACTGCTACAAATGAGCTAGACTCCTCATGACAACATCAAACATCCTTGCTAAAATATGGTCAGTTGGTTCAAGCTAGAATACAAAGGCAGCACTGCTCCCTCCATATATCCGTAAAGCAAGGCATCTGTGTCTTCCCCTCCACTGTGCCCTACCCCTAAACCATGACCACATGTACACAGCCCTCTACCATGTCTCACACACATCTGTCAAGTCAAAGCTTACGGGACCACATGACAACTACAACAGCTTTGCAACGTCTGCCTTGGTCCACATAAATCTGGAGCCTTGAAATCTGAGCCATGCTTCTCCTTTCAGGTGCCTTTGCGGTAGTTTGTTATTCTGAAACACAGTGAAACTTTCATTAAATGGTATTAGCTTTGCTTCATTTTGGCAATGCAAATAGTTTTCAGCAGACCACAGTTCACCAGTGACTGCACTTTTCTAAGGAACTCACTGTTCTAACAACTACTGATCAATAAATTAACTGAAAGGAATAGTTGCAAATACTGTCTGGTTTCCCTCAGGGCTCGCTGACCCCACAGTTTACTGTACACATGCCAGCAACAGTTCCAGGAAAACAAAAGATGACAAACTTCTTATTGCATCTATTTCCCAACCATGACTGCCTTGGGGCCATCTCTGTTTTGTGTGTCATCCAATTCTTGAACAATTCTTCTCAATCTTATTTGCTTTTAATTATAAGTAAGAGATGAGAAAATTCACACCATATGATTTTTATTTATTTATTTATTTTTTGGAGGAGACAGAAAAGGGGAGAGAGGAAAGTACACCACTATCTTTACATTTAGGTTACCAGAGTGAAGAGGAGCAGGGAAAATACCAGGTTTGTGCCCTTTTAATGGTGTATAAAGCACCAAAAAAAGTTTTGATTTTGCTTAAGGTTCTCACACATTAAAAACACACACACAAACTGGAAAAATATATGGACAACTGGATTATGACAACCCAGGTACCAAACAAGTGAAACCTGAATGACTGAGAAGGAAAGTGATTTTTATTTAGACTGCTCAGAACTCTTCTTTAATACCTGTTTAACTCATATATCCTGCAGTTGGATTAAAAGATTCGTTTGTTAAAGATTCAGCTTCTTCCATCAAGCGCTGAAAAATTGCCTAACTCAGTGGTTCTCAAAGCCGGTCCACCACTTGTTCAAGGAAAGCCCCTGGCGGGCCGGGCCAGTTTGTTTACCTGCTGCGTCTGCAGGTTCAGCCGATCGCGGTTCATCACTCCAGGCCAATGTGGGCTGTGGTGGACAGCACCGTCCCTCAGCCCTCTCCGCTTCCTGCGGCCCCCACTGGCCTGGAGCAGTGAACCGTGGCCAGTGGGAGCCGCGATCAGCCGAACCTGCAGACGCGGCAGGTAAACAAACCAGCCCGGCCTGCCAGGGGCTTTCCCTGAACAAGCGGCGGCCCAGCTTTGAGAACCACTGGCATAACCTACTTCTCCATGTCCCAAAGAAGGACTTAGGGAAAAACCTTTAAGAAAAGCCATTAACTACGTCCCTCTTGGTAAATGGTATATTGGATATTTTCAAAAGGACTACAACTTTGAAGTATATTTTCTCCAAAGTTTAGTTTCCAAGGACAGGCAGCTTCTATGGCCAAAGCTCAACTAGGAGGTTTCCACTAATCAGTACAGCCACAAAGTGGCATATAAGAATGACGGTACAGTACTTGTACAGTAGGACTAAAATGTTTTTACTATCCCAGAATTGATAGACTTATTAATTGGAGGCAGCTGCAAAGGGAAAAAAAACCTGCCCTAGTGACATGATTCATTCCTTTTCATAGATAATTACATCTGCTCATAGTGAATCATTAGTTCAGGGAATTTTTTTATGTTAAGTTTAAACACGGCAATCAGATTTGTTAGTCTGCAGGATAAGGCAAGCCAGATGACATGTCCTTTTTCAGAGACTTGTTTATACTTTCAGTGTTGTCAGTTGTGAATTAAATGGCAATTTCAGATACCAATAATTTTTACTTAGATAAATCCAGTTTTTATAAGTGGCACAGGCAGTGCAGACACTAATGGCAACAGCCTTCCAAGGGGAGTAGTCAGAGCAAAAAACCTAACTTGTTTCAAGATTGATCTTGATAAATTTATGGAGGGAATGGTATGATGAGATTGCTTGTAATGGCATATAGCCCATCTGCTATTGCTGTTGACAATCTCCAATGGCTAGAGGTGGGACACTAGAGGGAAAAGGCTCTGAGTTACTACAGAGAATTCTTTCCCAGGTGTCTGGCTGGTGGGTGGGTCTCACCCACATGCTCAGGATCTAACTGATCACTATATTCAGGATTGGGAAGGAATTTTCTCCCAGGTCAGACTGACAGAGACCCTGGGTGGAGGGGTCACCTACCTCTGCAGCATGGGGCACGGGTCACTTACTGGTTTGAACTAGAGAAAATGGTGGATTCTCTGTAACTTGACACCATTAAATCAAAATTTGAGGACTTCAGTAACTCAGCTGGAAGTTACGGGGCTATTGCAGGAGTAAGTGGGTGAGGTTCTGGGGCTGCGATGTGCAAGAGATCAGACTAGATGATCATCGTGTTTTCCTTCCGGCTTTAAAATCGATGAGTAAAAGAGGGATCACTAATTCAGCAGCAGGGAGACTTTAGCAGCACAGTTGGTGCACCTTAAGGTGCCAAGCATTTGTACTGTAATCCCATTTCCCAGGGTTTGTACTCAGGCTGCATCATTGAGCACTCTGTAGCAGAGGATTTCAAAGCCCTTTAGCAAGATGACAACTTTGCAACTTCTACAAACAATTAAGCTTCACCAGCGTTGCAAGGTAGTAAGTTCCCATTTAAGAGGTGGGGAACAACGTCACAGAGAGGTTAAGTGATCTGACAGTCACATTGTGAGTCAGTGGACAAGCCAGGAATCCTGATGGCCAGTCTTTTGCTGTTACCACCAAATCACAACTGTACAACGTCAGTCATAAAACCAGGGGTTTTCTCAGGTGTGTGTGGGATAAGCAGCAGCTTGGATTTTTCTGTACCCAAACTGAAAACGAGAATTAGCAATTCCTGTGCAATTTGAGCTGCTGTTCTTGTAACAGGCAGGAGATGCACCAGTTGCATTTTATCTCATTTATTTCTTTAGCTACATGAAACCTAGAACATAAACAAAGCTTTCCCAAAGAATTATACTGGTTTTCCTAAGAGAAAGCAACATAATTGTTTAAAGGAAAACCATCCCTTTTCTCGTTCTTCTAGTTCTTAAAATCTGTCTACTGAGAGGCCTAAGCCTGTGCAAGTCGAGTTCAATTCCATAAGTAGTGAGAAAGCCCATCAGAAGGTGTCATACTGACAGGACAGTCTCTGTTCAAGTTCTGGTGTCGTGTATATCCACTTTATCTTCAGGCACACATGTGGTTAACAGGAAGCGCCCAGATGCTAGGATAAACAAGTTAAGCCTCAGTCCTTGCAATACCTATGAGCTTAACTCCTGTTTCCCATCGAAGAACTGGAGAGTGACCTTTTAAAGTCTCCCTCATCTCTCCCAAAACATTACTTTCATTTTTAGCCTTAGCACCACTGCTTGTTTGTGTAACTGGAGACGTGTCAGGCCCTTTCTTCCAGAGTGATTTAAACTACTCCAGTGTTAAAAGTAAAACAGAAAGAACAAAGATGCTAAAATATTAATCATCTTGCACAACATCCACTGGGAGTAAGTGGAAAAATGCAATGCTTTGTGATCTGCTGGCCTCACTTCCAGGTTACTGCCTGTGCAACACACAGAGACTCCCCTTCCTGTACATATGGAGAGGACCTGGGAAAGAATTTACCTCACCAGCTCTTCTTATAGAATAGATTGGCCATTCAGAGTTCAAAGTTCCCTCTGTAGTGATACTAATTACTATTTACTGCTGAAGGCTGACAATGTGCTGGGTGCAGCACAGCTCAGCAAAGAACAGCCATCTCCTGCCCCAGAGCTTCCGAGGTACGTACACACACGAGAGAAGACAGGATGCACTGACAGCTCCAGAGCACAGAGAGGCTTCTTTGTGTGTGACACGCAGTTATTCTTATTATGCTCAGAACAGGGCCGGCTCCAGGCACCAGCGAAGGAAGCAGGTGCTTGGGGCGGCCAATGGGAATGTGTGGCACATCGTGGTCTTCGGCAGCAAGTCCCTCAGTCCCTCTCTTCCTCTTTGAGCTGCCGCCGAAGTGCTGCTGAAAAGGGAGATAGGGAGTGAAGGACCCGCCACCGAACTGCAGTGTGACTGAGCTCCCGCCAAAGTGCTGCCGATCATCCCTTTTTTTTTTTTCGCTTCGCCGCTTGGGGTGGCAAAAAAGCTGGAGCCGGCCTTGGCTCAGAAGTTGAGGGCACTGTGAGCAGAGAACCTGGAAAGTTAGATCTGCTCCCTTTACTCACAGCAGGCATGCAGGATCCCATGCAAGACGTTTCATGTGCTCTCCATGTTTGGAATCTGATCTTGCAAAGCCAAATTCTGATGGGTCAGGTGCACCCGATGTCACCATCTACAACAATGCAACACAGGGAACTAACCTCCAGAGGCGAGGAAGATCCCAACATCTATGTCAAAGAGAAAATGGAGAGAGACAGTAACCATCATCTGCTCCCTTCTTCTCTTTTGCCCCAAGTCAACACAGTGGGGCTAAGAAAGCAGCTGATACCAGCAATTCAAAGGGAAACCAACCCTGCACCTTTCACTTAACTCACTTTCTACTATAGAAGTTACACAGCATTGCTAATGTAAGTCACCACTTGGCTACGAACTCTGCATGGGCAGACTTCTAAGATCACAAGGAACTTCCGTGACTTGTATGAAAGTCCACTCACTTGGAGCTCCTTGCTGGATCAGGGCCTTGGATTTTTTTTATTTTCCAGTCGTAAGGAAGCTGAAATAGGCCTATTGCTGAAAAGGCAACAAGAGTTTCCAGATGGATCCAAGGGACCCAGGGAACCAAATATATTCAAAGCAGTAGTGAAAAGAGGTTGAATTCTGTTCTCATTTAAACTGGTGTGAGTCACACAAGACTCCTTTGGTTCCAGTACAGTTATTCTGGATCTATGCTAATTTAAGTAAGTGCAGAATATGTCCCAAAGGGTTAACCTTTTCCCTATTTTTTTTCCCTCTCTCTGCTACCAGGAATAATTTGCCATGGCAGGATATCCTGCATAAACCCTCCAAAAAGATTAATATTAAAGTAAATCGCTATAGAGTATGACTACACTTAACATGCTGCAGCGGTGCCACTGTAGTGCTTCAGGGTAAACACTCACGTCCCTGTAGTTAATCCACCTCCCTCCGAGGGGGTAGCTAGGTCAACGGAAAAATTCTTCCATCAACCTAGCACTGTCTAAACTGGAGATTAGGTCAGCATAGCTACATCTCTCAGGGGTGTCGATTTTTCACAGCCCTGAGACCTCTGCTGTAGACCAGCTCATAGATGAATAGAATTAAATTCCTGAAGGGAATGATTCACACTAGAAAAGAGGAATGGTGTTGGTGGGATTGTCAGGCTATTGAAGACAACAGAATGTTGGTCTCATGCCTCGTAACACACCCAAGACCCACACTAATCAGACATAATGGCTGGATTTTTTTTAAAGGCACCTAAGGGATCTAAGGTGTCCATCATCCAGCAAAGGTCATACTACGGAAGAGACTATTCAATGCTGAAGTAACTGGATGTGCTCATGCTGCTGTGGAACCCCCACTGGGGTCAGAAATTAACCCTTTCCTCTGCACCCCATGTGCCCTCTCTCTCTCTCACACACATTCTCTCTCTCTCTCTCTCTCTCTCACACACACACACTAATTGGCCAGTTGCACATTCCTCCTGCCAGTCCCAGGCAAGTAGGTAAGATGAACGACTGGTTTGCACCAGTTTGGGACCTCATGTTCCAAAACACACTTATGAAACATGAATTATTTCATGTGGTATTAACAAGCAAAGAGAAAAGGGAAACCACTGTTTTTAAGGGACAAAATGCAGCTTTTTTATTTAACTCTCCTCCTTAACTCGTTTACTCTATGCTACTCCCCCCCCCCCCAGGGAAAACATGAAGAATCGTGTGGGGAGGGTGGTGGCTCAAGACAGTTTAAGTGTGTATGAAACGGCTGTTCCCTCTCAAAACACCATTTGTGTTGCCAGTGAGACTGCAACACAACCATGACACTGCTCATTTACTCAATAAAATATCATGAATTCCAGCTGGAGACTCCTTTTCCCTTCCCCGAGGGCAAAAGATGTTTTTCATGTTTAGGGTGTGTATAAAGATGCAAACTACCATTCAACCATATTCCAGTCTTTGGGGGAAATCTTTAAGCCCCTTCAAACCTGTATGAAAGTTAGATGGCACATGAATAGTAAACTAGCACTGAATTTGCCTCCTCTATGGCCTCATCTATAGTGCAAGTGTGACTGGGTACTGACAATGGTGAGTGCAAGTAGGTTCATTCCCAGCCCTTTAGCTGACACTGAAAATGTCTCAGCAGTGTGAACAGAGGAACAAATCCTTCAACCCCATTGCAGAGAGCAAGAGAAGGGCTTGGAGGAACTGGGTACCTACTAACATTTTTATAAACAGTTTCAACCCATCTCTCTGAGCAGCTAAACCATTTCCAACCCCAGGCGGTATAGAGGGGATCAGCAGCAGACCACCACTGCCAAATATGATTAGCTCTCCTTGTGTAGGTGGAGACCTATGAGCAAGTCCACAGTGTGGCAACCTGAATGGTCATGTCAATGTTTTCTGATCTGAAGTGCCATGTAAAACATACGGCATACCTCCCCCCGCCCCCCATCAGAGTATACTCCACAAGTCAAACACCCATGTCTAATATTAACTTAAGCAGAGCAGTAATCAATAATGCAGGTTAAAAAGAAAGGTTGGGAAGGTTAAAAAGAAATGGCACGGCTGCCATTTTTCAGTGCCTAAAGTTTATTTTTTTATCATTACTATTAGCAGGAACCATTTGAAACCTTTTCTTCCCCCTTTCCAAAAACAAATTTCTTGCTAAAGTCAATAGTGCTGGCCAGTATATGAAATGTTTTTACAGGACATAGCTGAAGAATTGCTTCTCTATTGAATGGGGGTTTCGGTGGGGACAGGCCGTACAGTACAGATAAACTGGGGGTGGGGGGGATGACCATCTCTGTTTATAATTCTCTGTCGATAGCATCCAACTCTATTAAGATTGGTTTGTTTTTTAACAGGCTTCTTTAAAACTTATTGTCCTGGGAGACTTGTAAAAAAATGCTCTCAAACAACTCCCAGCAACTCTGAAATAAAAATGTTTTTCTTAATCTTCCTTCTAACTCCACAAAATAAACGGTCAGGCAGCCACAATTTAGAAGCGTGGAAAATGTTAATGACTTGGATGACAAGCCAGGCCACAGAATTCCCCAAATCCCACAACAATTCTCATGGTCTTTATTCAAACAAGGTCTACTGATTTTCTCTTTCCAATAGACTGAAAATGTTCCCAAGTCCTGGAGAATATCTAATGTCTTCATTCCAACAAAATACCTGAGTTATCCTACTAACTGAGACCCATTTAATCAGGTCTTCATTCTAGTGGATGCAGTCAGTAAAAGTCATCAGGACACACAGCTGTACAGCCAGGAGTAATTCATGAGTACTTCATGCATGAAATTTTTAAATTCTATCTTATTATGGAGGCCCTGGTTGCAGCTCTAACAGAGTTACAGGGAAGTTGAGTTTTGCACTTAATAAAGAAATTGGGTGTCTGTTTTAAGTAGGACACATCTTGCCCAAAATTACACCACTTATTGTTTAAGTACAAAATGAATTTTCTGAGGATTTACAAGTAAATCAGTTAATTTAAAAATTTAAAGAGTGGATGCTGTAAGAAATTTAGTATCTAAAAGGAAAGACTTTTTTTGGTCCTGAATGATCTCATCTCAAGTAGTTGTCTATCTACAAAAAAAAATAAAAATAAAAATTTGCAGACAAAAAAAATCTAATAGATCTACTGCGATCGGTCATTTTTGAAAAGACATTTTTAGGATGAATGGTCTTTTTTTCCTTACTCTTTACAACTGAAAGTTTCCCTTTCAGCAAAGGCTGAAGAATAGTGTTCTCCCTCAGAGAAACTCACGAAGAAATGTCCTATTTCAAAACGGCTGCTGTCTGTCGTTGGGCAGTCTGTAGTCTCAGTCCCATTAAGAACAATCACGGACATTTTGCAAATGACATCTTAACTCCGAGCTACCTATGCCCTCAGCCCTGATGAGAACAAATTGATATTGATAGGCATTTTGAAAGGGCAATACCTCTGCTTTTTTATGAAGTTTTATGTGCCAGCCTCTCAATTATGAGGAACAGAAGCAAAACATGACCATTAATCTTAAAAGTTTCTTTTCAAATACCATCTGCTGCATCAGATCTACTCAACAGGGAATGCCAAAAGGGAAACTTGCCATACATTAATATGATGGATTTCTGTTAAGTTTAACCTTAACTCTGAAGTTCTTGGATTTATAATGCTTGGTTTTGAGAAAAAAGCACTATCCCTGTAATTTGTTTTTACCCTAAATTACTGACATGTCCTCCCAAACCTACCTCCATCTTAAGGTACTTTTGGTCTGGGAATACAGAGTATATTTAAGATTTTTTTAAATTAATTTAAAAAATGAAAAACATCTTGCGTGCCAGAAAGAAAACAAACACTAATTTCACTTGTCTCACTACAACTACCACCATAATCAATTTGGGGAACGGGATTAGGATCTATAATCAGTAAAATATTCCCTCAACTTCAAGAGTGACTAAATTTGCTTTGTTGCTTTTCTCCACCACTTTAACAAGTGTTGAGAGAACCAATGCAATGCTGGCTATTAAAATAAGTTTCTGGCTGTAATGACTGAAGATGATGAATTCTGAATGTGAATGGAGTGTAAATTGATTCAGGGTCATTAGGGAAACCTGCGAAGCACCGCCCACCTATGTTGCTGCTTAGAGCTCTGCCAAACAGCAAAGGTGTGAAATTACCAAGACTCTTTTTAGTTTCCTTGGCTTTTCAGAATCCCACCAGTAACACTGAAATTACCAACACTCACGTCAATTTCATGCCACTGCTGCTTGCCTAAAGCTAGGCAGGAGCTATTCTTATGACAAAGTGGCCCAAAAAAGGCTAGAAGGGAGGGCTGGAGAAGCAGATCCCACAGCCCACTTCCCTACTCACTCTTTACAGCAGGCAGAATGCTCGGAGAGCAGGAAATGACAAGATGAAGCTCCTCTGTAGAATGAAATGGAAATGCAGCTTGAAGTCATCTACTCTACTCAGAAGCTGATACTGAAAAAAAGTACTATTAGAAATCTCATCTGCATGGGGCAAGGGAGCAAAAACTGCATTCAAAAATAAAACTATTCTTAGCCCCTGAGCTACTGTACATTATATATAAGACCTTGGCCGTGGAGAGGTCTTCACTGCTCTCCTTTAAGGGAGAATAACCTTGCCTGACAAAAGCATTAGCAATATGAATGTCAAAATAAAGCATCCCTTGGGTATTTCAATAAACAATCAGAACATCAATTTAGCACATGAACAGGACAGTGCATAAGCTAAATAGATTCTATTCGAGGCTAGACATGACCATATGCTTCCTATTACAATGGACCAAGCTACCATAAAGCAGCAGAAGAAACCCAGTTGATCTCATTGTGCACCCATTTACTCCACAGTTACACCAATGTACGAGAGAGGAGAATCTGGCCCAATGTGCCTAGTGTGTGTCTTTGCCTCAAACTCAGACCATCTAAAAACAATCTTTGCCTCCTAACGACGAGCTGGAGGTCTGAGCAAGCCAAAACAGCACTGTGTAGAATACTTATTTTAATATGAACTATTACATTTGGAGGGGTGGGGGGCAGAGACTGTCACAGCTCAGCCAAAAGAAAATACCCCCGCCTATCTTATATTCTGTTCTTTTAAAATTATCGAGTTTGGGAAAGCCACTTTAGAGTACAATTCACACTGCTGATTTTCTTTGGCAAGAGACCATGTTATCTATACACACCAGCTAAAATCCCAATTATAGTAACACGATACCCACACTCTGCTACATAGAAACAGGATAACAGAGAGACATGGAAAATTTAACCGTCAAAAAATAAAGGCAGGTAACAAGCCTATTTGAAATTACACACAAAGCAACTACAAACTTAGCATTGTTCAATGTGAAGTCAAGGACTAAAAAATTAAGGAATGTTAGAATGAAGATTGCCCATCCTAGTGCACCACTGGCCCTCCCTTAACTCTTTATCCCAGTCTCCCTCTCTGTTACCCCAGCCCCTCCAGCTCCTCACCTCCCTGAATTCCAATCAGGCAGCTTACCTATTTCTCCTCCTCGCTGCCTGGTTGCCAGCAGGGGAAGCATTAAAAGCGCCCAGGAGGTGGAGGGGGGAAGAAGAGGAGAGGAGAGACCGTATGCATGTCCTTGCGCTCTCATTCTAGTACCCAGCACCAAGGTGGTCCCGAGCACTAGGGAAGTGCAACTGCAGGGAAAGATCTGCTCAGCTTCTGCAGATCTGAGATGGGCCACACTCCGTACAGATTAAATCTTTGGAGGATTTAGTTGCCCAACTCTAAAAAGTCTCTATTGAGCATGTCCCAAGTGAGATTTTCAAAGGCTCAAAACGTAGCCAAATATGAGCAACGTTTGACAGGAATGAAGAAAGGCTATGCAGATGATCAAGTGCTGTTGGTGGATTCAGAAGGCCTGACGAAGTCAGTGGAGTTTACAAATGAATATGGCAAAGAACATGGTCTAGAGTTGACTGTTGACAAGACAGAAAACTATGGTGGCATGCAAGGATTCTGTGAAAATATGCAAGATTCCAATGAACGACACCTCCATACAGCAAGTAAGAAATTATTGCTACTTAGGAAGCATCATTACAGAAGATGGAAGGTCGGATACTGAAGTCAGTACCAGAGTAGCAAAAGTGAAAGACACATTCTGGAATAATAAACACCTGATGAGAGGGAACATAAATCTGTTTGTATTCCAATTCTTAAAAAACTTATATTTGATTTGTGTTAAATTACAACGGTGACACACGGACACTCGAACAATTGAGAATAAAGAACCTACAATCCATCGAATGACGATGTTATAAAAGAATTATGAAAACATGGATAGACCATGTAATCAACAAAAAGTATTGTAGATGACTGGAACTCAGCAGACTCTTGGCAGAGATCTTATGAAAAGAAAGATTCAATGTGCAGGGCACAAGTTAAATGGTTTAGGGGGCAATGCATATTTATGGGCACTGGAAGGGAAAGTTGATGGCAGAACAACACATGGCAGAAAAAAATTATCTTGGATGGTGTGACAAAGTAGGTTTTCCCCCCTTGTTATGTGATATGTGAGTCTTACAGTCTTGTATTAATACCGTGTGTACCTCAGTTTCCCTGTGTACTGCACCAATGCCTAGGTGGTGGGAATATGGGTGTCTGACTTTTGCTGAGGCCCTCAGGGGCAGATGAGGCTGTCCAGTTGCCTGAATGTAAGCAGTGGATGGCACCCTTCATAACTTGAGAACCAGGTGACACTTTGCCCGGGAAGCAAGACAAAGACCAGAGGAGGGACAATGGGCGCGTCAGAGACCAGGCAGCTGGGTCCAAGGCAGTCTGCTGTGGAGGACTTGGAGAAGAGGGTTATCCAAGGTGTTTGGCCCGGGGTTCCTCCAAGATGGATTTTGCTGAAAGTCACTGATGTCTGTGCTAACAAGATCTGTTCTATGCTGTGTTCCTGTCAACTAACAAACTGACTGTTTTACTCGCTGGCTGAGAGTAACTGCTGACTGCAGAGTTGGGGTGCAGAGCCTCTCTGGCTTTCTCAGAGACCCCGTTCAGGTGGACTGGCTGTGCGAAGCGCACAATGAGAATAGGGGTGCTGGATGCTCGGAGGTCAGACCCAGGAAGGACATAGCTGAGGAGGCTTTTTGCCTTGGGCAGCATGCCCTGAGGGGAGTCTGGCTTCATATAGAGCAGTCCCAGAGCATCGGGCCTGTGACTCTGTGACAGATGGACAACATGGTATCCTGGCTGGATTAAAAGGGGTATTCATCCACAGAGATTAGCAGAAAATCATATAGAATGGTTGCAAACCACCAGTAGTGGAGATACTACAAAGAAGAGGAGGAGGAAAAAAGGCACCTCACTGGCAGTAGGGTCATCCCGTGCCAATTTCAAGTCCCTGTTCCAAAGCATGGAGAAGCCAAGGCACCTCAACAAAATGGTAAGAATTTAACCAGGTTAAAACAATGTATTTTTTTTCCAAAACCTCGTTCTGAAAAATGCCTCCAACTTTTCCAAAAAACAGCCTGAGGCAGACATCCAGCATGGAAAATTTCAACCCAAATAGTTCAAGTTTGGAAAAGTTGTAAGCCACTGAAAATGGGGTTCAATAGGATGCAGCTACACATTTTGGAGCAAGTCTCCGAGCCCGGCTTAACAGTCTCGGACTATTGGGGCTCGCACTGGTGCTTTGAAAATAGCTGGACAGCCCGTGCTTTGAAGTTGTGGCTCTGAAGTTCACCAACCTCCCTGACTTCAGAGCCTGAGCTCCATCCCAAACCGCAACTTCAAAGCACGGGCTGCCCAGATATTTGTAGAGTGCTAGTGCAAGCCCCATAGCTTGAGTCTGTCAGCCCAGGCTGGGAGGCTCATGCAAATATACTATGTATAGACATATCCATAATGGGAAGGGTTGAGTAGCTTTCCTACAGGTCTCTCTATCTGTGCTGCCTACATAATGCATCAGGGGCTGTCATAAACAGATAAGTAAGAGTTAATAGAACAGAAGTACTTCATATCTCTTTTGCATGTAAAGGGTTAACAAAATCAGTGAGCCTGGCTGTCACCTGACCAGATGACCAATCAGGGGACAGGATACTTTCAAATCTTGAGGGAGAGAAGTTTGTGTGTGTGCTGTTAGATTTTGGTTGTTGTTCTCTCTGGGTTCTCAGAGGGACCAGACGTGCAACCAGGTTTCTCTCCAATCTCTCTGATACAGTCTCATATATAGTAAGTACTAGGTAGATAAGGCGTGTTAGGCTTATGTTTGTTTTCTTTATTTGCAAATATGTATTTGGCTGGAAGGAGTTCAAATTTGTATTTTGCTGAAAGGATTTTAATTTGTACTTGTATACTTAGGCTGGGAGGGTATTCCCAGTGTCTATAGCTGAAAGACCCTGTAACATATTCCATCTTAAATTTACAAAAATAATTTTTACTTTTTCCTTCTTTAATTAAGAGCTTTTGTTGTTTAAGAACCTGACTGTTTTTTTATTCTGGTGAGACCCCAGGGGACTGGGTCTGGATCCACCAGGGAATTGGTGGGGAGAAAGGAGGGAAGGGGGAGAGAAAAGTTATTTTCTCTCTGTGTTAGGATTACTTTCTCTCTCAGGGAGAGTCTGGGAGGAGGAGAAAAAAGGAGGGGGGAAGGTGGATTTTCCTCTCTGTTTTAAGATTCAAGGAGTTTGAATCACAGTGATCTTCCAGGGTAACCCAGGAAGGGGAAGCCTGGGAGAGGCAATGGTGAGGGAAAGGGTTTACTTTCCTTGTGTTAAGATCCAGAGGGTCTGGGTCTTGGGGGTCCGTGGGCAAGGTTTTGAGGGGACGAGTGTACCAGGCACTGGAATTCCTGGTTGGTGGCAGCGCTACAAGTACTAAGCTGGTAACTGAGCTTAGAGGAATTCATGCTGGTACCCCATCTTTTGGACGCTAAGGTTCAGAGTGGGGGTTTATACCATGACAGGGGCACTGAAATTTTCTGTCAGGTTCTCCCAGGGAAATACATCAGCTGGCTCGATAAATGATAGCTGGCTGCCTTATGTTATTGTCGTCTTTAGTTTCATTCCCGCATTACAGCCTATTTCAGAACACTGCAATCTGCATATTTGTACGACTTATATTTCAGAATGTGTTTCCACCCTGATGCTTGAACAAAGATGCAGTGATCTGAGCTGACCAGGCATCTACTTTGCCATGACATGTTGAAATGTTACCTACAAGATTATGCTCTGCTGGGAGTGAGCAGAGGGGCATGATTTAGTTTTGTCTGCTTCCAGAACAAGGGATCACCGTTGTCTATGGCATAACAGAGAACTGTGCTAGCCCTTGAAAAACTGTCTGTAGCGTTTATTACTACCTAAGCGGTATTAAAAAAAAACAACCACCATCACCAAAAAAAACCTCCACACACATTATACTCAAAATGCCTGAGGCTACCAACAGAATTATCTACACTGACATGCCCAGCAGAGCTGACTGGTGGGGGTGGCAAAAGAAGGAAATTATTGGAAAGAGCCTAGTATCCTGGTCACATTAACCTCAATTATGTTTACAACTGAAATAATCAATCTAGTTTAAGCAAATACTTGTGTCCAGTGCTGCTCTAATTCTACAGATGTCTAGCAGCAATTAATTTTTTATATGCTTAATCTAGAAATAGCTACTCATGGTGCCATTTCAGTGTTTGAGTTTAGCTGAGCATTACCTGCTATTTTCAAGGCTATTTCCGAAAGCAGATCTCTACTAATATTACAGTGCTATTTAAACAAGCAGGAAATCTGTATCTTCTATTCAAGTCTTGCACAGCGAAGAGTTGTGTTTTCACATAAGATGTTAGTGGAATATCCAATTTTATCCTGCTTTATTTCTCACTCTGGTTGGAACATTACAAGAAGTCATTTAGTTCAGCTTTCTGGTCCAGTGAGGCGCTGATTACTAAAGTGCTTCCATATGTTACATTTATTTATTGTAGAAGGGACCAGGGAAGAATTCTAACTGTCTGGCAATTGGTAAACATTACAGGGGATCAATTTTTGACATAGCCGCCATAGTTCTGCTTTTGGGAATTGCTCAGTGATGGAAATGGGCTGGAACGGTCTGAACGTCAGTCTGGAGGGACGTTCCTAACTCAACCAGGTCTGAACCATATCAGCCGTCTAACTGAATCCTACTAACACCATCTCACCTTCTACATCAAGTTTAAATGCTTCCCTGTAGATTTCAAGCTCTGCACAACTCTGCGGTACCCTACATCTCTCTCCACCTCCCCCTGACCTCGATCCTCAATACATACCTTCCACCTCAGGAACTCCTTTTGCATTGCATCACTTCTCTCTGACCCTCCTTTTATGCTGCTCTTCCCTGGAACTTCCTCCTCAATGTTGCTGTGGAAGGCTTAGAAAACCCTCCTCACAACACACTTGTCCCACAATGCTTATCAGTGAAGCTCTGTAGCTCTACTGTTTCAAACACTGTTGCAAAACTGGGTGAAGAATCCACCTTCTGGTCATGAAATGCTTTGTGCATCTACATTGTTGCCCACTGTTCATCCATTTACATTATCAGGCCATGGGACAGGGACTGTTTCTCTTGGATATCTGTACAGTGGCCAAGTACAAAGTTAGTGTTCAACAAATGAAAAGAAAAACATTAACAATGCCACAACAACTATGTGGGTGAAACCAGCCAATCGTTACATCCTCAAATGAACCTGCACAGAAAAATGATAAAAAGAAAAACACCGTATCACCTTGGGACAAACACTTTTCATAGTGATCACTCCATATCTGATCTTTCAATACTCGTCCTCTAGGGAAATCAGCACAACACCTTCAAGAGCCTGAGAACTTAAATATGTAACTCTGCTAGACAGGAAAAACCATGGACTCAACAGAGACACTGGTTTTATGGCTTATTAAAACAATTTATAACACACTAACATTTCCTGCTCCCCTTAATTGCCCACTTCAAACCCCTTATTTATAAAACATTCTAACCCTCAATTGCCCATTTCATTTCAAGTGTCCACCTACAACATGCATTATTTAACAATCTGTCCCAACTTATGTTTAGCTCACTCTGATTTTCTTCCCCAGACCTTAAAGAGAGCTCTGTACAGCTTGAAAGTCTGTACCTTCCACCAACAGAAGATACGTTGTTTTTTTTATTACCACCTTACCTACTTTGTCTGCAACGTTAGTAATAGTTGTTGGGGCTTTAAGTCAAGGCAAAAATGATAACGGTCAGCTCTTCTGTTTGCTCTAAAGGATTGTGCAATATCATGCTCGAAAAACTACATACTCTGATTAGTGATTAAGGAGATGACAGGATATGAACTTTGAAAAAGCCAGGATCTCTTTCCTCCTTCCTTCCTTCCCTCTCCTCCCCCTCATCCCTATTCTACCATTAGATTGAAAGTAACCTGTCACTTTCATTCTGGACTCAGATTTTGTTGTGATGCAGATAAGGGGGAAATGAACTGAGGAATCCACCTATGCTCAGAAAAGGCACTAAAATATTTCTGCTAACATTCCCAATATACAGGTCACTCACCTGCAAGGTTGCAATTCAACCATTTAAACACTGCTCTCTCCTTACTTGCAACTCATTGAGCAGACACACACCACCACCCCCTAGCGGAGCCACAGCTCTTTTGGGAAGCAGTAATGCACATGAACCAAAAGGTAAAACGTCTGTTTGATATTCCAAGATGTGCACAGGTTTTCATTTTTTGCATAAAAAGATAATCCAAAGACTTAAAGAAAAGACACAGTAAGACAACTCCTAGAACTGTTCAACACCTCTCAACCAGGCCTTCTAACTTCCAGGCAGTATGAATTCCAGAACACAAGCTTGCATAGCAGCATAAAGTGACTGCTCTTCTCATAATGCAGGATATAGGATTTCTGAGGCCTTTTCTATTACAAAATAAAGCACTTTATTGCAGTTCTTTGCCTATTTTCATAGGGTCAGTGTGAAATACAGGAGAATCCAACAGGTACAGTTCACAAACTGACTCACGGCTTAATGGGAAACTGACTTCAAAATGTCCTCACTGGTTCCAGTAACATCTCATGATGATCGAATGACCAGGGATGTTGGTTCCTTCCTCTATGTTGTAACCACCTAGGCTTTGACTCTCCTGCAAGCTATCTGCGAAATCCATTAAATGGGTGTTAAGCACCCAACAGCCCACTTGATGAAATCATCACGATGCAATGGCACATGGTCCCCACCAGTTTTGACTCTCCCCTGTTGCTGAACATTAAACATTCATCAGGACTTGTGTAAGTAAGCCATGAGGACTGATCCTCTAGGTAGCAGATGGATCCACATTTGCAGAAGTCCCCTAAGTAAACGGCAGAGAGGACTGAGGGTCGCCATTACAGCAATACTCCTTTTATAAGGAAAAACTCTCCTAGCTTATTCTACAGCCCTCCCGTTTGTAAATTATCTTAAGCAAGTAGGCCCAAGAAAGTGTCATGCTCTTTTTGTGTAACAGCGTCTCTTTAAACAGAGCCTTGAAAGGGGATGTATAATAAATACTAATCATTTAAGAACACTGACTACATGACATCTAACGTACCGTATCAGAGCACTCAGAGGCGTGAGACTCAAAAGGAAATCCACAGGAGGATCAATCAGACCCAGTGAGTGGGACAGATAGGAGAAGAATTGGAACCCAGTCTGGAACACTTCCCTGCCTTTAGAGAAACACCAGACAGCCTGTGCCCAAGGAGCATAAGCTGGATGCCTGAGATCAAGGCATCTGTGAGGGAGATGATCAAAAAGTCTAGTTATTTTACTCATTTCCTAGCTTTTCACACAAAAGCCACCCTTCAGACATCATAAAAAGATGGGGGATGAGTGTAAAAAACAAAACAAAACACAAAATAGTAATCCAGGTCTTGTCTGCCCATTGACCCTCTGCCCTTCCTGGAAGACTATGGCTGACTGTGGAGCTGGTGGCATTACGGAAAATGAGATGGTAACTATCAAGTGAAATTAACAGAGAACATTATGTATCCCTCACAGAGCTTGCCTGGGTGTCTGTGTGCCAATAACTCAGGGAGGGGCATGCTGTCCCTGGGATGTTAGGGGACCAAGAGCAGAGACAGCTTGCCAGGCAAGCCATAGGGAGAGAGCAGAGACACTATTTCAAGCGACCGACCAGCTCAGAGGAGGAGCAGTGTCTGAGCAAAAGTGGGGTGAGAGTCAAACGATGAACAAGAAAACGCTCAGGAAAGTAGAGCTAGCCAGACCTATCACAAAGGCCCTCAATGAGATGCCCTCCTCGGGAGCACTGTGAGAAGAAAGAAGTTATCTGGGGAGAGTGTGGAGCCAGCCAGAAAGGGTAGGACTTGCAGTTTGGTGAGCTTGTGCATACCAAAGTGCACGCAGGGTCCCCCTCAGAACTGGCCTCCAAGTGTCCTGAAGCAATGCCCCTAAACTTGGTCCTTTCCCTGCTCAAGATAACTCCCAGTTTACAGGGAAAACTCCCTATCCAGTCCGGCTGAAGTAGACCTTCAGCTCCCTAGATAAATCAGTTACCAATTGGCAAGTGCTACCCTTGCTGGGTCAGGGCTGTCTGCCTACAATGATTGTATCCGAGTTCTACGGTAGGAGATTAGGAGTTTTTAGGACTGTTGTTATGATCTGCACCCTGATCCCTCTGTCCCTTTATGGCGAGGGAAAATCTCGGGAACAGAAGCAGCCTGATTCCTGTCTGAACAGAACACCTGCCAACTGTGATTGTCAGCTCCTCTGAGGAGTCCAGAGTCAGCTGTAAACCTGAGGATCATTCACAGAATTGTGAGGGCACCATCTTATGATTAAATAAGCAGATAAATTGTTTGGGAGACACCCTGCCCCATTCCCTGAATTGCATCCTCGAGCCAGGAGGTAAGGGCTTTTATTACCTACTATCTATTAAACCTGTGGAGGGACTTGCCATCTTATCCCACGTGAACCTTTTGGGCTGTGCTGAACCAAGTCAGCTAAATTGTTTATTGGTGCTACAGAAGAGATTGTCCCAGGTCATCAAGGGTGCCCCTGGAGAACACTTACCAATGGGACACAAAATTTTATTCTTGCTATATCAGATCACAAGTGGGGAAATTCATTGCTACTATCAGCATGGGGAGGGTACAGGTGACCTGAAAAAATTGGATTACCTTGTTATATTTTTTGCTGTTCAATACAATTGCTCTGTTGACTATATTGTGTGTGTTTAAGTTATTCCTTGGGAGTCTGCAACTATCTGGCTTGGGGTAACCCTGTGGTTAGAATTTTCCTTCCAAGATGCCCCAGTGATCCCGCCAAGAAGGAGTGAAGGGGTGAAAGTACCACCAAGTTTAACTGGGAAGAGAATAAGAAAGTTACATCCTGCTGAGCTAATCCAAATGAACCCAGATCAGTCCATCAAAAAGCCATAAGGAGACTGGCATTAGAGAGATAACCGGGTGGATAGTGGTACTACAATTATTTTAACCACACTATTAAAAATCCGGGGGGGGGTGGGCTATTGGTTTCATTAAAAAAAAAAATTTAACTCAAAAATCTGACCAAACAGTTGGGAAAAAGCTCTTTTCTTAAATGGCAGATTAAGCTTGCCATTCATATCTGAGAACCACCAATAAGCTCTGCAGCAAAGCCAAAGGTAAGACCTGACTGTCCTGATGCTTAAGGTATAAAGAACAAGAAGAGAGAAAATCTTTGAAGAAACCTTTTGGGGCTTCTTTATCGATCTTAAGGAAATAAAACAATGTTACACGACCAGTCTTTCTTATGCACTGCTGATCACCTTTAAGATGGGAGGAGGGAGACAGCTCCCCCCATACACAATGGGATGGGTGAGTTAGAGGCTGACTAACCATGGAAAAATCCACATAATTGAGAAGACAAATGTTGAACAATTATTTTACAGCCTGAACTATTCAAGGAAAAAAGTTAACTCTGCCAAGAGGCCAGACAGATTCCCTGTGTGTATGTATTAGTATGGAGCAGACCAGTCAAGCTTCAGAAATGTAATGCTTTTATCTTCATCCAGTTTGTGCTTTAGTGGTTATCTGTTTCTGCAAGCACTAAATAAAGCAGTACAAATGCTGAAGGCGAAAAAAGATGGATTCTACATATTGTGTGGGGAGGGGGTGAGGGTAGGGGAGGTGTATGTACACCTCTACCTTGATATAACTCTGTCCTTGGGAGCCAAAAAGTCTTACCGCATTATAGGTGAAACCGTGTTATATTGAACTTGCTTTGCTCCACCGGAATGTGCAGCTCCCTCGCTCCCCCCAGAGCACTGCTTTACTGTGTTATATCCAAATTTGTGTTATATCGGGTGGTGTTATATCGAGGTAGCGGTGTATGTGTGGGTATGTGCAATATGAGTGATGGGGGGCTTCAGGAAAAGAAAGGATGGTCTTGTGGTTAAGACAGTTGCATAGTGACAGGGAGAACTGGATTCTTCTCCTGCCTCTGCCACAGAGTTCCTGTGTGTTGCTAGACACATCACTTAAACCAAACTTTTCACAGGTAGTCACTAATTGTGTGCTCCTCATTCGCTGGGTCCCCACCTTGAAAACATAGGTCTGACAGGCTGAGGCCCCAAGTACCCACAGCTGCAAGCTGAAGTCAATGGAAGCTGTGCTTTGAACCTAACAGCTAACCATTTAAGCACCATGAAAAATTCAGGTCCCAGGCATCTCAAATTGGGCACCCAAAATTGGTGGACACTTCTGATCTTAATTTCTCTGTAAAAGTGGAATAGTACCACCTCCTCACCTCACTGATATTCCTTGAAAATAAATTTATTAATGTTTTGGAAGCAATCAGATATGTGGGGCCACTCATTTAACAATGAGGCTAAAACAGATACTACAAATAGCTGCTCTTTCAGTGAGCATCATCCATCCTGAACACTGAATGAGAAAGGGATCCTATGGGGAAAAAAAAAAAAAGTGACCATGTTATTAAAGACTATCATAATGCGTACGCATAAGGGGACCTGGCAACCTTAATTCTGACATTTCTCATATTGAGATTGTGTATTCTGTAAATGAGATGATTCAGAACAAAAAATTCTCTGACACAGAGTGTTAATTTTTTTCCCCATATCAGGTTAGTTCTAATTAAACAATAGACATTAAAATACAGAAAGATTCCGTAATTAAACAGAAGGCAATTCTGCTCTCAGACTGTAAGCTCAGAGAGGCTAGATAAAAATTAACTGCTGCCTGAGGTCAGTCACTCCATGGGTTATGGTTATTTTAAACTTCAACATTAGAACCATGTGCCTCTCAAGAGATTATTTGAAGTCTGATCCTGAAAGGTGCTGAGCAGCTCCTGAAAACCCTCAAATCCCAGTGACAAGGGGAGCTGAGATAACTCAACCCCTTTCAGAAGAAACTCCATGTTTTGCAGGATCAGACCCTAAATGAAGGAACAAATATTGTTTAAACAAGATTGTTAACATTTTAAAAGTTAAGAATATCTTAAATCATTCCTTATTTACCAAGCTAATGCTAACAATGAGATAATACCCCCAATCACAATTTTTTAGTATTCAGAGCTCAGACATTATCTGTATACAATGCTAATTGGTTTTGACTATAAAAATAATGCTCTTAATATTCAGAAACGTAAAACCACTTCAGGATTCCACTTCTAATTACTGTAGAACTGTTGAGTTATGAACATCTCAGGAATGGAGGTTGTTCATAACTCTGAAATGTTTGTAACTCTGAACAAAAGTTACAGTTGTTCTGTCAAAAGTTTAAAGCTGACTTAATACAGCTTTGAAACTTTACTATACAGAAGAAAAACACTCCTCTCCTCCTTTTTTTCAATAGTTTACATTTAACACAGTATCACATGCATCCGACCAAGTGGGTATTCACCCACGAAAGCTCATGCTCCAATACGTTTATTAGTCTATAAGGTGCCACAGAACTCTTTGACAATTTAACACAGTATTACACTGTATTTGCTTAATTTTTTTTGGTCTCTGCTGCTGCCTGATTGTGTACTTCTGGTTCCAAATGAGGTGTGTGGTTGACTGGTCAGTTTGTAACTCTGAGGTTCTACTGTATACAATAGCCATGAAAACAACCTGTAAAGGGAGCTAGTTCATCACACAAATGTTTGCTGGATGAGAGGGAAATAGCTGTACCAGAAAGGAAGGATGGGCTTCTGGTAAAGATATGGAACTGGGACTCAGGAGGACTGGGTTCAATTCCCACCTCTGTCACAATTTCCTGTATGACTTTGGACAAGTCACTTAATCTCTCTGTGCCACAGATAATAGTCCCTTTCTCCATCCCCCCCCCCCACCCCGTCTTATTTAGATTGTAAGATCTTTAGAACAGGGACTGTTTCTTACTAGGTATATGTACAGCCCTAATTTCAGCTAAGGCCTCTACTATAATTCTAGTCATTAATAATCACGTGCTAGACAGAGTCATTTCTGACACATACACATGCTATATTGTGCACCAGGCTAGTTATAGGCCTTGAAAATCCTACTGATGAAAAATCAAGTGCTCATTTCCATCTACATTTGGGGTTTCGACAGCATCCATCACCATTGTAGTGAAGCGTCTCAGCAATAAATAGCCCTACAGCTTTCAGAGACAGCAGACTGGTTCAGTTATAAGGAGTGGATTTAATTATAATGGAAAGTGTTGGATCGACAACCCTCAAGACTGCCATCCTATTTGTCTACAGAATGGGTACAGGAGAGGCAGCAGCAGGGACTTTTCTCCACACTGTCCTACCAAGCTGAGTCAACAAAGAATCTTTGTCAGTGTTAATTCCCACTCAATCCACAGGGTCAGACTGGCAGTTAATTAGTATCAACTGGGACCTTGTAGACTGATCCATTTCATATGCATCTGGAAATGGTAATAGCCTTTGCTGACTAATAAACCTGGATCTGAACCGGTGACCAAGAGAAAAAAATGAACCTATTTCCTATCATCAATCCTGAGCCATCCATTTGAGGATTCACTGCATGTATTCTAGTACTGATTAGTCCCATTACCTGGATGGCCTCCGCAACGATCCAGACATAAAGCTTGATTCTATTCTGGTTCTTGCAACAGCAGCAACATTGTTAAAGTTCCAATTACAACATTTTCCATTACTGTTGATAAAGGGGAGGTGATAAGCGCAGACAGTAACTGCAGTAGTTACAGACATAAATCTGGGCCAAATTCTCTGTTAGCATAGCTCTACTGAAGCCCATGTATTTATACTAGTAGAGAATTTGTCCCTTTGTCACATGGATAAGTGCACAAAATTGTAGGTACATTGGCAAATTTTATGTTTATAAAAACCTTAACTCTGAATTTCCAAGCTTTTTCCTTTTTGGAAATTTGATCCTTAACATTTCTTAACTTTCAATTATCCAAAGGTGTTCTCTGTTAAGTTAAATTAAGATAATAAAGACAGATAAATTCTTCAGAAAAAAATCCTTTGGAACTTTTCAGTTAACAACATAATGGCCATTCAAATAGAGATCCACAGCATTTAGAAGATTCTCCTAACTAATAAAAACACTAGCTGCAAACACAGATAACCCTCTGTCCACTTTAAATAATGTATGTTTGCAATACTGTACACTCATATGAGTATCCCACAGTGAAAAATAACATCTCTAGGAGGGTAAAATAAACAGCATTCAGAATTTCTGAAAGCATTCCCCAAAAATTATTGCATTGTGATTGCCTCACCAAAAGGGCCAGGGGCTACTTACTTGATCTGTTCCATGCTTTTCTTCTTCCATATCACAAATAGAGGACGTGAAGAAAATTTTCCAAGGCCAAAGTTGGCACAAATGATGAGAACTCTCATCATTTATCTCCCACCCCTCACACTGCTAATGAACGTGATCAGAGTCCTAGGTCTATTCTTTGAACATCAGCAAAAGCAACTTCTCTTGGTACTGTTTCTGTTTTGTTCTCCACTGCAGCTTCCCACAAAATAACATGCACGCACTGGATGTCCAAGCAAATCAGAAAAGCAATCCTAGGGATACAGTCCAGCTGGCAAACACCCTATTTCTAGAATACTGATTACCATAGTTCTTGGGTAAAGAATGACGTGAAATCCCATTAAAACTCAAGCGTTCCCCAATGAAATCAAGATGTCTGATCATAGAGGCCCTTTGACTGATAGCAGATCTAGACTTATTCCTTGTAAGCGCAATCTTGGCAAGAACATACTTAGCACCTCCTTCTACTCCTCTCCCAACCTTGAAAGGTGATCGAAATTACAATATATGACACAAGACTCTTAAGAATCCTGGATGCATTACTATTTTCAGCAGCTTGGTCAGACTTAGGCAAGAGACCATCTTTCCAAAGATGACATTTAATCATTTTTAGTCAGATGAGCAAACATAATAGCATTTACATGTATGAATCACGATTAAGGAATAGCAGCAAAGAGTCCTGTGGCACCTTATAGACTGAGGCCTGGTCTACATTACGCGTTTAAACCAAATTTAGCAGTGTTAAACTGAATTAACCCTGCACCTGTCCACACAACGAAGCCCTTTATATCGATAAAAAGGGCTCTTAAAACCGATTTCTGTACTCCTCCCCGACGAGGGGAGTAGCGCTGAAATTGGTATTGCCACGTCGGATTAGGGTTAGTGTGGCCGCAATTTGACGGTATTGGCCTCTGGGCGGTATCCTACAGTGCATCATTGTGACCGCTCTGGAAAGCAATCTGAACTCGGATGCACTGGCCAGGTAGACAGAGAAAGCCCTGCAAACTTTTGAATTACATTGCCTGTTTGCCCAGCGTGGAGCTCTGATCAGCACGGGCGGCGATGCAGTCCCAAATCCAAAAAGAGCTCCAGCATGGACAGTGTGGGAGATACTGGATCTGATCGCTGTATGGGGAGACAAATCTGTTCTATCACAGCTCCGTTACAGAAGACGAAATGCCAAAGCATTTGAAAAAATCTCCAAGCTATGATAGACAGAGGCCACAGCAGGGACTCGGCACAGTGCTGCGTGACAAGCGTAACGGAAAGCCAAAGAATCAAATGGATGCTCATGGAGGGAGGGAGGGGGGACTGAGGACTCCAGCTATCCCACAGTCCCCGCAGTCTCCGAAAAGCATTTGCATTCTTGGCTGAGCTCCCAGTGCCTGAAGGGTCAAAAACATTTTCCCGGGTGTTTAAGGGTATATGTCGTCAATTTACCCCCTTCCCCCCCACGAAAGGAAAGGGGAAAAAAATCGTTTCTCGCCTTTTTTCAATGTCACCCTGTCTACTGCATGCTGCTGGTAGATGGGGTGCTGCAGCGCTGAACAGCAGCATCCCCTCCCCTCCCTGGTGGCAGATGGTGCAAAATGACTGATATCTGTCCTGATCATCATCCCGTGAGTGCTCCTGGCTGGCCTTGGTGAGGTCGACCAGGGGCGCCTGGGCAAAAATGGGAATGACTCCCTGTTATTCCCTGCAGACGGTACAGAAGGATTGAAAACCGTCCTCATCATAGCAACTGGAGGCTGAGTGCCTCACCCCACCCTTTCATGTCTAATGAATATTCTGTACTGCCTGGACTAGCATAGCAGCAGGAGGCTGCCTCCTCCTCATTTTATCTCACTAAAAAGTCAGTGTTTCTTATTCCTGCATTCTTTATTACTTCATCACACAAATGGGGGGGACACTGCCACGGTAGCCCAGGAGGGTTGGGGAAGAAGGGAAACAATGGGTGAGGTTGTTGCAGGGGCATCCCCTAGGATGGCATCATCATGTCTGCGGGATCTCTGGGGCTCTGACCCGGAGCAGTTGTGCTCTCTGGTTCTCTACACTTGCCCCATATTCTAGGTAGGACTGACTCTATTTTTAGACAAAACAAAGAAGGGAATGATCCGGGGAGTTATTCCCATTTTTGTCCATGCGCCCCCAGCTGACCTCAGCGAGGCCAGCCAGGAGCACCCATGACAGCAGCAGACAGTACAAAAGGACTGGTAACCATCATTGCCAATTTCCAATTGCAGACGGTGCTGTAGCTGGTAACCATCTCTGCTACCTTGCAAAGGCAAATGAATGCTGCTGTGTAGCACTGCAGTACCGCGTCTGTCAGCAGCATCCAGTACACATATGGTGACAGTGACAAAAGGCTAAACGGGCTGCATGGTTGCCATGTTATGGCATCTGCCAGGGCAATCCAGGGAAAAAGGGCGCGAAATGATTGTCTGCCATTGCTGTCACGGAGGAAGGATTGAGTGACGACATTTACCCAGAATCACCCGCGACATTGTTTTTGCATTGGGATCTCAACCCAGAATTCCACTGGGCAGGGGAGACTGCGGGAACTATGGGATAGCTACCCACAGTGCAATGCTCTGGAAATCGACGCTAGCCTCGGTACATGGACGCACACAGCCAAAATAATGGGCTTAGTGTGGCTGCGTGCACTTGACTTTATACAATCTGTTTTAAAAAACCGGTTTATGTAAAATCGGAATAATCCTGTAATGTAGCTATACCCTGACAGACATATTGGAGCATGAGCTTTCGTGGGTGAATACCCACTTCGTCAGATGCATCCGACAAAGTGGGTATTCACCCACGAAAGCTCATGCTCCAATACATCTGTTAGTCTATAAGGTGCCACAGGACTCTCTGCTGCTTTTACAGATCCAGACTAACACGGCTACCCCTCTGATTAAGAAATAGCTTCAACAATTGTCTGGGATGCTTACAGTACTCTCTGGGGCTGGAGCACCTCTCTGTGGCTGCTACACAACGGGCTTTAAACTAAAGGAAAAAATACCTGCAGGCCATTGCTAATGAACCAAAAAGAGCCCAAACCTTAGCAGAGCAGACTGAGCTGCTGCTGGAAGAGAGCAGTTAGCAACAGTGGTTTTGCCTACAATCTTAGGCTGCTTAGGAAATAGTTAACCAATAACATTCAGAGAGGTGGGCCAGTGCAATTGTCAGAGGTTAGATCAATTATACGGCAGCTGAAGTTTTAATGACAAAATATTTAATTCAAATCATTTACAAGTGAGGAACAGACCTCAGCCTAGTTCTAGGAAGCAGGAACTCCTAAAACATACTAGCTAAGTGATCCGGAAAATGAGCTTCCCAAAGAAGTTTGATGGAAATTTTGACTCCAATATAAAAATATTGATTCAGCATTGAAGGAAGATAAACTTCCTCTGCTTCACCAAAGTATGTATGATGCCATCAACACTCAGCCTTAAGGAGGAAAAGATTTTGAATACAATGGATATTACACGGGCAGTTACGCTTGTCCATTTTGACTGTACAATAGTGACCAAATATTGGCAAACTGTGAGAGAAAAGTTTGTTGAGAGATACATACAGTAACCAAAATACAACGGGTAAAGAGGGAGAAAGCCACTGGATAAAAGCAGTGTTGTTGAGTAGCTAGAGCAGGGGTGAGCAAACTTTTTGGCCCGAAGGCCACATCTGGGTATGGAAATTGTATAATGGGACATGAATGCTCACAAAATTGGGTGTTAGGGTATGGGAGAGAGTGAGGGCTCCGGCTGGGGGTGCGGGCTCAGAGACGGGGCCAGAAATGAGGAGTTTAGGGTACGGGAGGGGGCTGCAGAAGGGTGGGACCGAGAGGTCTGGAGGGCAGGAGGGGGATCAGGGCTGGGGCAGGGGGTCGGGGCATAGAAGTGGGGCAAGGGTGCTGATTCTGGGTGGCACTTACTTCAAGCAGCTCCCGAAAGCAGCGGCATGCCCCCTCCGGCTCCTATGTGGAGGCACGGCCAAGCGGTTCTGCACACTGGCCCGTCCACAGGTACTGCCCCTGCAGCTCCCATTGGGCCATGTGCTGGCCAATGGGAGCTGCGGGGGTGGCGCTTGGGGCGGGGGCAGAATGTGGAGCCGGGTAGGTGGAGGGTGCGTGCCGCTGTGTCCAGGAGCTGTGCAGAGCAAGCCCCTGACCCCACTTCCCGGAAGGAGCTCGAGGGCTTGATTAAAATGTCCGAAGGGCTGGATGTGGCCCCCGGGCTGTAGTTTGCCCACCCCTGAGCTAGCGGAAGGGACTGGAAGTCAGAACTCCTGGGGTTTTACGCTACTCTTACTAGCCAGAAACTAGGACAAATCAAATCAATCTGTGCCTCAGTTTCTCAATCTGAAAAATAGGTTTAAATAACCTGCCTAATTCAACCAGATGTTTTGAGGCTTCATTGTTTAGAAAAAGTTTTACACAAAAAGTGCTATGGGGTACACTTACTCTTACCAACACTACCGAGCCCCAAAGCTGCATAGGAGAAAACACAGACAGAAGATTTTGGAGACCCCTCCACATTTTAAAAGAAAATAGATCATGCTCCAGATTACAAGATGTCAAAGACTGATGTTTCACTCAGAACTGGAAAACTGGCCTCTCCTGAGGATTCTGTTACTTGAGGGTAAAAACAGAAAACAAATGTGTTTTGGTTTGTATTTTTTAAAAAAAAATGAATAATTAAAAATGAGACTCATGAAATTAGACATTTAATTGAAAATTTCTTTATCCACATGGGGCAGAGGGGACTTAATTATGCTGAGCATCTTTTCCTAATTTCTTTGTTTGCATAAGGCTATTTCCTAATATGAAGGATGAGTAAATGGCAACATATTCAAAACAATAGACACAAATCCCTCGTTTGGTCAGAGAGAGGACGTCAGACAAGCATGGGAAAGCTATACTATATTAAGCCTACTCAGGGAGTTGGGATGGAGGCTACCCAGTTGTGATTTATATTCTCTAAACATTAATAGGAAATGTTCACTTAATATCATATCTGACAAAATATAGGGAAGAACACCGATTCTAGGAGGAGGCAAATTGAAGTACATAGGTAATTGGCAAGTAGAGAGGTCTTTGCCTTCTCAGCGGTTAGATACAATACTGCCCAATGACAGACCACATGGATCAAATCTTCATGCCAGAGAAAACTGGCAGTGTTTTCAAAGTTCTAACTCAGCCATTATTCTATTGTGAGGAATGAGCGGCACCAGAAGATCTGCTCTCAGAGGATTCAGTTCAGGTCATTTGGACAATTAAGTTGACGGCATAGCATCTTTAAACAGCAGATTTTTTATTATTTGTATTACCTAGTGCGTAGGAATCCCAATCATGGACCAGGACTCCCATTGTGTTAGGTGCTGCACAAACCCAGAACAAAAAGATGGTCCCAGGCTCAAGGGGCTTATCTGATCAGCTTTACCCGTTACACGCCATAACCTAAAGAAAAGATAGATTTACAGATCCCCGTACTTCACTTAATTTGATCCTACCTTTGATTTCATGAAATCCTCAAAATCCAAATCACTTGTATAACACAATCTGTCTGTTCTTTAATCACTGGCCACAGACATTCCCATTTAATTAATAATAAAAGGCAAAAGTTTTTAATGAGACCAAGAGAGGAAGAACTCTAACGGGATCCAAGAGCAAATAAAAGACAATGAAAAGTTAAGTTATTCATACATGACTACTATCACACAAGATGCTGCTAGTAACCATATGTGTTAAGACACATCTTTCTGCAAGTAACCTAACTAGCTAATTCTTTCCTTAATGGATGGCCCCTAATACATTAAATGTCGGATCCTGTACATTGTTTACAAGAAGGAAAGTAGTATAACAAAATAAATCACTAGTTTATCGACTGATGAAACAGTCATTGATACAAAACCCCACACAGTATTGTCTTGCTACTGTTTGAATAGCAGCAGTATACTGCGCATTTCCTATAGGGCCTACAACAAACTTGATAAGCTAGAAAAACCATCATTTTTCCATTTATTAAATTAACTTTTGCTGTTCTTACCATTCTGTTCCTCCAGCTCATTCCCGATTTCCTGCCCCATTTGTTTTTGCCTCGATAAGACTGAGGAGAGAGCATCAAGCCCAGCATCTTGCTCTGCGCAGAAACAAGGAAATAAAATACATTACAGGACGCAGCATGGCGTATCAGCAGTGGTTTTAAAGGATGCAAGGTAATCCAGAGTGTTAAACTATGCCAGAAGACATGCAAGGGAGCAAAGATCTGCTGTGTGTGTAAAGAGAGTTAAACTACATTAACAAAGAGAGACATCGCCAGCATGACAATGAATTCCTATTGCAGCAGCATATTTTAGATAATAAAAATAATGTGAATGATAGGTAATTAATTTGTCTGCTCTGGTCAGGATATTCAACCGAGTCCCAAAAAATCCAGAAACTGAACATACAGCTGTTACTCAATCATAAATGCCCTGGAATTTCTGGCACACATATATAGGCCCTTGATTACCCTTTTTGATTTCCCAAGGAGGTTTTAACATGACTAAAAGACAAACAGGTGATGCAAGCACCAAGGAATTCAAATAGGTTTTTTAAAGCTGAAATAGAATATAGCATGTGTGCAAGAGAGAGACCGAGAGCATTAACAGAGCCAGATATAAAGAGGGCAGCCACAATTCAAAATTTCCCCACATAGCTCTGTCAAGGCTCTCCAATCCCCACCTGAGACGCACACTCTTAGTCCAGTCTATGAGTCCCATGCAGCCCTGAAAACGCACCTCAGTTGTGCTCTGCAGCTCTCACTACACAGGAGGCTCACCAGTAGCATTATAAAGGATGCTGCAAGCAAGAACTGCTGTGGTTAACCACTTGCTGAAAGCCAAAAAAACACTATGTAGGGTGAGGCTGCGTGAAGAGCCAGATATTGCTAAGCTGCAGCCAGAGAATCAGAGGTCAAAATGTTGATCTGTACATCCAGAGTCTGTTTGCCTTCTAGAGTGCTGAATGCCCAACATCTCACCTAACAAAGAACCTCTCCAGCCTGTGTGTGTCCCTGCCTGTACATGTGCGCGCACACACACACATACACACTTGGATAAGTTTAATACCCACCATATGACAGCAGTGTTTTAAGCTGACTCCTGATCAATCAAATTAGAGTTGATGCTATTCTCCTGCCCTGTAACTCCACATACCAGTTCATATGGTGATTAAAATAAAACTTGACTACCTAGAGATTTATTTCATTTGACCATCCTCAACAACGTTAAACACTGAATTACATACAGTATTACAGCATGCTCCTGCCTATCCCAAATCCTATTATCTGAACCCCTTCTCTGTCCCCCAAGTCTCTCTCGTTCTGGGGAACAAGAAAGGGTTTCAGATAAAGCAGAGGTTCGGTTAATAGAGCAGAGACCCTCGGCCGGGACTGTGAGGAGGTGGCAGTGGAAGATGAGCCCCTGGCCAGGGGGAGGCCACCCTGCTGCTGAATGGCTTCTGCAGCAGCACAGGGTGCCATCTGCAGCCCTGCTGTCATGGAAGTGAGTGAGGGGGGCAGAGCAGAGACTCCCAGTGAGGACTGGGAAGAACAGGACAAACCTCCAGCTGTGAGCGAGGTCACCTCGTTGCTGAATGATCAAATGGTTGCTGCCCTCTCACTTAACCAAATACAATCTGTGACCCTGTCCTATTCAGACAATTAAGAGTATAGTGTCCTTCACGTGCCAGCTAATGCACGCAGGCTGGGAGTGAGGTGCCCAGTTCCCAGTCAGATTTGAGTGCTCAACCCATAAGGGCCCTTTGAAAATCCAGCTTCGAGGAATAAAACGGATATTGTCATTATAAATCAATTCTCACCTAGTAAGGCCATGATTCAAAGCACTAGAGCATGCCTAACCTTAAGCACGCATATTGTTTCACTGAGGTCAATGAGACTAGTGATATGCTTAAAGTTAGGCTGGCCTCAATGACCTTTCAGGGTCTCTTCCAGTTCTATGAGATAGGTATATCTCCATATATTATATTACACAAAAATAAAGAGAAGCTTATACCTTGTATGATCCTCTGCTGCTGCTGTCTGATCTCACCAAAGTTAAGCCCGCTGGTTTCCTCTGTCTCTTCCAGAAGCCATGGGTTGGTTACACCTCGTTTCACCCCTCCAGTCATTAGGTTAGATCTGAAAATGGTAGGTTTTTTTTAAATTTAAAATAATTTCTCTAAATAAACCTGTTTCCTCTACAATTTGTCTCACAAGCAACTGGCTTGTAATCATGAAGCTGCAAGACATTCACTTGCCATGCTGTGTGCAATTTCCCCCCCCCCCCCCAAACACATTAGCCAGAGAACAATTTCTGAGCTATTACGACAAAATACCTTACAGAGTACATTACACCACCTGAAGAAAAGAGAGTGAGATTATGATCTTGTAGCAGATACTATTACCATGTTTCTCTAGGACACTGGGTAGTATATACATCTAACTAGATTGCTTGCATGTTAAGCACACAAGACAACATAATACTGTGACTACTGTTACACAATGAAAAAATACTGATATAGATCTATAAATAAAGATATTCATTCCCCTTTTTCCCAATAGGGTAAAGAATAAATATTTTATTTTTAAATCAAGATGCAGAGTTCTAAGACTCAAATGGTACTGTAGTGTATGCATACCCCTAAGAACACAATGGCTCAGTCCACTATTACAGCTATAGATTAAACAAGTGCAGTGGGGCTTCAGCTTTGTACCCTGGGACCAAGTGAGTAATGCTGGCCCTGCTTGGCAGACCCCCTGAAACCTGCTTGTGGCCCCCTTGGGAGCTCTGGACCCCTGGCTGAGAACCACTGAGCTATAGCACTACAAGTTTTCCTGCTTACAATGGAAAAAAATATTTAGGATGCCCTTTTGGTTAAGTTATATAAATTCAAGCAGTAACATTAAAAAGTCTCTCCACTTAAATATTTACTCAATGACAACTGATTTCTGGATCCCCTACTTTCAACTGAATATTGGTAGACTGGTATGGAAAGCATATATAATACAGTCTGCAGTCCTCCTGCACCCACACTGCCAGTTTAAATTATGGGAGTTTGCTGTGTGCACAGATTGCAGGACAGGGTACATAGAGATCCTTCCTGCACCCTCACCGATAGTATACTAAGCTAAAACGAAGGAACAGTCAGGACATTTCTAAAATTCTACTCTACTCAACACCCCATCCCAAAAACCTCAGGAGGTCTTTCGAGTGTCTCTTCCTCAAATAATCTGAACACTTTACAACTTCAGGTAGGATTAGAAATAAAAAATCTGCATCAGTTCATGCAATGAACACTGTACAGTTCAAACTTGCATGCTTGCACAGGTTTTGTGACGTCTATAAATCTAACAAAATAAATTAACCAAACAAAATACCAGAGAAAGTAACCAAAATGAGTTGTATATTTTCGGTGAAAGGTTTTGCCACAGAACAGTCATCCATTTCAGCAAAGCTCAGGAGTGGCGTCTAGCCATTCAGTGAGGATTTACAGTAAGCTAGAGACATCTTCTGGCTAAGAATGGAATCACCACTACTGTAAAATATTTTACCATCCCTTCTCAGCGTGAATTCACAGCTCCCTATAGGGTGACAGACAGGTAATGTGAAAAATCGGGACAGGGGGTGGGGGGTAATAGGAGCCCATATAAGAAAAAGACCCAAAAATCGGGACTGTCCCTATAAAATCAGGACATCTGGTCACCCTAGCTCCATATAAAATAAAAGCTACACATACACACACATTCCTTTTGCATTTATCTGCCAAACTATATATTTCATATGACATCCTCTGTCAAAATTAAACTTGAGAACACACTTAACACCTGCTCTCACTTATAAAAGTTTTGATATTTATCAAACTATCTTTTGTTGAAAGTAAAGAATTTGCCAGGATTAGATAATGAATCATGCTCATCCAGGACTAAGAAGAGCTTATTCTGTTTTATGATAGTCACTTAACTATACTGACCATGCTGGGAATTTACATATTGCAGAACGGAAAACAGTTTGGTTTATGGCTGTAATCATTGGCTAGCTTTCAAACGTGTTTAGAATGGTTGGTGGTTTGGATTATCCCTGTATTTCAGCTTTTAAGCCTCCAAACAAACTTATGTATATTTACTGACATGATTGTGAAGCAAGTTTTATTTCACAGGGATACATAAACCATGAAAAAACATTTCTAGATTAACTCCAGAATGCAATAACGAAACCTAAGTATCCGATGTAGTTCACATTGAGTTCAGTCACTGCTACCCTCTTCCCAATAAAATGAAAGCACCACACTTTTGAGAATCTAAAGACGTTTAAAAACCGCTCTGCTTGGTAGTTCAAAGTGAGAATATACACAATAAAAAAGGGGTAATGACTTCTAATATGACACTGTCAAAATAAAATGAGAGGAATATGTAAAGCTCTCCACTCTGGCAGCCCAGCAAGCAAGAATCCAAAAATATATGCCATTTTAAAAAGCTAATGCAAGCAAATTTGGAACAATTTATGGCACTGTCTCTCTTCTAATAATCCACCTTATTCTTGTAGTTTTGGCCAAGACAACTGGTCTGCTTGTCACAATAATCTTTTTGACATGTTTGGTAACTACCTTCCCACACAGTACCGCATAACTTCCTACTTCCTCTGATCTTACCATGTTTCGCTTTGGTGGTGTGAAGATTAAAGCTTATCCAATTAGCCACCCACTGCCTCCGCCAAGTTAATCACTTAAATCTTTGAAATCGTCACAGAGCAGTGGAGTGTGTAGATAGCTTTTGATTATAGGAGCAGATTTAACTAATTATAAGGCTTAGCAATGCGCCCAAATATAAAAGATGAGGGGGGTTAAAATCAGGGGACTGTGTCATTGCTTAACAAGTAGAGGCTTATCTTTCCGAAGGCATTGTTTCACTGACAATTCTTATAAAACTTCCCAAGTAACTTAGATTAGTCAACCAGTGCTTACTTTAGACCAAGGCCACACATTAAGGCTTACCAGCTTTAGAAGAATGATCAGCAAGACTGAATGATAAACAAAACCTGGGTCAAATGACAATTGGCTGAGTGATTAATTGAACATTCCCTTGAAGATACACTAGCTCTTTGCAGTGTTTGGAGCATCTCTGCTTGGATTCACAGATTCATATTGAATGTAAGCAGCACAGTGGTCCACTGAGCGTGTGCTCTCATTTATACACACCACATGCCAGTGTAGGTGATTAATTCACATTTCAGGCAGTTCCTGGTTATCAGAACAGTACTTATGGATTTAAGGTATAAAGACACCAGATTGCCCAAGAGGCTCCTCCAAGCCTGGGTGATATACTAACACCACCACCAATTTGTACTTTTACACCCCACTAAGGGCCTCATCAGGCACCTCTTCAGCCAAGCAGAGCTGCCCACCAAAACTGCTCCTGACACTGAGTGGCCAATACAGAAGGTGCTGCCTCAGTCATAGGGGCTGAATGCCTCCCAGATCCCACCAGCACAGGAGCAAAGAATGAGCCTGCATCTCAAACTGAAAAACTCCCCATGACAGAACACTGTGCTGCTACTACCCCGCCGGACTGACCTTAAGATAAATGGCCTAATCCTCAGTCCACTGACTTTCATTGGAGCAGACTAGAGCATGAGTATGGTAAACAGTGTTGGCAAAGTAATCGAGAAAAATCAGATGTAACTGAAGTAAATGTGCTCTTGAAAAACAAACCAGTTCCCTTCCATATCAAAAGAACAGCAATAGCCTTCAGTTATTTCTCCATTCTTCTTCATTCTCCCTTTCCCCGAGTGCAAACAATGACAACATGGAATTTATCACACCCCAAGATGCTTGGAGTCTCAAGTCACAAGGTTCGTGTGCATGTGACACACAAGTAATCTTTCATTTGACATACCAATGTGAAAGTCACTTTTGAGATCCACTAGCCTGTAATACTTCTTGACAGTGAGATTGATTAGGCTGTGAAACAGTCTCTCAAAGGAAGTAGTGGAAGCCTCATTGCTTGGCTCATAAAACTAAGCTATAAAGAATAACTCTGCAGTAACAGGGAGATACTCTGGGAATTAGCCAGTTGGACATATCCATCTTTTTTTCTGGGCCTCCCTGTCATCACAGAGGTTCCAGCAGCTTTCCCTTCCTAAATCACCCTGAACAGGTTCTGATGCAGATGACTGGAAGGGTGGAGGAAGGCCACTCAAATAATATTCCCACTACCACACAACACAAAATGTTGGCCACTACAGGCTCATCTACACAGGAAAGTTTTACCAGTTATGCACATATAGTTAGCACAATGAGCTCCCCGTATGGACAGAATAAGAGATTGGTTTAGCGTAAGCACCATTCAAAGCAACAGAAACTAAACCGAATCAAACAAAAAAGGCACTGTTATACTGGAATAAGTCTCTCCTCACAGGAGTTACACTGTATAACTACAGTCGTTTAAATTAACACCTTAACTAATACTGGTATAACTTTCCTGAACAAATAAGCACTAAAGCACACACCATGATAATCATGCTCCAGGAAGTCGAAATCACATTTTGTTTAACCCAGTATATTAACATCAAGAACAAATCTGGATCCCCTTTTTATGTCATCATTTGCCCTTCTGCAGAGACTTTCTCCAAGGATGTCAAGTAAAACAGGTAAACACCCGCTAAGAGCATGTTCATGATTTGGACCACAGCAATGCTGAAGCCAGGAGCCTGGACTTTACAGTCCCTTCCTTTGAGACAGGCCTCTCACTCCTTCTTTCAAAAGGAAAATTGTTCTTTAGAGGGAACTGTCATCTGCGAAATCACACCTGAGGTAACGGCCGTAACGACGGCTTCTCTCTGTTTTTTCAATCCATTCTTTTTCCATTCACAAAATGAATCTGGGGCATAGTCACCTGTGATGTCCACCTAAGCTTCTCTGCACTGGAGATAAGCAACTCCTCCTTTATTCACACTTAGAGGATTACTTCTGAAATCAGACAGCGCACTATGTTCCAGCACTAGCCTTACCATGTTGTCTAGTCACAAGTGAAGTGAGTTTATTAGTCTCAGTGCCCATCACAATGGACATTTAGTCTTATCACAAACCCAGCACATTTCATTTGTTGAGTCTTGAACCAGCAAATGACCCCAAGGCAAAAAATGCAGCAGCAAGTCCAGACACAGAAGCAGACCAGAGTAGGAAAGCTTGCTCAATGCCTGCTAATTCAAAGAAACCTAAAAGCCAACTGAAACTATGGAGAGAAGGTTTAGAGCTGCCATGAAAATTGCTCTCCTAGTGCCAGTTTTTCTGAGGCTAATGAGTACTAGTAGTAGTAATGAGCTTGAAGACCCAATCAGAAGTTTGAGGGCTAAAAAGGCAGTTCCTTCGACTTATTTTTCTGTGTGTTTCAAGCATTATTCTTTTGATTTGCTCTTTATTAAAAACATAAATACATAACTGCAATCCTGACCACTTGTGACCATTATGTTTTACAAGAACATGGGCAAAAATCCTGTGCTTTGGACCAATTCCAGCTTGGGTAAATACTCTGCCTTACTAAAATCAACCTGCTTTTCAACTGCAGCCAGTATTCACCTCCTGTATACAAATGTTGTGGAGCGTCTTCTCTGACGACGACTTCTGGATGTCTGCTTGCTTAGTATGGACAGACTGTAGGAACTTGCATAGATCACTCTACAAGGAGAAGTCATGGTGGAGACACGTATCCATTGAAAACCAATGAAAGATAATGTTTAAATGGAGAGAAAATGAGCTCTCTGCAATAAAGATGACCCCACTCAAAAAGTCAAGTAAACAGCACCACCAGTCCTCTAGAAAATTCTAGTTGCATCCTGATTAAGGCTGACAACCCCGGAAGACAAACTAATGCTACACGAAATAATGTAATGCCCTGCTCTGCATTCTGGCCCAAGCTGTCACTTAGAATAAACATTAAGAGTATTAAGGCCACTGTACTACACAACGTGAAACAGCATTACAGCAATTTTCAAAGGCTGTAAGCTCACTGAATGGTGACCAAATATAAACGGAGATTAATTTTGGGAAAACCTTCACAATTATATGCCGTGGGGACGATAAATATGTGATCACTGGTGCAAGAAGGTTAATGAAGGGAACGGCTGTTAAAAAAAAAAAAAAGAGAAGGACAGACTTCTGAAAATTTGGGCTGTCACATCAGAGATGCATTAGATACAAAAAGCTGGTACAGAATCAGAAAACTGTGTCCCAGCTAGATCTTAAAAACTTTGTGTGTGGCTCTTTGTTAGGGAGGAGGGTAAAGCTAACTTTCAGATTTAAAGTGAAATCTGGTCTACTAAACTCCAAAATGGGCACTTAAAAAGAAATCCAAAGCAATGTTTCCAAAGGAATCTCCTGTCAATAAAGTCGTTAGTTTAACAGCAAGAAAAATTGATGTCCTCTATCCCCATAAAACGTTCAGCATGAGCAGCAGCAACACATGCTTCCTCTCCACTGACCTGCCAATATCTCATGGACTTGACTAGGGGGCAGAGAGAAATTCAATCGTCAGGCATGTTCAGTCTCTGGCCTTTTTTAGAATTGTCAACAAGACCAACTGCAGTATTCCCACCACTACCACCATGTGTGTCACAGTCCGGGCACCTGCGCCTCCATGGTCCCTCGAGGGCACCCACACTAGGGACCGGCTCCTCAGCAGGCCCCTCTTTTAGACAGAGACCCGAGTCTGTTTCCCTCCTGACTGGGTTTTCCAAGCTTCACAGTTCCCTGCCTGGACTGTGATATCCCCAGGAAGCCAGACTCACTATGCCCTGGGTCAATGTCTTCACAACACTTTCTCTCCAGAGGCTATACATAGCATATATGTCCATAGTTAAAAGTTACCGCAAAACTCTTTGTAAGCAAGCACATTTACTATTAAGGTGAAAGCATTATTAAAAATAAAAAACCCTATGCATACAATACAAGCTTACCAAGGGTCACCCCCACTGCAGCCTTGGGCTCTCCTAAGTGTCAGTCCTTCCAACCTTTCCCTAAGCACTAGGGTCCTTCCTTGACAGAAGGTCTCGTCCGTTTGCTGGATCAGAAAGTAGGTCCCGAGTCAGCTTGTCTGTCCATCCCTGGAGAATCCAATTTGAACTACTACATCTCAACTTCTCCAGGTGGTGCTACAATTCTCCTAATCACATCCCACTGTTATTTGCTCCCAGGGCAGCTGTGATTACCCTCCCCAATGGAATTACATACGATCCCTGGCCCACAAAGAGCCTAAATGTATTACAGTGAGATCTCCCGAAGATATTGAAGGAAATTGCCATAGCTGTCACACCCAGAATATCTAAAGGACCTTGAAATTAACATGGAATTTTGTTTATTTCCTTTTTTGTGCATCAGCATCATTGATGTCAGTGCAGCTCTAGGGATATGCTCCAGCATTTCCTCACCGTCTGCTCCCTGGGCAGCAGCAGCACACCAAATACTGTCCTAAATGAGTGGAGTGTTTTCTTATTTTTCAAAGACCACATTTCAGCAGCTCAGGTTAATTTATGTACCGACTAGAACAAGCAATGCACAGGAGTCTTCTCGGATAATCAGTCTGTAGGGAAACCTTTGCATACTTGCGATTTTACATGTTCCAGTTAACTTGGCTCTAAATGTAAAATCCAGACTCTGGTCAAGTCTGAGTCCATAACACAATTAATGGATTAGACACAAGTCCACAGTTTTACTATCTGCAATTGATGCAGTATTGACAATACTTAATTTTAACTGTTTCAAAACACCATGTTAGCGAACAAGAGAACAGGAATAGTTTATTGAACTTAGCAGGCTGCAGCACTGTAGGATGCAATGAGCCTCTGTTTTGGAAATAATTTTACTAAGGTTTACCACAACTCGTTTTCCATACAAGTATTTCTTTATTAGTCCAAAGGTCACTTGGTGGTTGTTTACATCCAAAATACAAGCATATAAACATATACTTTATATACTAGCAACAATATAGTTATAAGCATTGGCCAAATACTTACAATCTGATCTTGGAAGATTCCCGTCATGATGTGGAAGGGGTGAGTAAGGAGAAACTCTGACAAACAAACCCCTAAAAGCTTGTCTTTTTATACACTATAATAAACAAGTGATGTCATTGCTGGTTATTGGACATTATCTAAAGCCAGATGAGTCAGTTAAGGGCAGAAGCCCAGATTCTGGCCCAGTCAGGATTATTGGCTGAACCCCTTTCATCAAGGTCTTCCTCTTATTTTATTTTGCCATAATTCTTTTAAAACAAGCTTATATAACTGACACAGAGGCTCCATGGCTCCGTTCTTTGCAAACAATTCTCACCATAGACCTGAAACTCATACCACCAAACATCTCTTATGGCATATTTATCCACAGAGTAACATATAAGGTACCCATAGAAAGCTGATATCTTGACAAGATTCAATCTTTGTGAGATGTATGTACAGACACTATTTAAGGAATAATGTATATACATATAAAGTAATCTTTATGGACTTGGAATAAAGAATAGACACCAGGCATACCATGTTTCAGTGATAACCCATTCAAGCAAGAGAGAGATGTCACCTCTCCCTATTCAGCTGGCCAGGTAATGCAAGCTTATATAATCAGCCAAATATGAGCCCTCTTCACCACAGCATCACATTGGGAGCTAATGCAATCCTAGGATGCATAAACATGGGACTCTCTACTCCTATTTGAGGTGTTATTTTATCTCTGTATTTGGCACCGCTGGAATCCTGTGTCCAGTTCTGGTGTCCACAATTCAAAAGGGATGTTGATAAATTGGAGAGAGTTCAGAGAAGAGCCACAAGAATGATTCAAGTAATAAAAAATAGTCCTTACAGTGATAGACTGTAATCAAGTCACCTCTTAACCTTCTCTTTGTTAAGCTAAATAGATTGAGCTCTTGAGTCTAAAGGATCTGTATGGGGAACAAATACTTGATAGTGGGCTCTTCAAACTAGTAGAGAAAGGTCTAACACTATGAAATGGCTGGAAATTGAAGCTAGACAAATTCAGACTGGAAATAAGGTGTATATTTTTAACAGAGACAGTAATTAACCACTGGAACAGTTGACCCAGGGATGTGGGTGGAGTCTCCATCACAGAATTTTGAAATGACTGAATGTTTTTCTAAAAGCTCAGCTCTAGGAATTATTTGCAGGCAGTTCTCTGGCCTGTGCTATGCAAGAGGTTAGACTAGATGATCACAATGGTCCCTTCTGGCCTTGGAATCTATGAATAGTCTACCCTTGCCACATCCCAGAACAGTCTTCAGTGGTTTTCCATTGACAACTGCAAATGATCAAAATCATGTGGAGGTGGAAAGGATGGTTACAGCAGGCAGGAGATTGCTCGGGCTATGAATATAACAAAAGACTTTTTCCAGTATAACAGCATAGGGAAGGGCACTCTGGATCCCTTCACTGAGGAAACCCCTTAAGGATTAGGAGGCTTTCAGTGACTTTTGGATCCCTGTTCTTGTGAAACCAGCCAGCTCCGCAGAGGACTGAACTTTGGGAGAAAGCTACGTTATTAGATAGAAAAGGTAACTATTGGCAAGTGTACAGCTAAGTTCACATTTTATCATTTTATTTTGTATTACAAACGGTTGCTTCCATCACTTTCTCTCATTTCCAGCTAAATCTTTGTTCTTCCCTAAATACACTCACTTTTATTTTATTATAAGCTCTCAAGCGCTGTGTGGGTTCCAAGAGCGGTGGTTTGAGATAAAACTGATAAGCTGGGACACACTGCACCTTTTGGTGCAGGGGATCTGTAATTGCTGAGCGTCACCTGTGTCAGGGGCTGGATATCCCAGGGGAACAATTCTAAGGGATCTGGGGTGCCCCTATTGTTAACCTGAGAAGTGGACTTAGGACGGGCATAGCCCAGAAATGGCTGTTTGGGGGGGTGTCAGGGAGCTGACCCTCAGCCACAAGACAACAGACTCCCTCCTGCTGGAGGTACCAAGGTAACTCACAGTCCTGGGTGCGCTGAGAACCATCACAGTAACTACGGTCATTATTTACTGCACCTTGTACTTAATTAACTATATTTTCTTTATTTCTATTACTTCAACCCAATTCTTAAGTAAGATAACACTGGTATCTCACAGGTCACTACATGTTTAACACAAACAATCCTTCTTTCTTACATCGTCATTCTTTTTGGCTACATGCTTTGGGCCTAACATCCAAACAACTGAAAACCATAATTCATTCAGGCCCAGCTCAGGTCTATAATCCTAAATTCTGGTGCAATGAAAGGCACATCATACACTGGTTCGTCTAGTAATGCATTCATCTAGTAGCGCCCCCTCACCACCAGGCATCCATTGCTATCCTGCCCATACAAGTCTAAGGCAGTGGTTTACAACCTGGGGTCAGCAGACTATGTCCAAGAGAAGTGCAAAAGGTGACTATGAAACTAAAGTTTCAGATTCCACAGAGGCATTGTTTTTCTGATCAAAAGTATGTGAATGCCTCACCTACAGGTCAAAACCCAGAAGTGCTGTCATTACCAGAGAAGCCCACAGGTTAGTGCCCTTTTTCACATTGTGTCAAATGCCGTGCTGACCACGTGCAACATTTCTAGTTGAATTCTGTTCAGTCAGTTTTCAGTCTAAGACGTCCATGGCAGGGGTCCACGGACTACAGGTTAAACTTCCAAAGGAGTCTGCACCTCTATTTGAAAATGTTTAGGGGTCTGCAAATGGGGGCAGGTTGTAATCCCCTGGTCTAGGGAGTAAAGGGGGCTCCCCAGACACGCCCACTCACCCACCAGACTCCTGGTGATCCCTAGCTACGTGCTGGCACCTGTAGAAAGAGGATGGATACATCCTCCTGGCCCCCAGCTCAGGAACAGCAGCAGCTCTGTTGCCGAGTTACTACTGATACGCTTCTTCCAGGGGTTGGGGCAAAATGTGTCCCTTTGGAGCAGTGCATGAGACTATGAGCTCCTAATGCTACGGCTGAGATAGCACCAGAAACTGGCCATCAGTGAAACTATCAACAAAAAGCTCTCAAATGCACAAAGTAAACAAGCCCAAGAAGAAGATGGTCTCTAATCTTCCAGCTTGAGTGAGCACAAGTTATTTTTAACAGCAGCAGGTGACAATACATTTATTCAGAAGTGTGATTTTTAAGCTGACATCTGTGTTTATATCCCTACAGAAAATGACTCCTGCCTTTGAGTGCGCACACACACACACGTACACGTAGAGAGCCCTGCAGTGGGCCTGGGATCCCACAGGACCCACCGCCAGAACAGTAGGAGCGGGATAAAAATTAACAATACCACAGGGCGTGGGAGTGGGAATTGCAGAGTGGGATGGCAGAAGGATTAAAAAATAGTCCTGCAAAGGCTCTATGCACATGCTCAACGAAGACAAGCTACTACAGCTCTTCCCTAAAAGGGGTCACACCTTGAGGGCAATTCCCACAAAGAACACAGGGTTTCAAAATGAGGAAGTACTGTCATGCCATGAAACTAGCATGCAAACCTCCAGAGTCAGCACAAGGAGTAGGAAGCTATTGGGTCTGGCTTGACATGCATGTACAAAACCAAACCTGCAAATTGGCAAGTTTGTCTCTACACACACAATGGGCAGATACAGTGGGTTCAATGGATGGTGGGGGAATCACATCTTCATCTCACAAGTGTATTGATATTCTCGTGCAGAAGGTTTATTTTCAGTTAACATTTGCTTAGCTTTTTATTGATTATGTAGGTACACGTGCCCAAACAGTTGTGATGGGCATTTTTTTTAAACAATTAGAATGCAACCTCTGCAACTATTTAACAGCATGCAGCTCTACTTCTCTTCTAAACTATTGTGGGGACAGAAGATCCAACTGAAACTTCAGGGAAACTTAGGAAGAATGAATGCAATTACCATACTGGAATTAGGCCAAAACACAGCAACTTAGTGACCTAAAAGGAGTCAGAATATGGATTTTACATCTCATCTGAGAGTCAGAATCGCCAATAGTGCAATGTCTCCTAATTCTATGCTCTAATACTTGGCCAGTTCTGATGGAGATCAAAGTTCATCACCTGGTGAATCATCATAACGCTGCCTATTTTAAGGGAAAATTGAGTAGGCCCAAACTTTGACCAAGATAATTTTAAATAAAATAAGAAAAGAGAGAATGAAAAACGCCAGTCTTGCGAAATGTAACTGTAATCGCTAGAAGCCTTAAACACAAAAGTACAACCTGATAATAAACAGGAAAGCTTGTTGCTTTTGCATTCCTAATAAGGAGCTGTTTTTTTCTGTTTAAAAGGATATTACAAATGAAAAGTGTGTTTGACTAAATGTGGTTTTAAGCTATATAAGCTTCTGTGTTCCCTTGTTAGAGAGACCAGCTAAGCTGGCTGTGTCTCCCTTCATGCTTGTAATAAAGTGGGCCTCAGGCTGTTCTGATCCAAACATAACACGTGGTTAATTTTTCTACCATTATATTGGTGCCGTGACTCGGATAGACAGCCAACCCCCAGGACCGGAGGACCACGAGTCATTCCCCACCAGATCCAGGGCCCATCTGAAAGGTAAGAGACCTTTTGAAATCTCTCTTGTGGGTTTCTGGTGGAGGACTGCCCGTAGGCTCTGGGTTCAGGTAAGCTGCACACTCTATTCTGACTTTTTGTTGCCAGACACACCTGATGCCCTTCTGCTTCTGTTCTGGTTTCCCCAGGAAGAGCCACTGGGAGTGGCTGGGTAGGTCTATGGATGGACCTCTGTTTTGTGTGCCAGTGTGAATGTTTGAGTGAGAGAAAGGGTCACAGGAAGACACCCGAAGCTCTCTGCGAAGCCACCTGGCTCGTGACCAGAGGTGTGTCTAAAGCAAGGCCTGTAGCTCCAACTAGTGGGCTATGATGAGAGCCCTGACCAAGACAGGTTTCAAAGTAGCAGCCGTGTTAGTCTGTATCTGCAAAAAGAACAAGAGTACTTGTGGCACGTTAGAGAAGAAGTGAGTTGTAGCTCACGAAAGCTCGTGCTGAAATAAATTTGTCAGTCTCTAAGGTGCCACAAGTACTCCTGTTCTTTTTGCTGACCAAGACAGTTTCCCTCTGCAAGGTGTGACCAGCGAGGGGTCTGTCTGGGTATAGGATTGTATGACCCCATCCCCTACCATCTGTGAACGGTCTGGTTTCCTCACCCTTTTTCCCTCTGGTTCCCCTCCTCCACCCGTAAAAGGTCGTCTGATGAGCCACTGATGGGTACAAACACCCTACCGGAAGCAACAGAGTAAGAGGCATCGGCCAACGCTCTTTGCTGGAAGGGATTGTAGACCGTCGTGGACACCCTGTATAAGACCTTCCCTGAATGAAAGGCCCGAGTGAAAGTGATCTGGTCTGATCTGGTCAAATGGGGGGCGGTAAGTCGAAAGGAATCGCCATCCCACGAAAAGGCACACCTGCTTTCTATATGTATAGGAATTATAGTCCTCTCACTTGCAAGTTTCTGGAAAAATGGAATTGGTATACCAGGGATAGGGATGACTTAAAATTATGGTTTTCCTTAGAGGGAAAGTTTTGACCTTGACAAGATTGTGCGCCTCAGAGGCGCACTTCCGGCCAATGTTTGATACACATTTTGATTAGTATGGAGAAACAGAAAAAACAGTGCCATGAATCTCAACGGAGGACTCTCAAGGACACCCAGGACAAACTTAATAAACAATTAAAGGAGACAAAAGAGAAAATGGGTTTTCTAAGCCTCTTCTGGCCAGCAGATCTCTCTCTGTACTTTAAGGCCTCTTCGGGGTACCCCCTCAGCTCCATCTTAAGATCCTATAAACTTATATTTAAACTGCAGTAGGGGTGGGCAACGTTCTTGTGCCCCACCCCATCTCTTCACCTCTGACTGTCTGTCAGTCCTCTGTCTAACTATCATGTTTTCCTCCTCAGTCCTTATTCGCCGGTTAACGTTTTGGGAAAAGACTTGCTGTGTAAATTAAATTGTACAATCTGTTGTACCTCAGACAGCGTGTATTTGGGCATGCCTGGTCCCAGTCCCAATAAGGTCCTGGCAATCTTACAGGCGGACGCTCCAAAGGAGGAGACCGACCCCAGCCCTTCTTCATTGCAACAGGAACTGCTGGCTAAGCCCCCCCTTGTGGGCTGATCATGCCAACCGGGTTGGGTACATGGAGTCCGCCCAACCGGGTAAAGTTCGCCTGAACCCCAGCAAGACCCCCCCTTTCGAAGGTGCAGCAGTACCCTCTATCAAAACAAGCCAAAAAAGGAATTTAACCAGTAATCACCTTAATTCAGTAAGGCGTCATTACTCCTACGGTCAGTGAGTGTAACTCCTCCATTTTACAGTGCTGTTAATGCTGCTGTTCTTCCTACCTTTCCCATTGTCCCTAGCCCTGCTTTTATCCTTTCTTACAATGCACCGGTGCCGAGGGGTTGTCATCGCCTCAAGGAAAAATTGTATTAAGTCTGGACGTGAAGAATTAAGGTTATTGTTAAATAAAATGCACCTAGATGTAAAAAATAAATGTGTGTGTATGTAAATAGGTGTGTATAAATAAATAAAAGGGAGGTTAGTCAAAAAGCCCACCCTCCCTGCTAAATTGGTAGTGAGCCAATGCCTGTGCCCATAAAAAGAAATAATGAAACACGGAAAAAAGGATCGGGCCCAGACAAGCAGGCAACCACAGTTTGAGGAAGTTGAAAGAAACAGAGTGAAAGTTAACTCTGTAGTTGCTGGAGGAAATTAAGCAGTGAGACTTTGTATAAATGTTAAAAAAGGTGTTATGAAAAGAAAATGCTTGGTTTCTTTGCAGCCATTCCTTTGGGAATGTCTGTAAGTAATACAGGCAAGAGGTTATTTAAGTGGAATTATGTAACTATGAACAAGTTAGTCAAACTTGCTAAAAAAAACACTCCTGGTGTGTATAATCCTTGTTTTACAAGTTTAAGATAAATTGGTATTGTTTTAAGGTTGTAAAACCGAAAAATACTTTTGCCAGACAAAATAAACTAGTGTTGTTTAATTTTGGTATTTAGCATTTAACCCTTAAGGTAACTTAATGCCTTATAAGATTTAAAATTGTTTTAAATAAAGACCAAAGCTGTGGCTGCAGCAGGACAGTCAAAGCCAGGATAATGCGGAAAGATTTTAAATCTGTTTTGGAAACAAATAGCAGATAGAAGCTGTAGTCAGTACCCCACACTAAGCCTTAAGGTGGCTCTGTGTAATCAACCGTCACTTTGCCAAAGGGGAGCCAAACTGGGATGTGTTTTCAGTTTTAAGTTAGAAGTTAATTGTGTCCTTCTGAGACAGTCTCTCTAGGTGGCTGGTAACTTTGAATCCAAAAGCAAGCCAAGAATGTCTGTGTTAATGCAAATCACCTAAATGATAAAAATAGAAGCCATTAAAACTTGACCAGCCTATAAAACAAATACAGGAAAATATGAGGAGTAATTCCTTAGTTTTGCCTGCAGTCAACAATGGTATTTGTAAAATATTATATTATATATATTTTAAGCAATATTGCCAACAGTGTGTAATCTGCCAGCAGCACGATGTTGGTAAAGCTGTCAAAGTTAGGCAGGCAGCGCGTCCCCCACCTTGGGGACCTTTCGTAAATATTCAGATCAATTTTATTCAAATGTCTGAATGTTGTAATTATGAGTATGTGTTAGTTTTAGTTAATGTATTTTCAAATTGGGTTGAGGCTTTTCCCTGTAAAAAGGCAGATGCCAAAAAACTGCTGTAAAATTTTGCTTAAGAACTTTGTACCATGATTTGGCATACCTGGTGCCGAGACTAACTTAAAGTGGCCAGATGCCCTCCCATTAGCACTGATAAATATGAGGGCCACTCCCAATCAAAAGACTGGACTCAGCCCCCATGAAATACTAACAGGGCACCCAATGCAACTACCGGCTGCGCCCCACTGGCCCTGGCTCAGATGGACATTCATTTAATGAATAAAACAATGCTTAATTATTGTCAGACACTAACGAAATGTGGTAGGTCTTTTTATACACAGGTCAAAGAAGCACTACCCAAAAGCCTTTTCACAACCTCCAGCCAGGAGACTGGGTCTATGTCAAGGTCCATCAAAGAAAGACTGTGATAGAACCTTGATGGGAAGGGTCCTTACCAGGTACTTCTAACCACTAATACTATTGTCAAGTGCCAAGGATTAACTACCTGGCCCCACACCTCTCACTGTAAAAAACACAACCTCTCCACCTGAGGACACAATAAAGCCTCCAACCAAGCAATGTGATTGTGCGAGTAACTTCTCCCTTGCTGCCTCACCGTCAGACAGCTAAGTGAATTAAACTACGAAATCTCAAAGAATAGCTTGCAGAAGCTAGCAAAAACTACCTAAAGCTGAAACTTTTAATATTCCTCAGCCTCTCCTTAATGAACTTAGGGTGGGGATGGGAAAGTAATATTTTTCTAAATCTTAGCCAATTAGTTGCCTCACTAGTGAACAATCAAATGTATACCCAAAGAGTCTGTTCTGCCACTGGAGATTTTATTTGTACTGAAAATTATTCCTGTAACTAATAATGTAACCTGTACCCTACTGCAATATACCCCATCTTATGCCATTGATGCTGATGCCTCTCAGCCTTTTGTGAAGGTGCTTAGCCAACAAATGTATAATACTTCACAGAGGAGAAATGTATTAGGACATCGGTGAACTGTAATTAATGCTACATAATTCAGACTGTCCTTATCCAGTTTTCAAATTGTTCTAAAGGAGATGCCATTCGACTAGCTCAGCAAAGGGGCCTGTCTTTTCCCTAGAAAAATAAGAGACTTGGCTAAACACTACGGAATGGTGCAAACAGTGTAGCTGCAATCTGGAATATCCTTAAAACTCAAGAACAAGAGAAAAAAAATTGGAACACTTAGAAAAGGCCATAGGCCTCATTACTGGAGCACAGCTAACTCAGGTACAGGCTGGTGTTGGTGAATTACGTATTATTTCCACCTTCAGTGCAATGACCCAGAAGCTTGTAACAGATATGGTGCTTAGTATCGCTGGGGCTGGGAAGGCACTGCAGTGGGATCTGGCCTGTTCGGAGATCCAAGATTTCATGAATGACCAGCTAAAGGACATTCAGAGGAACCTTAAGCATCAGGCCTGGCACTCTGCCCTTACAGCCACCTTGGGAGTACCACCTGATCGGTGCCATGGAGACATACCTGGAGATTTTCTAGGTGGGAGTGCAGTCTTCAGTGTTCCTTCCAAGCACATGGGCCAGTTGGGATGGGGGGGAGCTCCCACATACTGAATCCTGCTGGGCCCATGGGGAGCCTGTATGTGGGATTGGATTCATTTACCAAGACATTTGGAAAATTAAACCACCTGGTAAGCCTAACCGATTTATAGTCAGTGCTCTTGAAATAACACCTGACATCTGGATAGGATTAGGTAACCAATGGACACTCTGGCTGTTGGAACCCCCACAGCTTCAGTAGTTACAGAAACTGAAGCCATGGGAAGTTGTCACCGTTTATGACAACGTCTGCTGGGAGGGTAAGGGACAAGAAACTACCCTAGCAGGACACCTGCTTTTTCAAAGCAAATAATAGCTGTGTGCATGTTGCATTCATACTAACCATGCCTTGCTATTGCACAGGGCCGCCCAGGGAGAGGGGGAGCAAGTGGGGTAATTTGCCCCGGGGCCTGGGCCCCACAGGGACCCCCACGAGAGTTTTTCAGGGGCCCTGGAGCAGGGTCCTTCACTGGTTCCAAGGGCCCCGGAAAACTCTCCCCAGGCCCCCTGAATCCTCTGGGCGGCCCTGCCATTGCATTCAACTAAACTCCCCTGCATGCCCCCCACCCCCCAAAAAAAAAGTTGAGTTAAAAGATTTAAAATAAAAAATGAAAAATTTAATAAAAATAAAGGTTTAAGATTAATAGTTGTGCTAAAAGCACAAAAGGGGGGATTGACTTCTTATGACAGCCACCTGTACATTTAGAGTCTACTCATGAGCTGTTCCCTAACAGACGGACAGAACATGGATCTTGTGCAGCTCTCAACTGCTCAATTTATGGGCTGCTAGCAATTTCTCATGCAGCAGTCCTGAATTCCACGCTCCAAGAAAGGTACTACATTTCTTCCCCACCAGCTAACAGGGTTTTCAAGACCAGAGAGAAAAACAGATTCCAGGTGTAGCTTTTTCTGTAGAAAGGAGGAGGCTGTAGAGGGAAGCATAGCACAGAGAAGGAAATTTTCAGACTAGCTATTATGTGGCTGTTGTGGCTACAATAATTCAAGGAGGAGCCTAGTTCTTCAATATAAAGGAGAGTTAATCCAGAAGTTAATGTGTCAGCTAGAAGATATGACTAGAATGACAAGGAAGAGCTCTGTGTAAACTCAAAAGCGTGTCTCTCTCACCAACAGAAGTTGGTCCAATAAAATATATCACCTCACACACCTTTTCTCTCAAATAAGGATCTACAGGGTAAACTATTCACTCCATTCACAGGGCTTCTCCAGTCAAGTATGCCACAGTAAGAACTACTGCACAGATTTGTAATCACATCTAAACCATCCTAAGGACCATTTAGCCCTGGCACATCACAGCTGGAATCTGCTTCCTTACAGCACCACCTTCTGCTTCTAGCAAAAATATGGGTAACAGTTTGAGGGTTAAACCTAATGTGTACATGATCTTATCGCTATTCATTCAGCTAAGTCCAGTACATGCTGCTCATTTAAGAGACCTGCACAGACTCTACTAGATCACAACATTAGAGATGGAAGACCTAACAAACAGAACCCATCAGACAATTAACCGTTTATTCCCTCTGTCCTCCCCACACACCAAGGTGTTAACTATTAAACTGATATAAGATAATAAATGTATGCAGTGTAGTTGCAGCCATGTAGATAATAAAGGAACATGTTTTCAGTTTTATTTCTTTAGATATGAAGTTTTCTACATGTAAATAAAAACGTAATCAAGAGAAGCATTTAGAGTGCTGTCTTTAGAGACACGTTCAAAACATATACCATCACATTGCTCCTTTAAAATTGCAATATCGTACCTTATCACATCTGGTTCTGTGCCATCATTTTTATAGGATGCTTCAAGTTGTCTCTGCCGCGTGAGAAGGTCATCCACTAAGTTTTGCCTTCTGTCTCCCTCCAATTGTGTTCTAGGGGCATTTGGTTAAGGGCCAGTCACAGAAATAAAAGCATATTTAAAACTTGTATTTCCAGTGTTAAAAGCGTCACTCTCAGAAGTCACCTATTACTGCAATATCAAAGCCAGTCAGGAAATGAGAACTTTCAGAGAGCAAAAGTAGACATAACCCTAAAAGCCCTTGACAAAGATTTATAACATTATTCATTCAGTAGGGATTCAGGCTGCATAGCTCTTAAGACAAAGGGCATAAATTATTAGAGCATTTTCTTCACACCTTGAACTCTAATACCCAACATGGGGACACCTCCGCCCTTCACTGAAAGGTGTCTAGCAGAACCCTGTTTCTGTGAGTTACAACACCATAAAGAAAGAAGAAATCCTGGTTTGTCTTGAGAATGTGATCCAGAAAACAAACTGATGAGGAGATTTGGGAAGAATTTTTTTTTTTGCATTGAATTAATGTAATAATTAAGAGCAGTGAACTCCAAAAACACCTGTATCATCATTTTCAGGCATCATGCTTATTAGTTGTCTTTAACAATCGCTAAGCAAAGGATTTTTTCTACAATTTGGTTAGCATATGATGGTAAGACACGTAGACTGAAAGCTTGACAGGACAAGGGTGGAGTCTTCCTGTATGTCTGTCTAGTATACAGCACATTTTAAGTGCTACTACAAAATCACCACCAGCACACTGGATAGCTCTGTTGAATTCAGCATGGCTCTTCGTATGTTAACTATTTTGCTGGGTGATGATACAGACCAGGTGAGAAGCCCTCGCCCAGCTCACTACGTAGTCAACAAGTTACCAAGAGGTCATTTAAAGGATTTATTTCCATTTGCACCGTTATCACACTAGCACTCCCCAGTAGCAACTGAAGTAGGGCTTGTTGCTTTTGAAGAAAATGACCCAATTCACTCAGCCACTGAATGACTAGAGTTCTTGGAGTGCTGCCTTGTTCGATTTTTATTATTTTTAATAAACTCACTGATGCCCATATTAAAAGTGATTACCTCTCTTCCTTGGGTTGTAATCTGAGCAGGTGCATAGCCACAATGACTTATGTTTGCTTTCTTACATAGCACTGCCATTTATCTGTTCCAAGGTAATATTCTCAAATGAAAGTATAACTGTACCCTGCAGTGCAACATGCTCAAAGTTCATCATTACAACGAAAGCTACTGGCTTGTTGCGGCTAAATAACCATTTCCAACCCTCCGCCCCTGATCCAAACGTGGATACAAGGGTTCAAAAAACGAAAGGCTTACTTTCAACGTTACCATAAAGCCGCTTGCAAGTAAGAGGCCTTCAAATGGTCACTGGATATACCTCCACAGGCACATGTGAGTTAGAGAGGAGACATGATAGAGACTCAGAGAGGACACCATAGAGGTACAAAAAGGAAAAATGTACAGAAGGACAATCTGGGACTATGAAAGCAGCAAAGAATCCTGTGGCACCTTATAGACTAACAGACGTTTTGGAGCATGAGCTTTCGTGGGTGAATACCCACTTCCTCAGATGCATGTAGTGGAAATTTCCGGGGGCAGGTATATATATGCAAGCAGGCTAGAGGTAATGAGGTTAGTTCAATCAGGGAGGATGAGGCCCTGTTCTAGAAGTTGAGGTGTGAAAACCAAGGGAGGAGAAACTGGTTCTGTAGTTGGCAAGCCATTCACAGTCTTTGTTTAATCCTGAGCTCATGCTGTCAAATTTGCAGATGAACTGAAGCTCAGCAGTTTCTCTTTGAAGTCTGGTCCTGAAGTTTTTTTGCTGCAGGATGGCCACCTTAAGGTCTGCTATAGTGTGGCCAGGGAGGTTGAAGTGTTCTCCTACAGGTTTTTGTATATTGCCATTCCTAATATCTGATTTGTGTCCATTTATCCTTTTCTGTAGAGACTGTCCAGTTTGGCCGATGTACATAGCAGAGGGCCATTGCTGGCATATATTACATTGGTGGACGTGCAGGTGAATGAACCGGTGACGGTGTGGCTGATCTGGTTAGGTCCTGTGATGGTGTCGCTGGTGTAGATATGTGGGCAGAGTTGGCATCGAGGTTTGTTGCATGGATTGGTTCCTGAGCTAGAGTTACTATGGTGCGGTGTGCAGTTACTGGTGAGAATATGTTTCAGGTTAGCAGGTTGTCTGTGGGCAAGGACTGGCCTGCCACCCAAAGCCTGTGAAAGTGTGCGGTCATTGTCCAGGATGGGTTGTAGATCCCTGATGATGCGTTGGAGGGGTTTTAGCTGGGGACTGTATGTGATGGCCAGTGGAGTCCTGTTGGTTTCTTTCTTGGGTTTGTCTTGCAGTAGGAAGCTTCTGGATACACGTCTGGCTCTGTTGATCTGTTTCTTTATTTCCTCGTGCAGATATTGTAGTTTTGAGAATGCTTGGTGGAGATTTTGTAGGTGTTGATCTCTGTCCAAGGGGTTAAAGCAGATGCAGTTGTACCTCAGTGCTTGGCTGTAGACAATGGATCATGTGATGTGCCCGGGATGGAAGCTGGAGGCACGAAGGGAGGCATAGCGGTCGGTAGGTTTTCGGTATAGGGTGGTGGTAATGTGACCATCACTTATTTGCACCATGGTGTCTAGGAAGTGGACCTCCCATGTAGATTCGTCCAGGCTGAGGTTGATGGTGGGAGTGGAAGCTGTTGAAATCGTGGTGGCATTTTTCCAGAGTCTCCTTCCCATGTGTCCAGATGATGAAGATGTCATCAATGTAGCGTAGGCAGAGAAGGGGCGTGAGTGGACGAGAGCTGAGGAAGCGTTGTTCCAGGTCGGCCATAAAAATATTGGCATATTGTGGGGCCATGCGGGTGCCCATAGCGGTGCCACTGATCTGGAGATATATATTGTCATCAAATTTGAAATAGTTGTGTGTGAGAATAAAGGCACAGAGCTCAGCAGCCAGTTGTGCTGTGGCATCATCAGGGATACTGTTCCTGACCGCTTGTATTCCATCTGTGTGTGGGATGTTTGTGTAAAGAGCCTCTAAATCCATGGTGGCTAGGATGGTGTTTTCTGGACTAATATTCCTCCCCCCTCAACTGGACAATATCCCTAGTTTTCTGGACTAATATCTCTCCCCCCTCAACTGAAGAGCAAGGAGAAGCCAATGACGTGTAAAGGTAACAAATATAAAACATATTAACACAAAGCACAATCAACCTGTGAATCTCACTGACATTGCAGCAAAGAGCTTAGTAGGACTCCAAAATGTCCTAGACTTTTGTACGATGTTAAGAGAATGTTCCAGAAAGTGTAAAGGTATTTGTCAATTTTAAATCTTTCTTCTTCTGGGGTCGATACTTGTATCTCATCCTGCGACAGATGAGCACACTCGTTGTTGTCTGTCTTGTACTGTGATTGCAGTAGCTCTTTGGGGCAGCCACGGTCTTTGTGCTCTATGTTCACACAGCACCTAGCACAATGGGATCCCAAGTCCCCAGCTAGAACTCCGAGGCACCACAACAATACAAATTATAATTTAAAAACCCGAAACCTTCCCTTGTAGGTGGTGTCACCAGCTGGGATGCACTTATTCCCAGCAAGAGCTAGAAATAAAAATCCTAATTAAACAAAGGGGCCTAAATTTTCAAAAGTGACTAGTGATTCTGGGTGCCCACTCTGAGGCATCTTGAACGGATCTGGTTTTCAGATTCTTGGCCCTGGTCTACACTAGGGGGTGGAGGGGAAATCGATCTAAATGCAGCTTCAGCAACGTGAATAACGTAGCTGAAGTCGACATGCTTAGATCGACTTACTGTGGTGTCTTCACCGCAGCGAGTCAACTCCTGCTGCTTCCCCGTCGACTCTACCTGCGCCTCTCACAGCGCTGGAGTACAGGAGTTGACGGCAGAGCGCACGGGGATCGATTTATTGCGTCTAGACTAGACTGGACGTGATAAATTGATCCCCGCTGGATCAATCACTGCCCGCTAACCTGGCGGGTAGTGTAGACATACCCTTGGTGTTCGGCACTTTCTGAACATGAGGCCACTGAAGATGTCTCAAATTGGGCACTGAAAATCGCTACTCATTTTTGAAAATTTAGGCCAGAATATATAATTGGTTGTAGCAGTTTAATGGAACTAAGCAAGTGACCCACTACATAAAGACAGAGCCAATTCACCCCTACTGTATCCCATTAAAGTGAGTGGAATCACACTGGGATGAATTTGGCTAGATGTCTCTATTTTGGGTCACCTGTACTGGTACAGGAGATTTTCAGACCCATACGAGTGCTACTGGGCTGCTATCTACTTGCCCCTCTTACACATGGCTTTTCCAGCTGTGTGCAGGAGAGACTAGGTCAGGACAAACCCAGAGCACAGGTGAATGAGGAAGAAGTTACACATTCCTAGCATGTCTTCTAGGACTATCCAACTCTTCCATCCAGAAGGGCAGAGAAACATTTCCTGCACATTAACAGCGCTGTACTTGATCAGAATTCTGTTGAGCTCCCCTGGAGACAGCCATGCCCGCTGCACAGCAGTCTTACTTCCCACCATACCAGGGTGTGAGAGGAGCTCCATATTTGGACACTGGTTTCTTCCTTGGTGTGGAATAGCACCGCGAGGACAGGAACCTGCAACTTCTTTTTAAATTGAATTGCGAGGAGCGTAAGAAAATACACAGGCCAATTATGTCTCAAACAAAGAACATCAGAGCTGCCCGTGTTACAGTCTGTCACCCACTGGAGATGTTCCACCACAGTCACTACAACATTAAAAAATGAGTGCAAGGTCCCTGAAACAGAAATCAAAATTGCAGGCAACATTTTAGTAATTGGGGCCTCCTGGAGTTGAGGGGAGGGGGGCGGCTAACTGCAGCTTCCTTCTCAAAAGAGCCCGTTTTTCCGCCCACTCCTACGACACCAGAAAGAACAGCGAGATACTGTTTATATGGATACATCTGACGTGTTGATATAGCTCGAAGCAGTAAGTCCTTCAGCTGGTCGATCTTTACCTTTAGATTCTGCAACAATGATCGGATTGTCACATTAAGCTGAAAGAAAAAAAGAGAAAAAGTTGTTGGTTTTTTTTAAACCAGATTACAGCGTAGCCGTACAAACATCCATATTCAAATGATCCAATGCAGAACCTCACAAACCCACTGTGCATCACACAGCATGATTCCATCTGACATCGAGAAAAGCCTGAGCTTAGAACACAGAAGCTCAGCTGTACACAAGTGGTGCTGTTTGGGATTTTTATACAACAATTAGATGTTAACATTGGTTTTGAAAGATTTTTAAATGTACTCATGCTAATTATGAGATCTTTCTTTCAAATCCTCACAAATTAATTCCCCTATGTGCTGGAACATTTTGCCCATATTTTGCTGTTGTCCAGTTAATTTCCTGTTTCTTTATTCTACTTCTTAAGGGAAATATGGATGCTGCCTTTTTCTGTAGGCAAAGATCTCCTGGCTCCTGTGTTTTAGTGAAGGTTACTGTCAGAGGTTCAGAGATTCCTTCCACTCGTTCTCTTATAACTTCCAGATCTGTAATTTAATTTCTATTTAGTTTTATAACCAGACTCTTGTTTACCCTCTTTGCTCATCCTTGACTCCTGGCCTCTCCGGACTATTGACTGTAATAATTTGTATTCTTGTTGCTTGCATGAGGTTCTTAGATTTATCTTTTTCTACTGTAAACATAGTAAAACAAATTATTCTCTTGCAGGCAAACTAATAACAGCACTGTAATATTTTGGCTACCTAGGCATTCTCTCACCTCGTTTACCTTTATTCTGTAGAAAAGTCTACATTTTTCCTCCGCTTGCCCTGAATATTGTTCCCTTTGATTCTGCTAACTATAGGAAAAGTGCACATAATTGAAACAAAGTTGGTAATTGCCCAAGTTACAGGCTTGCATGCACTTGAAGGTGCCTCTTGTTTGCAAGGCAATGTCTGTACGATAGGTGATCGCTCAAAGAGAAAGCAGAAATAAGGCTGGGATACATGCAGTATGAAGTAAACCGAGGAGGACAGGTTGCTTTTCCCCTCATGCCTACACTCAAATGGACACTTCCCTCTGAATTCCCCTTTCACAGCAAACTAGGCCACATCAATTTCTCCAGTATTCTCGATAGCCCCAGAATGACAGTCTGCTGCCCTTGAGGAAGACTGAGAGGCATTTCATCAGACAAAAGAGGAAGTTAAGTGTCCAACCTCCACTTCCCCATTACTGGTAATTCCTGTAATGTAGCGTACTTGATATCAGCAAGGAGGCGACTGGTGGAGTTTTCAGAAGTGCCTCACTGAAAATTTAACTCAAGAGCCTGAAGCCTCTATGAGACTTGTACCCCTACCAGGTATGGAGATGGTAGAGTAGGTCAGATGTTGAGGCAGCCATATCTGCTGTGAGCATGGGATTAGCCAGTTCAGAGATTTGCATAATAATTGTGCCACTGAAAAACAAGTCATTTAAGCAACATTTCGCCCACTTTTCAAAGCTGAGTGACCCCTCAGGACAATAAACACAATTGCAAGCCCCCACAACCCTGCCAGGTGTTGTGAAAGGCCTTCTCATTATCACGGATATATTTCCTGCACCTTCATCTCTGGGAAACGCTGCATTAGCCTTATCCAGCCTAGCTAGCCAGAGTACAGGAACCAGGAAGAATTACATATCAGTATAATGCAAGGTAATTATTCAACACCATCCATCAAGAGGGATTTACCCCCCAACCCCTGCTAAAAAGCCCCACAAGGTAAGATTCCATGTGGGCCTCACTTGGCTCCCACTGAAAGCAATGGACGTTTGATTGTTCACTTCAGCCTGACTAGAGTTAACCAATGCTTGAGCATTTGTGAAAGCCTCACCCTACAGCCTTTTTTAACCTTAGCTTTTATACTCCATTTTTATTCAGTTATAAACACACCATTTTTGGTTTTTTAGTCACACTGAGGGAAAACCACCATAAAAACCGGGATCTTGTTGACAACTTCCCTACCAAGCAAATACCATACAAAGACATTAAAACATTTACTAGGCACATCAAGTATGAGTGATCGGCCATGTGTTTCTCAATGTGAGTTCTTGTTATCATAACAAATATTTCATTGCTGGAAGTTTGTTTATAGTAGAATCAAACACTGCCAATACTAGTCTTTAACTGTTCTGAGAGCAAATTCCTTTTACTCCATTAACACACAAAACATGGAAAAATTTCTTCAGAGAATCATTTTAACCAACTGTGTAATGTTTTCATAATATATAGGCTACAAAGCTTACAATACAAGATAGCCATTAGACAACACTGATGCAGCCCCCCTGCCTTTTTTTTTCCCCTCTCTTTCTTTTAAGCCGGACATCACCGTGAATGAGATGATGCAAGTCAGAGAACTTTGGCCTGTATAAATACCGATGAACTAAACAAGTACGTTTTTGCTTTGCCTGCATTTCGAGAGTGAATGTGGCTGCACAATTTAAATACTTCTGCAATTTGGGGAAAAGATCATTATAGCTAATTTTTGTTTTGTAATTGTTTGGTTCTATTTGAGAGTCCTGCCAGACTATGTTCAGAACAGCTACAAGGGCAGGCAGCACTGTGAACTTCATACTCATGCCTCCCTCTCCATCCTGTCTTGATCTCTAGCAAATAATATACCTCAGCCAGGACCTAGAGCAGTCGTTCTTGACCCACAGCCCAATAAGCACACAGCTGCAGCCCATCTGACATCCTCAGGGCCACACAGGCAGTAGATCTATTGTGTGGATGCAGCCCATATGAACACAGAGAGCTTTATATGCAGCTCACAATGGTCAGTAGGTTGAGACCCATTGACCTAGAGAACAACCACTAGGGGTAGAGGCCAAAATCAATCTCCCTACTTCATTTAGGCCAGGATTCAGGAAGATGCTTAAGCACATGAATAATCCTAAACATGAGAATAATCTTACTGACTTCAATGGGACAAAGCACATGCTTAGAATTAGGCACATGCTTAAGTACCTTCCCAAATTAAGAAACTGAGAATCTGTTTGCTGAGACTGACTACAAAAGGGACAGTTAATGGCAATTGTGATTCCAAATACTTGAATAAACTGGGGCCTAGTTATCAATTCAATCCAAGGCGTACATGTAGCTCTTCTGCTCTGTTTGCAGTTAGGACGTAACTTGATCTACCAAGGCTTAAACGTGATCAAAACAATACTGTCCACACTGGATTTAAAAACCATGCTACCTTGCAACACAGTTGTAACTAGCCGGGTTCTGGTAGTTTCCCTAAGGGGCAGAGATAGAAATTCTACAATCTTGTTTAAAACCACATTAAGATGGATCTAGGAAGAAACCTCTAGCACAATTCATTTAGCACTGTTGCTAGAAAAGACTAACTGTGCAAAACTATGGAAACTAAATGCACAAGGATGCGACAGAGCTAATGAACTTCTCCGCCCAATGTGAACCAGGCTAATGACTGACAAAGGGGAGAGAGACAATAGAAAACACTAAATAGGATTCATTTCATTACAATTATTAATATTGAATTGTTTCTCAGTCAATGAGAGCACCAGGCTAAGGGGATAAATTACTATCTAAAATGAGGTCTGTCCCTCATGAGTGACAGCTGAGATGGGGTTTTGACATGTCTTAGGGGTATATTTATTGCAACAATTCATTTAGGAAAAAGCTGCATAAAAACTCAGCAAGGATTGTTCTGACATTATCCTGTTAGTTGCTTGGGCTCAGGAACGTGTCACAGTCCGGACCCACTTTCAGGTAGAACTGGGATAAGATTGCCAAGAGTTTATGGAAATGAAAGTGAAGAACAGCGAAGCTGAGAAGACTGGGAAGTGGTGGAAGCCAAAGCACTGCAGGACAGATTGCAGGTGCAATGCTGCACTGGGGAACGCACCAGCAGTGACTGAATAGTTCTTCAGCGGCTTACACTAGAGAGCTTATAGCGGCGCGGCTGTACCAATTCAGAGAGAGCCTAAGCCAACGGGAGAGAGCTCTCTCGTCAACTTAGTTAATTCACCCCTAGCGAGCGGCAGAGAACGAGAGACGAGAGCACTCTCCCGTGGACACAGCGCTGTCCACACCAGTGCTTAGGTCAGCGTAACTTATGTCACTCAGTGCGGTGACTTAGTCTTAGATGTAGTGTAGCCGCAGCCTAAGATTCTTTTTTGTTCTTATTTCAGGAGAGATTTTTGTTTGGGGGTTGTTTCTCCCTGTTCCCCATTCAGCCAGGGGACCATGTGACTGTTCTTTAGGAATGGGCGACAGGGGATGGGTCACTTGATGATTACCTGTTCTGTTTGCTCCCTCTGGGGCGCCTGATATTGGCCACTGTCAGAAGACAGGCTATTGGGCTAGATGGACCATTGCTCTGACCAGTATGGCCGTTCTTCTGCTTTCAAATTATAAAAGAACATTGTAAAAAGCAGCTATTTTGGTAAAAGTCTCTTATTTCTATAAAGCACAAACATTCCATTTCCAGGACACTCCAAGGGACAGTCTACTGTATTATTCCAAAGCCAGATTATAAAGAGCTGCCTACAGGCTTTGGAAGCCCACTGCCATACAAATCACGTACATAATTCACAATTAGTCTATTGCTCTTCTACCACGTGCCTTTTTGCTTTAACTACTGATGCTCCATACCCCACTTCTAGCTCCTCTGAGTCTGAAGCCCACATGCTTAGTAAGGGAACATCAGAATATAACTCAACTAATTTTGTTATTTTTCATTTTAAAAAACTAAAGCTAATCTAAATTCATTGTCTAATCGAAGTGACACACTGCAGGCTATATGTTCGGACAGATAAAAGTAATTTTCATATAGCACATATTCGGGGTGTACAAACAACTGTTGCAATAGCCACAGTACACATCTGATTGCTCAGAACTTACAGTATAGTGTGCGGAGTGGATGACTCAGGATATTACTGATGGGATGCAAAGCCATTCATCTCTAGGGATACATCCACGCTACGGAGATGATACCAGCACAGCTCTGTAGTGCAGACACAGCCTACACTGACAGGAGGAGTTTTTCTGTCCATGTAGAACCACCACCTCCCAGAATAACATTTGCGTCTGTTAACATAGCTTTCTTCCATCAACGTAGCTACATCAATAGTGAGGGCAGGTCTACACTTAAAACATTGCATCGGCTCAGCTGCACCAATGTAACTGCACCGCTGTAGTGCTTAAGCAAAGACACTCCTCCTGTCAGTGTGGTTAATCCACCTCCCCAAGAGGCAGTAGCTATGTCAAGAGAAGCTTCCCGTCAACATAGCACTATATACACAGGGCGTTAGGTCAATTGTGGCAGTCTATACCAGCTTTTCTCAAACTGGGCTCTGCAGACTCCTGGGGGCTCCTGAGAGTATTCCTGGGGATCTGCAGGCCCCACTGATCAACTCCTCCCCCTCCCTCTATCTCCCAGAGCCTACTGAAGCCAAACTGGGAGATTTTAAGTGCTAAAAGTCCGGAGGCACAGCAGGGCTAAGGCAGGCTCCCTACCTGCTCTGGCTCCGTGCTGGCACCTGGAAGCGGCTGGCACATCCCTGTGGCGCCCCTAGGATGGGGGGGGGTGTCTGCGCACACTACCCCTACCCCGAGTGCTGACTCTGCAGCTCCCATTAGCCAGGAAATGCAGTCAGTGGGAGCTGCCTTTGCTCCCCCTCCGCCCCGCCTAGGAGCCACTGCCAGAGGGATGTGCCAGTTGCTTTCGGGAGCCACCCAAGGTAAGCAGTACCTGGCCAGAGCCTGCAGCCCCCACCCACTCCCACACCCAAACCCCTCCCAGAGCCCACACCCTGTCCCACAACCAAACTCCCTCCCAGAGCCCACACCCCGTGCCCCCTCCTGCCCACCGCAGCCTGGTGAGAGTGAGTGAGGGTGGGGGAAGAGTGAGCAGGAGGTGGAAAGAGGTGGGGCAGGGATGAGGCCTTGGGGGAAGGGGTGGAGTGCAGACCTGGCCTGAGAGTTTTGTCAGCATAGCTAACTTGGTCGAGATGCAATTTTTTCACATGTCTGATGGACGTGGTTAAGCCAATGTAACTTATCAGTTTAAACCAAGCCTAGGTCAGTGGTCTGAATCTGGCTCAGTAAAATAGTGACCAGATGTCGTTGCTTTCTGATCATTATGAGAAGGACCAAAAAAAAAAAAAGTGAGTTGATGGAGTCTGTTGAGGATGCTTATTCAGAAACTAATACACCAGGACAACTAACAACCCTGCTGACAGTCTTTGCAGAGGTGCCACAGTCAGGACAAGCATACAGGCTAATCTAGTCTCTCATGAGAAGAGGCAGCTCAAATCCCAGATAAGACATTTGCAGGCAGGTTTACACCACAGTTCTGGACCTGTTGTGGAGACAGGAGATAAACAGTCTCCAGAATAGTCAATTCAGTATTTTTCACCATGCGAAATACAATATAAGGCCCAATTCTGTAAAGATTTATGCACATGCTCAATTTTACAGAGTCAAGGGGGAAGTCAAAGTACGTAAAGCTAGGAATGTGCATATGTCTTTGCAGGATCGGGCCTATGATTTTAAGTTTAACTCCAAAGAGAGTAGCCTAAGATTTTCCTCCTGAATTAATGCAAAAGTGGAGAATCAAACAGTAACAAGTTAAGCACTGAAGTCTCCTTTTCATTTAAGTCAAAACATTTCAAACTCGGCTCTTCTGATATTTTTGGACTTGCACAACTCAAAAACAACTCATAGACTCTAGGGCTGGAAGGGACCTCGAGAGGTCATCAAGTCCAGTCCCCTGCCCTCATGGCAGGACCAAATACTGTCTAGACCATCCCTAATAGACATTTATCTAGCCTACTCTTAAATATCTCCAGAGATGGAGATTCCACAACTTCCCTAGGCAATCTATTCCAGTGTTTAACTACCCTGACAGTTAGGAACTTTTTCCTAATATCCAATCTAAATCTCCCTTGCTGCAGTTTAAGCCCATTGCTTCTTGTTCTATCATTGGAGGCTAAGGTGAACAAGTTTTCTCCCTCCTCCTGATGACACCCTTTTAGATACCTGAAAACTGCTATCATGTCCCCTCTCAGTCTTCTCTTTTCCAAACTAAACAAACCCAATTCCTTCAGCCTTCCTTCATAGGTCATGTTCTCAAGACCTTTAATCATTCTTGTTGCTCTTCTCTGGACCCTCTCCAATTTCTCCACATCTTGCTTGAAATGCGGTGCCCAGAACTGGACACAGTACTCCAGCTGAGGCCTAACCAGGGCAGAGTAAAGCGGAAGAATGACTTCTCGTGTCTTGTTTACAACACACCTGTTAATGCATCCCAGAATCATGTTTGCTTTTTTTGCAACAGTATCACACTGTTGACTCATATTAAGCTTGTGGTCCACTATGACCCCTAGATCTCTTTCTGCCATACTCCTTCCTAGACAGTCTCTTCCCATTCTGTATGTGTGAAACTGATTGTTCCTTCCTAAGTGGAGCACTTTGCATTTATCTTTATTGAACTTCATCCTGTTTACCTCAGACCATTTCTCCAATTTGTCCAGATCATTTTGAATTTTGACCCTGTCCTCCAAAGCAGTTGCAATCCCTCCCAGTTTGGTATCGTCCGCAAACTTAATAAGCGTACTTTCTATGCCAACATCTAAATCGTTGATGAAGATATTGAACAGAACCGGTCCCAAAACAGACCCCTGCGGAACCCCACTTGTTATACCTTTCCAGCAGGATTGGGAGCCATTAACAACTACTCTCTGAGTACGGTTATCCAGCCAGTTATGCACCCACCTTATAGTAGCCCCATCTAAATTGTACTTTCCTAGCTTATCTATAAGAATATCATGCGAGACTGTATCAAATGCCTTACTAAAGTCTAGGTATATCACATCCACCGCTTCTCCCTTATCCACAAGGCTCGTTATCCTATCAAAGAACGCTATCAGATTAGTTTGACACGATTTGTTCTTTACAAATCCATGCTGGCTATTCCCTATCACCTTACCACCTTCCAAGTGTTTGCAGATGATTTCTTTGATTACCTGCTCCATTATCTTCCCTGGCACAGAAGTTAAACTAACTGGTCTGTAGTTTCCTGGGTTGTTTTTATTTCCCTTTTTATAGATGGGCACTATATTTGCCCCCTTCCAGTCTTCTGGAATCTCCCCCGTCTCCCATGATTTCCCAAAGATAATAGCTAGAGGCTCAGACACCTCTTCTATTAACTCCTTGAGTATTCTAGGATGCATTTCATCAGGCCCTGGTGACTTGCAGGCATCTAACTTTTCTAAGTGATTTTTTACTTGCTCTTTCCTTATTTTCTCTTCTAAACCTACCCTCTTCCCGTAAGCATTCACTATACTAGACATTCCTTCAGACTTCTCAGTGAAGACCGAAACAAAGAAGTCATTAAGCATCTCTTCCATTTCCAAGTCTCCCGTTACTGTTTCCCCCTCCTCATTGAGCAGTGGGCCTACCCTGTCCTTAGTCTTCCTCTTGCTTCTAATGTATTGATAAAAAGTCTTCTTTTTTCCCTTTATTCCCATACCTAGTTTGAGTTCATTTTGTGCCTTTGCTTTTCTAATCTTGCCTCTGCATTCCTGTGTTATTTGCCTATATTCATCCTTCGTGATCTGACCTAGTTTCCATTTTTTATATGACGCCTTTTTATTTTGTAGGTCACGCAAGATCTCAAGGGTAAGCCAAGGTGGTCTTTTGCCACATTTTCTATCTTTCCTAACCATCGGAATAACTTGCTTTTGGGCCCTTAATAGCGTCCCTTTGAAAAACTGCCAACTTTCCTCAGTTGTTTTTCCCCTCAGTCTTAATTCCCATGGGACCTTGCCTATCAGCTCTCTGAGCTTACCAAAATCCGCCTTCCTGAAATCCATTGTCTCTATTCTGCTGTACTCCCTTCTACCCTTCCTTAGAATTGCAAATTCTATGATTTCATGATCACTTTCACCCAAGCTTCCTTCTACTTTCAAATTCTCAACAAGTTCCTCCCTATTTGTTAAAATCAAGTCTAGAACAGCTTCCCCCCTAGTAGCTTTTTCAACTTTCTGAAATAAGTTCTAAGTTTGTTACATTTAAATACAAAACTTAAATTAAAAGAGATGTTTACAAACGTTAGAGCTTTCCTGAAGATATGGTACCTTCGTTGAATTTTCACCATTTCTTTGACATCGATTACGCTCCTGGATTTTTTCAGCAATCTCTTGTGCAATGTGACAGGTGGAATCGTACATCGACAACCTATAAACAGAAAGATTTCAGACAGTTAAGAAACTTCTCCCAGTCATCTCTGTGCCAAAGATCTTGGTTTTAGTCTCTCCTCTGTTAATCAAGTGTCTAGAGAGTCTGCCATAAGCCTCGAGAGTTAGTTCATCAAATTACTAAAAGCAAACAACATATTGCAGTGACACCGAACACCCATCTCCCCAGGGATTTCTAATGCACCCATCACAGTGATTATATGAAAGCACTGAATCAGTGAACGTTAAAGTCCCAAAAAGGGATTTAAATGAACAATCTCAGGATGCTGTGCTATACAGATTCAGTAATTTGAGGTTGGCTAATCACTGGGACATGAAAACTTTCTTCAACCAAGGGCCACAATGGAAGCTTGTGAGGAGAATAAGGCCTATACCTAATTTACATAAAACAAAGCACACTGAAGCCTCTTTCATTCACATGGAAATTTTAGAGAGAGAGAATAGGTGCAAGCACTGGGTGAGCCATGGATCAAGAAGGTGCATCTTATCCTTAGAAAACATTGACGCTGTATAAGTCTAACAATACAGGCGCATGCACTCACTCCCCCCTCCCCTTGTTGGTGCTCCTCCCGTTACACCCCGAGGCCCTGCCCCTGCTCCTCCTGCTCCCACAAGCCCAGACCCTCATTCTGCCTCTTCCCACTCCTGCTCCGCTCCCTTCTCCACTCTGTCTCTTCCCATGGCCCCTCCCGCGAGCCTACCGCTCACTCCTCTCCATCTCCCGCAAGCCAAACAGTTGATCAGCAGCCAGCTCTGGGGCCCGCAGAACAGCTGATCAGCGGCTAGCCCCAGGCCTGGAATCACTATGGCTGGTGGGTGCTGAGCACCCCCTTTTTTTTTCCCATGGGTGCTTGAGCTCCAGAGCACCCACAGAGTCAGCGCCTATGGCTGGGAGTGTTTTTCCCATGACCAATGGACAGATCCATGCTAGCTCTGCTCCAGCTAGTGCACTAAAATTAGTACTGTGGCTGCAGCGGCTCAGGCTAGCCATTCAAGTACAATCACACTCAACCATCTGGGTACATATTTGAGTGGCTCGCCCTAGCTACTGCCTGTTCCGCCACAGCCACCTGGTTTTAGCACACTAGCACGTATTTGTCTACCCACACAGGGAAGCACAATCCCAGCTGCAATGCTGACATACCCTTGGAGACTTCTTCTAAAAAGATAAGGGGAGGCTCCCACTGTAGAACTTTGAGGACACCCTGGTTTCACTGAGTGTAGAAAGCCTTCACACTTTCTCCAATCATTAATGACACCCAGTGTTGACATAGAAGAAAGTCAATGATAGCCACCAGCTAGTTATTTTGTTTGATATTTGCAGTCCTGGTTTGCATTGTTGAGGCAGATAAACAGCCCAAAGATACAGTTATAGAAATATAATGCAAAGTAAATTATCCACCAACCAGTAGCCTTATGGTATGAGCCACGGATTCCTGCCATGACACAGTGCTAATAAGCTAAGTTAGTTATTACCGTGACTCACTCCAATTAATGTTAAATCAGAAGAGCTAAGAGGAAAACACAGCAATACACTGAGTCAGGGCTATTTAAAAAAAAAGAAAGAAGACAGATTATGGATGGTCCCAGAGAGAAGCTGATCATTAAGAATTTTTACATATGTATCCTCATTCCTTCAAGCTAAGATGCATCTTAGGTGTGGCAATTATCACATAACAAAATGAAGGGGGCTACATGCCATAAGTTGAAAAAGTAAAGAGGGAAGGCCCGGCCTCAAAAGGTTAATCATGCTGGAAAGTACCCAAAGCAACGCTGTGATTAGCTAATTTACTTCAAAAGTCTAATTCCTAATTTACGGCATTTCTTTCCTGTCCATCACTAATATTAAAACTTTGCACATGTATTGCACTTTTCATTCAAGGATCTCTGAGTACTATGAAAACATTAATCAATTTAGCTTCAAAACCTACCCTGTTCCCACCTATGAAGCATCCCTTGTCTTACTGTACATAAGGATGCAAATTATTGGGCTCAACACAGGGGTAAACTAGGTAAATTTTAATGGCCTACTATACCTCAAGTGGTGTGACTAGATGATCTAGTGGTCCCTTCTGCCCTGAATTCTATGAACCTGTGAAATAAAGCACCATAAAGTTGAAGGAATACGCCCAAAGTCACATGCTAAATCCATGGCAAAACTGAGAAGACTAGACTCACAGTCCTGTGCTGCAGCCTCAAGACCATCCTTCCACTCCACCAAATCTTTTTGCTGCTAGAAAACAGAAGTACCTTAAAATAAAGTAAGCAAAATTCAGTCCTCCATCGCCCCTTGCAACCACACTGACTTCAGTAGGTTTCGTGGCACAATGAAGGTCAGAAATTAGCTTCAGTGAATAGGACGTTGGACTACCCTGAGCCCTGCCATTCACTTATTGTGTTCTACTGGCCAGCACACTTACACTCCGTGCCTCAGTTTCCTCATCAATAATCTGGGGATAGTGATGTTTTCTCACTTTTGTAATGTGTTTTGAGATCAATGGCTAAAAGTTGCTATAAGTGACAAGCATTATCATTTATTTTAAATGTAAAAGGAGGAAAGGGTGAGTCCATCACTCTCAATATCCTACTGCCTAAGAAATTGACACCCTCTACTGTGCAACTGCCTAGATTCCCCAGGAAACAAAGACAAACAGAATAAAATAAATATTTTGCCATAAAAATTCTATAGTGTAGAACTTCACAGGCTTCTTTTTGTGCATAAGGAGCTGTAAGCTGAAGGAATCAAGAACATAAGAACGGCCGTACTGGGTCAGACCAAAGGTCCATCCAGCCCAGCATCTGTCCACCAACAGTGGCCAAGCCAGGTGCCCCAGAGGGAGTGAAGCTAACAGGCAATGATCAAGTGATCTCTTTCCTGCCATCCATCTCCATCCTCTGATGAACAGAGGCTAGGGACACCATTCTTTACCCTTACTGGCTAACAACCATTTATGGACTTAGCAACCATGAATTTATCCAGTTCCCTTTTAAACACTGTTATAGTCCCAGCCTTCACAACCTCCTCAGGCAAGGAGTTCCACAAGTTGACTGTGCGCTGTGTGAAGAAGAACTTCCTTTTATTTGTTTTAACCCTGCTACCTATTAATTTCATTTGGTGACCCCTAGTTCTTGTATTATGGGAATAAGTAACTTTTCCTTATCCACTTTCTCAACATCACTCATGATTTTATATACCTCTATCATATCCCCCCTTAGTCTCTTTTTTTCCAAGCTGAAAAGGCCTAGCCTCTTTAATCTTTCCTCGTATGGGACCCTCTCCAAACCCCTAATCATTTTAGTTGCCCTTTTCTGAACCTTTTCCAGTGCTAGAATATCTTTTTTGAGGTGAGGAGACCACATCTGTACACAGTATTCGAGATGTGGGCATACCATGGATTTATATAAGGGCAATAAGATATTCTCACTCTTATTTTATCCCCTTTGTAATGATTCCTAACATCTTGTTTGCTTTTTTGACCGCCTCTGCACACTGCATCGACATCCTCAGAGAACTATCCACGATGATGCCAAGATCTTTTTCCTGACTCGCTGTAGCTAAATTAGCCCCCATCATATTGTATGTATAGTTGGGGTTATTTTTTCCAATGTGCATTACTTTACATTTATCCACATTAAATTTCATTTGCATTTCGTTGCCCAATCACTTAGTTTTGTGAGATCTTTTTGAAGTTCTTCACAATCTGCTTTGGTCTTAACTATCTTGAGTAGTTTAGTATCATCTGCAAACTTTGCTACCTCACTGTTTACCCCTTTCTCCAGATCATTTATGAATAAATTGAATAGGATTGGTCCTAGGACTGACCCTTGGAGAACACCACTAGTTACCCCTCTCCATTCTGAGAATTTACCATTAATTCCTACCCTTTGCTTTTAGCCAGTTCTCAATCCGTGAAAGGACCTTCCCTTTTATCCCATGACAGCTTAATTTACGTAAGAGCCTTTGGTGAGGGACCTCGTCAAAGGCTTTCTGGAAATCCAAGTACACTATGTCCACTGGATCCCCCTTGTCCACATGCTTGTTGACCCCTTCAAAGATCTCTAATAGATTAGTAAGATATGATTTCCCTTTACAGAAACCATGTTGACTATTGCTCAACAGTTTATGTTTTTCTATGTGTCTGACAATTTTATTCTTAACTATTGTTTCGACTAATTTGCCCGGTATCAATGTTAGACTTACCGGTCTCTAATTGCCGGGATCACCTCTAGAGCCCTTTTTAAATATTGGCGTTACATTAGCTAACTTCCAGTCATTGGGTACCGAAGCTGATTTAAAGGACAGGTTACAAATCTTAGTTAATAGTTCCGCAACTTCATATTTGAGTTCTTTCAGAACTTTTGGGTGAATGCCATCTGGTCCCGCTGACTTGTTAATGTTGAGTTTATCAATTAATTCCAAAACCTCCTCTAGTGACACTTCAATCTGTGACAGTTCCTCAGATTTGTCATCTACAAAAGCCAGTTCAGGTTTGGGAATCTCCCTAACATCCTCAGCCGTGAAGACTGAAGCAAAGAATCCATTTAGTTTCTCCGCAATGACTTTATCGTCTTTTAAGCATCTTTTGTATTTCGATCATCAATGGGCCCCACTGGTTCTTTAGCAGCCTTCCTGCTTCTGACGTACTTAAAAAACATTTTGTTATTACCTTTGGAGATTTTGGCTAGCCGTTCTTCAAACTCCTCTTTGGCTTTTCTTATTACACTCTTGCACTTAAGGTGGCAGTGTTTGTGCTCCTTTCTATTTGCCTCACTAGGATTTGACTTCCACTTTTTAAAGGAAGCCTTTTTATCTCTCACTGCTTCTTTTACATGGTTGTTAAGCCACGGTGGCTCTTTTTTAGTTCTTTTACTGTGTTTCTTAATTTGGGGTATACATTGAAGTTGGGCCTCTATTATGGTGTCTTTAAATGTGTTTGAATAATATGTCAACAACTGTATTTTTCCATAAACTAAATATTGTAAGTGTTTCAATTTAAATCCTTTTATTTGAAAAAAACAAAAACAAAAAACCAAACAGATGCATCTGTGACACTCTGTACCTGAGAGTGGCACCCTGGAATCCCCATATTTCCCCACTGTCATATAATTTATATGTTTTGTACAAAGTATGCCTTTTGAAGTATTTTAAAAGTCGTGCTCTGTTGACCATTAATTAACATTAATGCTGTTAAACATTAATATCCTCTTGGATTGTATGTGCTAACATTGTATGGGAAGTTATGACCTTTTGCTATGAGTGTGTTACTGAAATACTTTGTGAAGTTGGAAACATCCACAACCAGTCTTCCAGATACAACAAAGGAGTAGCGAGACGTGCTGATGGCCCATTAAAGGGAATCCAACTTTCCCAGAGACCATCCCAGAAGACTTCTCAGAGAGAATACATAGACAATGGAGACTGCTTGACCAATGGGGGCAGACCCTCGTGTGACAAGCATAGATCTTCCCAGCAAGCTGGAAGAAACTATAAAAGAGAAGTGACATCATCACTGGACCTCTCTCCCCATCCCATCCCCACCTCAACAAACATCTGGAGGACAAAGACTTTGAATGGGGGAAGGATAGTCGCAAACTGGAAAAAGAGTCCCAGGATCTGAGATCTGAAGATCTGTAACCTGCTTGTACCATCTGTCAAGGTGAGACAGTGGTTGATTCAAATCCTGTTTAGTTTGTAGAACTCAAGACTGTGAATTTATTTTTACTTCTTAAGTAACCAACTTTGATCTTTACATTAGTTACTTATAGTCACTTAAAATCGATCTTTCTGTACTTGATAAATCTGTTTTATATTTTACCTAAAACAATATGTTTGGCTGAAGTGCTTGCGAAATCTCAGCTCAGTTTACAAAGGCTGGTGTGTGTCCTCTCCACTTTGATGGATGGGTGGATTCAGTAATGAACTTCTGACCAGGGCAAGACGGTACAGTTCGGGGTGCAAGGCTGGAGAGCTGGGGGGAACTGACTGGAGCCTATTATTGGTTCATGAGTGGCTGGCAAATCATTCATGTAACTCAGTTGGGCGTGTCCCTGCCTATGGATGTCTGTGTAAGTGCAGTACCTGCCAGAAGTTTGGTGTGGCTTAACAACAGCATCACAGCATGAGAGGGATAACTCAGGTTGGTGAGACAAGGCTGCACCCCAGGAACCCCACCACAGTACTCTTATATCTAGAAGTTTAATAATAAAATGTAGTAATGCCAATATATTTGCATACTGATCTAAATATAATAAGTTTATAAAAAGTAATTGAGAAATAGTTTAATACTAATCCAATAGACAAGACTAAATAGATGCAATTTGGGTGCCAAAAAAAAAAAAAGGCAAAAATAAACTAAGTTATAGCCATGTACCTACAGCACAATTATAAGAAGCACACAATATTAAATGCCAAAAATCTACTACTTTTCATTAACAGATTCATAGATTCCAAGGCTATGATCATGAGAGATCCTTTGTTACACTGGTGATAGAATTTCCCCAAAATAATTCCTAAGGCATATATTTTAGAAAAACATCTAGTCTTCATTTTAAAATGGTTAGTTACAGAGAATAGACCACACCCCTTGGTAAACTGTTCAAATGGTCAATTACATTCACTGTCAAAAATGTAAACTTTATTTTAAAATGTTAGCTTCAAATTCCAGCCAATGGATCATGTTAGACTTTTCTCTGCTAGACTGAAGAGCCCATTATTAAATATTTGTTCTCCACATAGATATTTACAGACTGCAATCAAGCCACACCTTAACCTTCTCTTTGTTAAACTAACTAGACTGAGCTCCTCGCGTCTATCACTATAAGGCAGGTTTTCTAATCCTTTAATCATTCTCATGGCTCTTTTCTGAACCCTCTCCAATTTATCAACATTCTTGCCAAATTGTGAGCCAAACAACTGGACACAGTACTCCAGCAGTGGTTGCACCAGTGCCAAATATAGATGGAAGGTAACTTCTCTACTCCTACTTGAGATTCCCTTGTTTATATATCCCAGGATTCCTTTAGCTCTGTTTGGCTACAGTGTCAAACTGGGAGCTCACGTTCAGCTGATTATCCATCATTATTCCCAAATCTTTTTCAGAGTCTCTGCTTCCCAGGACTGAGTCCCTATCCTCTAAGTATGGCCTGCATTCTTTGTGCCCAAGTGTATACGTATACTGTCTGCCTACACCCAGTTTACCAAGGGATGAGGTGGTCCTGAATCAGCGATCTGTCCTCTTCCTTATTTACCACTCATACAATTTCTGTGACATCTGCAAACTTTATAAGTGATGACTTTATGTTTCCTTCCAGATCATTGATTAAGATGTTAACTAGAGCAGGGCCAAGAACCGATCCCTGAGGGACCCCATTGGAAACACATCCACTTGCTGATTATTCCCCATTTACAGTTACATTTTGAGACCTATCAGATAGCCAGTTTTTAATCCATTCCTAGCCAAATACCTTACATAAGTCTATTGCCTTTATCAATCAAACCTGTAACCTCATTCAAAAAGATATCAAGTTAGTTTGACACGATCTATTTTCCACAAACCCATGTTGATTTGCACTAATTACAGTACCTGTCTTTAATTCTTCATTAACCAAGACAACCTAGATACATAGATTTTAACTAAACAGAGTTCCTAAAGAGAGTAACTTAAATAGAAATTGCATATACAGAGAGACCATTATCTGATAGTCTAATAAGAAAGTAAGGCAAAGTGAAATGCTGTGAGCTTTACCTGTAATAAAGTAAAATAGGTATAATAGTTACCTATCACACAGCAGTGAAGCAGGTATTTGTAACACCCCCATCACCAAGGTATTGAGTGGTTTTATTATTTTGTAAAGATGTTTAAAGAGGAAACTGCTGTATAGGAATTATGAACTAATATTTGTACTTAATCTTCCAAAGTTATTACATACATTTATAACAAACATTTTTATATCTGCTTTTAACCTTTCACCACCCATAGAAATATGCACAATACCCATCCAACCAAGTCAACTGAACGATGCCAAGACCATATATTTGTTTCAGTATTTTACACTAAGCTTTTGCTTATGAACTGAAGCGTCAGTCAGGATCCAAGTTTATTAAGTAAATGTCACAGTGGACCCAAATGCCTGGGAGAGGTTCTTAGGAGGGTCAGCTAGCTTCAATTTTCCTTGAGCACATTGCGGGCCCGGTTTTCAGAAGAGTTCAGCCCCCATCCTACCTCCAGTAGGATGAGTTCTTTTAAAAATCTGGCCCACAATGTGGCTAAGTGAAAAGGTATAATGTTGACTGTGGCCCTAATTCTTACTAGCCATAGGCTTCCTGTGCACTAACCAAACAGCCCTGACTTGGATAGGCAGCTCTTTAGGCAGGAAGGGCCCATTTGTTCTGGGTTTGTACAGCACCTAGCGCAGGGGATCCTGCTCTGCAATAATACCCTCCACACACTCTGTCCATAACGCCCTGAACATGCAGGCGGGGCAGCCTAGGTGCTAGATCCGGCCGGGTGGGGGCTGAAAAGCCGAGCAGGGTCAGTGTCACGGACACGGACAGCCCCCCCAGGAAATCCGGTCCTGCCCCGTAAGGCCCCGCAGGGCCCGTCGGCGGGGGCGGCAGATGGGAGGCAGTCCCCCCCGGGGTCTCTCCTCTGAGCTGGGGGCTTGGCCCCACTTCGCGGCGGGGCTGAAGGAGTCGCACACGAAGCGCGGGCGCCGCCACCCCCGCCCGCTCACCAGGGGTCCGGAGCCATCGCTGCGCCCGGGCCCTCCCCCTCTGGCTGGCACCCGTCCGCGCTGCTGAGTTCGGAGCCAGGCTCCCGACACTTCCGGGCTAGGTCAGTTGACTACGGCGAGCGCAGAGGCTCAGAAAGGGAAGGGGAGGAGGGCGATCTACATCCGGGTCCTGCCCAAGAGGCGGGGTCGTCAGGCAAGCGCTGCCCCTCAGGCTCCCTGTAGCGGGGGGCGGCGGGACGGGAGAAGCAGGTCACAGACATTCCCGGAGGCTGCACTGGGCGAGGGCGCAAGTCACAACCCCCCCGCGGGGGCTGCACTGGGAGGGCAGATCACACAACCCCCCGGTGGGGGGGCAGGGCACACAGTCATGGGGCAGTGTCAGGTGCACATCGGACATACCCATGTCACACACCCCCCCGCGGGGGCTGCACTGGGAGGGCAGATCACACAACCCCCCGGTGGGGGGGGGGGGCAGGTCACACAGTCATGGGGCAGTGTCAGGTGCACATCGGACATACCCGTGTCACAACCCCCCCCGCGGGGGCTGCACTGGGAGGGCAGATCACACAACCCCCCGGTGGGGGGGCAGGTCACACAGTCAAGGGGCAGTGTTAGGTGCACAGCGGACATACCCATGTCACACACCCCCCCGCGGGGGCTGCACTGGGAGGGCAGATCACACAACCCCCCGGGGGGGGGGGCAGGTCACACAGTCAAGGGGCAGTGTCAGGTGCACATCGGACATACGCGTGTCACAACCCTCCCCCCGCGGGGGCTGCACTGGGAGGGCAGATCACACAACCCCCCGGTGGGGGGGGCAGGTCACACAGTCATGGGGCAGTGCTGGGTGCACAGCGGACATACCCGTGTCACAACCCCCCCCCCCCGCGGGGGCTGCACTGGGAGGGCAGATCACACAACCCCCCGGGGGGGGGGGGCAGGTCACACAGTCAAGGGGCAGTGTTAGGTGCACAGCGGACATACCCATGTCACACACCCCCCCGCGGGGGCTGCACTGGGAGGGCAGATCACACAACCCCCCGGTGGGGGGGCAGGTCACACAGTCATGGGGCAGTGTTAGGTGCACAGCGGACATACCCATGTCACACACCCCCCCGCGGGGGCTGCACTGGGAGGGCAGATCACACAACCCCCCGGGGGGGGGGGCAGGTCACACAGTCAAGGGGCAGTGTTAGGTGCACAGCGGACATACCCATGTCACACACCCCCCCGCGGGGGCTGCACTGGGAGGGCAGATCACACAACCCCCCGGTGGCGGGGCAGGTCACACAGTCAAGGGGCAGTGTTAGGTGCACAGCGGACATACCCGTGTCACAACCCCCCCCCCGCGGGGGCTGCACTGGGAGGGCAGATCACACAACCCCCCGGTGGGGTGGGGGGGCAGGGCACACAGTCAAGGGGCAGTGTCAGGTGCACATCGGACATACCCGTGTCACAACCCCCCCCCCGCGGGGGCTGCACTGGGAGGGCAGATCACACAACCCCCCGGTGGGGCGGGGGGGCAGGTCACACAGTCATGGGGCAGTGTTAGGTGCACAGCGGACATACCCGTGCAGCCACCTTGTTGCACCCACACAACTGCACTGTGAATCTTCTGTACATTTCTGCCGCCAGCTACCTGGTGCCTGTTAAACCTAGCAGCATGTGCACCCCCTTATAGACACCACGTGCCCGGGGCGGGGGGCGGCTTACCAGCTGGCGCCTGCAGCCTACTTTCCTTCTTGACTGTCATGAAACGCGGAGGGGCAGGTGGCCTAGCGCCTGCTGTTAGGTGTCACATTCTTCTGACTCAGATCTGGGCTGCCTGACACAGGACTCGCTAATCCACCCCAGCTAGCTGTGTTCAGCATAAGATCCCTTCAAGCTCTGCCAGGTACGGCTGATGTGCCTTTACATCAGGTATTTGTACACAGGGCGCCATCTACTAGCCAAATAGTGCAATACAGTTTAATAATCCATTACAGGCTGCCTCTGCTAGGATTTCCTTCTGTTGCTTCACTGTCATATTCCTTGGTTGTAGCAATGGTGAAAGAGCTAGACTGGACAACCCCACTGGGCACTGTGTCATTTAGCCAGGCTGTCCTTAAGCATACGCAGCATAGGAGACTGCCTAGGGCACCGGAAAATTTGGGGCACTCTCCTAGTGTCCCTGTTCTGACCCATCCTGCAGGCTTCCACAGATGGCTGCTGCAGCCTGGTGACTCTCACTCCCGAGGGGATCTTGTAACTTAAAAGTGAAAAAGCCTCCAGCCTGCCAGCCCTATTAGCACAACATTGAAACTGTTAAAGAGCCATTCAGGTGGTAATGAAGCCATTTAACAGGCATTTGCCCCAACCTCTTGGTATATACTGTCAGTTTCTGAATTTACTAACAAAAACAGTTGTGTGCATTACTGTAATATTTACTCTGCACACGTCAGTCTACAGGACCTTAGTTTAACATTTGCTTTAAAAATATTTCATTTCATTAGTGAGTTGGTGAAGATTATAAAATCACATCTCTAAAAAACTTGCATAGATTTTTAGATGCACAGACATCTTTAGCCTTAAATGCGTGGATCTTCAGACATAGTTTTTTAAATAAATCCTTCAAAAGATCACCCTCATCTAAAATACACATTTTAATTTTAATTACTATAGTAAAAAAAAGCTTGCTTCCAAAGTCTTCCTCTCCTTCCTGTCCATCCCTTTCTCCCTTCACCCCCACCCCTTGAAGAACGCCCTTAAAGGGATAACACCCCTTTCTTTCCAGATAGCTAAAGAGTTTCCTTTTCTTTACTTCTGACTATCTGACGAACTAGTCTTTAGAGAATCCTTCAGCAAAATCAGTACATAGTAAGATATAAAATCCTTTGTTATGCCTAAAATCTTTGGAAACATATTTTTTAAAGTTGGTGAAATTTCATAAACGTCTATTTTTATGGAGATCACACAAAGTAAATTAGTGTTCTCTTTTTTCTAAAAGCAATGAACATTATTATGAACACACTAAACCTCTGTGGCTGATTAATTTAAAATAATGTCTTTGTTTCAGTGAGTTAAATATGTAGTAATCTGGAATTATTACTTTATGAAGGCTTAAAATATAAAATCAGCTTAGAAAATAATGATTAAGAAAATGTAAAACAGAGAAGAGCTGCATCATGTATTCCATAATATTTAATGTTGTATTCAGCAAGACACCCTTACTACAAGTTTTTTCAAATAAATCTCTGACAAACTTCAGGGCATATCACAAAACCTGTGACTGACATTTTTTATTCCCAAGTTTAGTGCTTTTAATTAGGTACTTTCTGCATGTCCAGTCTTCACCATCTGGCATGCAGTGGAAAACATGTCCCATTTTCTTTAGAAAGAAATTGCAGAAAAGTGTTTTTTTTCAAATGTTATTTGCTTCATTTGGGTTCAGGGATTTGGCTGGAAGGAGGTGAGCAGGGTGGAAGAGGGAAGAGAGGAAGGAGACAGTGAGATGGAGCCTGAGGGGGGAGCAGGAGTGGGCCATAGGCAGAAGAGGTGGGCTGGGGAGCTAGCCTCCCTAAGCGGCAGCTTCACCTGCTGCCTATGACAGCAGGTAAGAGCAGTTTGGGTCCTGCACATCCAGCGCATGCTGCAGTGTCCTTAGGCAGGGGCCATATTCACAGAGCCAAATGCGCTGGTATCACGCATTCTGCATGAGGGAGAGGGTACAGGGGTCTCTGCAGGGAACTGTGACTCTTCACCACCCTGAGGCAGGCCAGGTGTCTCAGTATCCTTTGCTGCCTCGTCCCTCCCCCCCCCCCGCGGGCTGCGAGCTCAGGCTGTCATCGGGCATAGGGGCACCAGTTTAATAATACGTTGTAGGGTCCCATAAATCCTAAGGACAGCCTTGCATCTAGCCCTGTTCAGAGCACAACACAAAGCTTTAAAAATGCACTTGTCTTTGTCCCACCATTGCCACAATCTCTGGAAAAAAATAGCAAAAATTTCCTACTATAGACAAGTGTAATGCCAACAGACCTCAGTTATCAGCAGGCAGGATTGAACCTGGGACCTCTGCAGCTTAGTACATGAGCTGAAAACCAACTGGCTGTTAGCTAAGGCTGTAGAGCAAACTTATTTTAGCTTTCTTTCTCTTATTTCCCTCATTTTATCTTTCTCATCTTTCTAGTGGTCTCAGTGCCATTAGATGGGACACACCACCACACGCAGTAGGTGTGTGGGTTACACAAGCACTTAGAGATCATTTCATTTTTCATGTGATCCTGTAGCATGGGAGTTAGATGAAGTGCTCAAGCTAACAGCTCTCAGGTTAAATGAGAACAGTTAGGGACAGTGAAACGAGACTTTTGTTTTTAGCCCTTTTCACTGGCTGGCTCTCTTGAAGTTTCTTTCTTTCTTATACTGGTACCCGTTGGCACAGCAGCGGAGTATCAATCAAGAGTAAAAACTGATGACAATATTTCTTCCTTCCCTGCTGGCAAGAAGCAGGATTAAATTAGTTTTTAGGAGCAGGAGGGGACTAAAATAGAAAAGCACGAGAGGGAGGAAAGCTTGGCTCAAGAAGTGAGGTTTGCATTTCGCCCTAGACGCCACAAGGTTAATGGAGAAAGACTTGAAAAGGTGACCTCTAAGGGCTCAAAAACCAGAAGGCAAATAAAAAAGATTCCCTTTTTTTAATCTCATATTTTTTTAAACCATCTCAATAGTTTTGGGGGCCTGATTTGTAATATTTGAAGGCTTGGGATTGGCAGTCCTGGAGCTGCAGGGAAGGAATTGGTCTATCAGGCAGCCAGGGCCCATATTAGGAGGGCTTCACATATTAGGACAGACACCTTCAAGTGCACTCTGTCCTGAGTAGGAATCAGCATAGACAGCAGCGAAGCAGGGAGATGCATGTCATCAACATGCAATGGCAAGCAGGTGGGCCACTTGCATTCTGAACTAGCTGGAGTTTTGCCAGGGCATAGGGCACCATTCCTAGATACAAAGATCTGCAACAGTCAAGCCTAGACATAACAGAAGTACAGATGGCTGAGTCCAACAAGCTGGGGCCACAGGCACCATTTGGCGGGGGGAGCAGGGGACGGATCTAGCCCTCCCTCGAGTTTCATTGGGGAAGTCTACTCACCCTAGCCTCAGCCCGAGCTCCTAACAACAGCTTGACTGAGATATGTGATGAGTTTGGAAGCTGGGAGCAGCACAGCCTTGGAGGCAGGGAGATTGTTTATAAACAGAGGCAGGGTGATTAAGATAACAAAAGGCTCATCAATAAAGTAAATTAAGGATTTTTAGATGATTCTGAAAGCACTGTGTCATAAACAGATAGCTAAGGGTTAATGTCTCTTTCACCTGAAGCACCTGACCAGAGGACCAATCAGGAAACCGGATTTTTTCAACTTTGGGTGGAGGGAATTGAGTGTCTCAGTCTTTGTCTGCCTGCCTGCTTTCTCTGAGCTTTGGAGAAGTAGCTCTACTTTCTAGTCTTCTGTTTCTAAGTGTAAGGACAAAGAGATCAGATAGTAAGTTCTATGGTTTCTTTTCTTTGGTATTTGCATGAATATAAGTGCTGGAGTGCTTTGATTTGTATTCTTTTGGAATAAGGCTGTTTATTCAATATTCTTTTAAGCAATTGACCCTGTGTTGTATCATCTCAATACAGAGAGAACATTTGTACTTATTTTTCTTTCTTTTTATATAAAGCTTTCTTTTAAGACCTGTTGGAGTTTTTCTTTACTTCAGGGAAATTGAGTCTGTACTCACCAGGGAATTGGTGGGAGGAAGAAATCAAGGGGAGATTTGTGTGTTGGATTGCTAGCCTGACTTTGCATTCCCTCTGGGGGAATAGGAAAGTACTTTTTGTTTCCAGGATTGGGAACAGAGAGGGAGATTCACTCTGTTTGGGTTCACAGAGCTTGTGTCTGTGTATCTCTCCAGGAGCACCTGGAGGGGGGAAGGGAAAAAGGATTATTTCCCTTTGTTGTAAGACTCAAGGGATTTGGGTCTTGGGGTCCCCAGGGAAGGTTTTTCAGGGGGACCAGAGTGCCCCAAAACACTCTAATTTTTTGGGTGGTGGCAGCAAGTACCAGGTCCAAGCTGGTAACTAAGCTTGGAGGTTTTCATGGTAACCCCCATATCTTGGACGCTAAGGTCCAAATCTGGGACTAAGGTTATTACATGGTGGCAGCTGGTGGGAGATAGACAGAATCCAGAAGCCAGTAGAAATATTATATTTTTCTTTTCTCTGCTAAGGGCTTTTTAGCAGAGAGAAACAGTTGGTTTTAAAAGGGAACCAGAGAGAATTTTTTTTTTCTGCTCTCTCTCGCAGTTTGTGGCTTGCATGTTAAGGGTCTTTTGTCATGCAATAGCCCTCCCATTAGGAGGCAAGTACCAGCACTTATAGGCATGCAAATAAAGTGGTTTTTCTGGTTTCCTTTCATTGAACATTAGCTAGAGAGAGAAAAGGAAAAAAGCACTGTTGCTAGGCAGACTCCAGGAGGGAACAGAGCCTGCAGTTCAGAAGATAAACACCGGAGGGCACCCCAACACAAGAAAACAGGAACCATGACTTCTAAGGCAAAAATTGACGCCGAAGAACAAATCAAAGAAGCTGAACACAGGCGACAACTGGAAATAAAACAAAAAGAGATGGAGATGAAAGAAAGAGAAGAACAGATCAAAGAGGCAGCCTACCAAAGAGAACAGGCAGCCTACCAAAGAGAACAGGCAGCCAAAGAGGCAGCCAAGGAGGCAGCACACAAAAGAAAACTAGAAGAAGAAGAGGTGGCCTACCGAAGGAAACAAGCAGAAGAAGAGTTGGCCCACCGCCGAGAAATGGAAAAGCACCAAAAAGAAATGGAAAAACAACAAAAAGAGAATGAAGAGAAGGAAAAACAGAGAAAACATGAACTGAAGTTGGCAAAAGCTGGGCTGCATGTGCCAGCCAACCCTAACAACCCGGCGCCCATTATTGCTCCACAGCACAGGAAATTTCCCACCTACAAGGCAGGTGATGACACCGAGGCCTTCTTGGAAAATTTTGAAAGAGCCTGTCTTGGGTACAGCATTCCCGAAGACCAGTACATGGTAGAATTAAGGTCACAGCTCAGTGGACCTTTAGCAGAGGTGGCAGCTGAAATGCCTAAGCACCAAATGAATGACTATAAACTTTTTCTAACCAAGGCCAGATACAGGATGGGGATAACCCCAGATCATGCCCGTCGGCGCTTCAGAACCCAAAAGTGGAAACCAGAGGTGTCATTTCCCAAACACGCCTACTACATTGCAAAAAACTATGAGGCCTGGCTAACAGGAAACAACATTCAAACCTTGGAAGAACTGAACCTCCTCATACAAATGGAGCAGTTCTTGGATGGTGTTCCTGAAAACATCACGCGGTACATACAAGATGGAAACCCCAAGAATATCGCTGAGGCGGGGGAGATTGGAGCCAAATGGATGAAACTGGCAAAAAGCAAGAAAGCTACTGTCAAGGGGAACGATTACCCCAGGGGGCACACAGACCATAAACCCTACAACCGAGGACAGCCAAAGACCCCACATACCACCCAAGTAAAGCCACAGATACCCTACCCTTCAACCTCACCAGTCTCCAGTAACTCACCTCGGCCCAGTGACCCATCAGATGGAAGATGCTTTAAGTGTAATGAACTGGGACATATCAAGGCCAACTGTCCCAAGAACACCATGCGAGTGCAATTCATTACACCACCATCACACCAAAAATCCCCAGGCCCGGATGCCTCTCAAATGCCCTTGGAGCGAAGGGAAAATTTAAGAGTGGGCGGAAAAAAGGTTACTGCGTGAAGAGACACGGGGGCACAAGTGTCAGCTATCCACCAATCCTTCGTTGACCCCAAATTCATCAACCCAAAGGCCAAAGTTACAATTTACCCCTTCATGTCACAAGCTGTAGACTTGCCTACAGCTCAACTGCCTGTCCAGTACAAAGGCTGGTCAGGAATGTGGACTTTTGCAGTCTATGACAATTATCCTATCCCCATGCTACTGGGGGAAGACTTGGCCAACCAGGTGAGGCGGGCCAAGAAAGTGGGAATGGTTACACGTAGCCAAACCAGGCAAGCTTCCAGACCCATTCCTGTTCCTGAAATTTGGCGGGGGGAGCAGGGGACGGATCTAGCCCTCCCTCGAGTTTCATTGGGGAAGTCTACTCACCCTAGCCTCAGCCCGAGCTCCTAACAACAGCTTGACTGAGATATGTGATGAGTTTGGAAGCTGGGAGCAGCACAGCCTTGGAGGCAGGGAGATTGTTTATAAACAGAGGCAGGGTGATTAAGATAACAAAAGGCTCATCAATAAAGTAAATTAAGGATTTTTAGATGATTCTGAAAGCACTGCCAGGCACTTGTTAAAAGATAGGAAACAAAGGGTAGGAATAAAAGGTGGGAATGGAGAGAGGTAAATAGTTGTGTCCCCCAGAGGTCTGTACCATTACAAACAAAAAAAAATATTTCTTGGCAGCCAACATGTGGAACTCTTTGCCAGGGGATGTTGTGAAGGCCAAAACTATAGCAAGGTTCCACTAAGAACTAGATAAGTTCATGGAGGATAGGTCCACCAATGGCTATTTGCCAGGGTGGGCAGGGATCCAACACCATGTTCTGCATGTTCCTTGCCAGAAACTGGGAGTGGGCAACAGGGCAACTTGATGATTATCTGTTCTGTTCATTCCCCCTGGGGCACCTGGCATTGGCCACTGCTGGAAGACAGGATACTGGGCTAGATGGACCATTGATCTTACCCAGTATGGCCATTCTGATGTTCTTATATAGAACCCAGATGTATCTGCTCTCTGCTGTTTCCCACTAGACCCCTCTCTCTTCCCAGAGCTGGGATAGAACCCAGGAGTCCTGGCAGGGTCTCTCTCTCCACAGAGTTAGTAATAAAGTAAGAATATACATTAAGATTTTAAACCTAACCAGTGTCCCTTAACTGACTTGCCAGAAGATGTCAGAACATGTTCTTAGAGTTGAGTGGGTCTAATATTTAATTTTCTTTCTTTTATTAAGGAATTAGATACAGGGCTCCTGTCAGCTAATTGCTAAGTTATCTGTCAAAAAAAGTGCCAAAGTAGCCCCAGGAATGACAGTTAAAGTCCCCCCCACCCCCATCTGAAATGGCACAACCTTCTGGCCAGCCACAGATGGGAGTGGGTGGCTTTGCACAGTGTACTTGCATGAAGCGGCAGGTGTTTGTGTTGCAAACATTGCCAGGGCATGTTTATTTCGTTAATAAAGCTGTTTTCACTCAATTATTTTTTAATTTAATGGAAACACTCCTAACAAACTCACTGTTCCTTTTGTGTAAAAGGCCACCTTTCACCTGGCTCTCAACGCTAGGATTTGTGGAATAAATATATCCATTTAATTGTTGCTTTAAAATGTATATGGCTCCTATGTAATCTTCAAAAACTACTTTACATTGCATTGTAAGCACTTGTGGGAAGAGACTGTCTCTTCTTAGGTGTTTGTACAGCATCCTAGCACAGGGGAGTCCTGATGCTGTTTAGGGCTTCGGAATGCTATTATGATAATATAGAGATGTCATAAACAGATAGTTAAGGGTTAATGTCTCTTTTACCTGTAAAGGGTTACAAGCAGTGAACCTGGACCACCTGACCCGAGGACCAATCAGAAGACAAGATACTTTCAAATCTCGGTGGAGGGAAGTCTTTGTTTTGTGTTGTTTGTTTGTCTGTTGTTCTTTCTGAGTTCTGAGAGTGACCAGACATACCTACAGGCTCTCTAATTTTCTGTTCAAATAGTAAGTACAAGTAGAAAGGCGGTTTAGTCTTGTTGATTGTTTTCTTTATTTGCAAATGCGTATTTTGCTGGAAGGATTTTAATTTGTATTTGTGCTGGGGGGAAGGCTTCTCTCTAGTGTCTATAAGCTGAAAGACCCTGTAACCTTTACCATCTTAATTACAGAGACAACTTTTACTTTTTCCTTTCTTTTATTAAAAGCTTTTCTTTTTAAGACCTGATTGATTTTTTCCCCTTGTTGAGGCTCAAGGGAATTGAGTCTGTACTCACCAGGGAATTGGTGGGAGACAGGGAGAGAGAAGGGAGGGGGGAAGGTGGAATTCCTCTGTTTTAGATTCACGCAGCTTGAATCTGTATTACCTCTTGGGGAGGGGAAAAGAGGAGGGGGAAAAGGTGGATCCCTCTCTGTTTTAAGATTCAAGGAGTTTGAATCACAGTGATCTTCCAGGGTAACCCAGGGAGGGAAAGCCTGGGAGAGGCAACAGTGGGGGAAAGGGTTTACTTTCCTTGTGTAAGATCCAGGGGGTCTGGGTCTTGGGGTCCCCTGGGAAGGTTTTTGGGAGACCAGAGTGTACCAGGCACCGCAAGTCCTGGTTGGTGGCAGCACTACAAGATCTAAGCTGATAATTAAGCTTAGGGGGATTCATGCTGGTACCCCATCTTTTGGACGCTAAGGTTCAGAGTGGGGGTTATACCATGACAAGGGACAACCTTCTTTTGTTCCTTTATAAAGAGGCAAATATAGGAAGAAGCAAAGAAACAGGTAGAGACAAATAAACGAGCAATTGTTCATGTAAATTTTCGGGCTGTGTCCTTCAGTGAGTTAATAACCTCTAGTGTCTGACCGACTTACTTACTGCTCTGAGTGGGAAAGTATGAATGTTCCAAGGTCTTGGAGGAAGTTCTGAATCCAGCATTCCCAGAGCTGTGCAACAGGCCTTTATACTTGAAAGAATCAACCTGTATTCTCCATATAAACAGTTACATCCAACTAAAGAACTACTGAAATCCGCTAGTCATTCCAATGGCTTGGTCAGAGTCAGTGAAACAGTTTTTACCAGTTAAGACATCTAGTATTTTATATAATTAATATATTTCATTTATTTTTCACGTGCTTTTAGACTGGCCCCAAATGCCAGGTTAATAAAAGATCCTGGAAGGAACCTGCTGAGATAGCACCTGAACTCCTGGGGCTAAATTCATGTCTGGTGTTACTCCACTGAAGTCAATAGAAATGAGGTTTGCCCTGATAACACCAAAGTGACCATTTTTCTTCGTTCCTATTTCAGCAGTGAACCTATGCTCTGGCCAGAGCTGAAAGTGGGCCAGTACAGCATATTGGTAAGAAGTGGCCACCGGGACAGGCCCATACACAGCAGACGTGTATGCAGAAGTGATGCCATGGCAGCACTTTAACGTCGCTGCCCCTTTTGCCCCCCAGGGCTGCCAAGAGGGGGCAGCAAAAGGGGCAGCTGCCCTGGGGCCCAGTGATTTAAAAGGTCTTGGGCAGCAGCAGCTGGAGCCCAGGCAGCGCAAGCTGGGGAGCATGGAAGAGCTGGCTTGGGCAGGCTGACCCCTAGCTCTGCCCTTCTGCCCGAGGCCCTGCCCCTTCTACCTGTGGCCCCACCCCTTGTGGAGGGCCTGGAGCCAGGCCCCCATACCTGTAAGACTTTTATGTTACTTTCACCCATGGCTCTGGCACAGAATCATAGAAGATTAGGGTTGTAAGAGACCTCAGGAGGTGATCTAGTCTAACCCCCTGCTCAAAGCAGGACCAGCCCCAACTAAATCATCCCAGCCAGGGCTTTGTCAAGATGGGCCTTAAAAACCTCTAAGGATGGAGATTCTACCAACTCCCTAAGTAACCCATTCCAGTGCTTCACCACTGTCCTAGTGAAATAGTTTTTTCCTAATATCCTAGCTAGACCTCCCCCACTGCAACTCCTTGTTCTGTCATCTGCCACCACTGAGAACAGCCTAGCTCTATCCTCTTTGGAACCCCACTTCAGGTAGCTGAAGGCTGCTATCAAATCCCCCCTCACTCTTCTCTTCGGCAGACTAAATAAGCCCAGTTCCCTCAGCCTTTCCTCATAAATCATGTGCCCCAGATCCTTAATCATTTTTGTTGCCCTCATCTGGACTCTTTCCAATTTGTCCACATCCTTTCTGTAGTGAGGACCCAAAACTGGGTGCAGTACTCCAGATATGGCCTCTCCAGTGCCGAACAGAGGGGAATAATCACTTCCCTCGATCTACTGGCAATGCTCCTACTAATGCAGCCCAATATGCCACTAGCCTTCTTGGTAACAAGGGCACATTGTTGACTCATATCCAGCTTCTCGTCCACTGTAATCCCCAGGGCCTTTTCTGCAGAACTGCCGCTTAGCCAGTCGGTGCCCATCCTGTAGGAATGCATGGGATTCTTCCATCCTAAGTGCAGGACTCTGCACTTGTCCGTGTTGAACTTCATCACATTTCTTTTGGCCCAATCTTCCAATTTGTCTAGGTCACTCTGGACCCTCTCCCTACCCTCCAACGTATCTACCTCTCCCACCAGCTTAGTGTCATCCGCAAACTTGCTGAGAAAGCAGCAAAGAGTCCTGTGGCACCTTATAGACTAACAGACATTTTGGAGCATGAGCTTTCGTGGGTGAGGGTGCAGTTAATCCTATCATCCAGATCATTAATGAAGATCTTGAACAAAACTGGCCCCAGCACCAATCCCTGGGGCACTCTGTTTGATATTGGCTACTAACTAGACACTACCCATTGAGCCAGCTTTCGATCCACCTTATAGTCCACTCATCCAATCCATTCATCCAAACAAGACTTTAACTTGCTGGCAAGAATACTATGGACTTGTGCATGTCCAGCTGTTCTAAATAGTCCTTAACCTGTTCTTTCACCACTGAGGGCTGGTCATCTCCTCCCCATACTGTGCTACCCAGTGCAGCAGTCTGGGAGCTGACTTTGTCTGTGAAGACTGAGGCAAAAAATGCATTGAGTATTTCAGTTTTTTCCACATCATCTGTCACTAGGTTGCCTCCCCCATTCAGTAAGGGTCCCACACTTTCCCTGACCTCCTTCTTGTTGCTAACATACCTATAGAAACCCTTCTTGTTACCCTTCACATCCCTTGCTAGCTACAACTCCAATTGTGCTTTGACCTTGCTGATTACACCCCTGCATACTCAAGCAATATCTTTATACTCCTCCCTAGTCATCTGTCCAAGTTTCCACTTCTTGTAAGCTTCCCTTTTGTGTTTAAGCTCACAGAAGATTTCTCTGTTAAGTCAAGTTAGTCGCCTGCCATATTTACTATTCTTTCTGCACAACGGGTGTCTTGTTCCTGAACCCTCAATAAGGCTTCTTTAAAATACAGCCAGCTCTCCTAGACTCCTTTCCCCCTCATATTAGCCTCCCAGGGGATCCTTCCCATCAGTTCCCTGAGGGAGTCAAAGTCTACTTTTCTGAAGTCCAAGGTCCGTATTCTGTTGCTCTCCTTTCTTCCTTTTGTCAGGATCCTGAATTCGACCATCTCATGGACACTGCTGCCCAGGTTACCACCCACTTCTACTTCTCCTACCAATTCTTCCCTGTTTGTGAGTGTAAGCAGAGTCAGGATAAGCTTTACCCTGACATCTGGTGGAAAGAATTTCAGAGAGTGTATTTGCATAGGCACGCCTACCCTATCCCAGACTGCTGAGCGGTGGGACTGCTCGGTGACAAATGACTCACCCTCAGTTGGGTGGTACTTGCTAGACAAGGGACATGGGTTCCAAACCCAGTGAATTGAAAGAGAGGCTGGGGACAGGTATTTGTGCCTGGTGGTGCAGTCTCCTTGTGGAGCCAGAAGCACCAATTCTACCCCCTTCTCTCTCCACTGTGGAATGTCAGAGTTGATTTTTTTTTATTCCCTCAAGAATCTAAATACAGGTTACTGAGCTGAATTCACTTTGGGCTAATGGTGCACTAGCACTGGGGCTCCCCTACTAAGAGCTGAGATCACTAAGAGTTGAAATCACTAAAGAGCTGAAATTACTGAGCTGAGAGCACTGAGTACTGTGCTAACTAGTGGGGGAGCCTGAAGATATGCTGTGGAACAGAGCAGCTGGCGGAGTGGAGCAGTTGTGGGGACGGCTGGAGCGGATCACGGGACAGCTGGTGGCAGCGGAGCGGCTGGCAGAGCGGAGTAGCTGTGGGACGGGTGGAGCGGCCCACAGAGTGAGCGGAGCCGAGCAGTTTGCAGGGAGAACTGGAGCAGCTCATGGAGCAGAGCAGCTGGTGGAGCGGAGCAGTTTCTGAGGATGGCTGGAGGAGCAGAGTGGAGCGGCTGGTGAAGCGGAGCAGTTCGTGGAGAAGGCGGAAGCAGAACCCACGGAGAGGCAGGGCAGTTGGCCCCGGACCACGTAAGGTGCCTCTTTCTACCCAGGCTGGGGGGGGGGGGAACTTTACAGATAAACTCTCAAACTCTGGGGTGGCATTGACCAGAGACTTTTGGGTTGTTGGACTTTGGGGTGATTGGACTTAAAACCCTAAGGGGAAAAAGGACAGTGCCAAATGTACTTGGAGGTGGGTTTTGTTTATGGTTTGTGTTATAACCCTGTTTGTGGTGTTTCTCCAATGGGATGCCGCATTGATTCCTTCCTTTATTAAAAAGATTTTGCCACACTCAGACTCCGTGCTTGCGAGAGGGGAAGTATTGCCTCCTAGAGGCGCCCAGGGGGGTGTGATATGTGAGTGTCCCAGGTCACTGGGTGGGGGCTCGAGCCGGTTATGCATTGTGTTACTGAAACGGAACCCCTGGATACTGAACCCGGCCCTTGTTGCTGCCAACTCAGAGGGGCAGAAGGGTTACATGAGCAGCAGTTCAACAGAAGCACATGCCTTACTTGGCTCCTCCAGCATTTGCACCAGGAAGTTGTCCTCAACACTCTCCAAAAACTTCCTGGATTGTCTGTGCACTGCTGTATTGCTCTCCCAGCAGATGTCCGAGTGATTGAAATCCCCCATGAGAACCAAGGCCTGTGATCTGGAAACTTCTGTTAGTTGTCCGAAGAAAACCTCATCCTCCTGGTCTTGTGGTCTATAGCAGACGCCCACCACGACAGCACCCTTGTTGCTCTCGCCTCTAAACTTAGCCCAAAGACTCTTAACAGGCTTTTCTCCAGTTTCATACTCTGAGCAATCCTACTACTCTCTTACATACAGTGCAACTCCTCCACCTTTTCTCCCCCGCCTGTCCTTCTGACAGTGCTCCAGTCATGTGAGTTACCCCACCAAGTCTCTGTTATTCCAATTACATCATAGTTCCTTGACTTTGCCAGGATTTCCAATTCTTCCTGCTTGTTTCCCAGGCTTCTTGCATATGTTTACAGACACCTAAGATAAGTAGCCAATTGCCCTACTTTCTCAGTATGAATCATGAGGCCTCCTCTGTTGCACCCCCCCCTCCTTGTTTTTCTTCCCAATATCCACTTCCCCACTTACCTCAGGGCTTAGGTCACCATACCCCGGTGAACCTAGTTTAAAGCCCTACTCACTAGGTTAGCAAGCCTGCCTGTGAAGATGCTCATCTCTCTCTTCTTTAGGTGAATCCCATCTCTTCCTAGCAATCCTTCTTCCTGGAACAACATCTGATGGTCGAAGAATCCAGAGCCCTCTTTCCAACACCACCTGCGCAACCACACATTTACTTCCACAATTTGATGGTCTCTGCCTGGGTCTTTTCCTTCAACAGGGAGGATGGACAAGAACACAACTTGCACCTCAAACTCCTTTATCCTTCTTCCCAAACCCACATAGTCTGCAGTGACCTGCTCAAGGCCATTCTTGGCAGTATCATTGGCACCCATGTGGAGAAGGAGGAAGGGGTAGTGATCTGAGGGCTTGATCATTCTCAGCAGACACTCCATCATATCCTGAATTCTAGCTCCAAGCAAGCAGCACACCTCTTGAGTTTCCTGGTCTGGACGGTAGATCATAGGCGCTGACTCCGTGGATGCTCTGGGGCTGGAGCACCCACGGGGAAAAATTAGTGAATGCTCTGCAGCCAAGCTCCCCTCATCCCCCACTTCTCTTCCTCCTCCCTCTCCCCAAGCACGCCGCATCCCCGTTCCTCCACCTACCTCCCAGCACTTCCCACTCGGCCGCTGCCAAACAGCTGTTTGGCAGTGTTAGCACATTCCAGGATGGAGGGGGATGAACGGGAATGCAGTGCACTCGGGAGGAGGCGGGACCCTGGGGGGATTTGGGGAAGGAGTTGGAATATGAGCAGGGAGGGGGCAGAGATTTCGGGGAAGGGGTTGGAATGGGGCAGGGCAGGGATGGGAAGAGGCAGGGCAAGGGTGGGGCCTCATGGAAGGGGTGGAGTGGGGGCAGGGCCAGGGGGGTTGAGCACCCACAGAAAGAGGGGAAGTTGGCGCCTATGCAGCAGATGGATGACCCTCCTTCCCACTTAGTAGGGAGTCCCCGACCACCACCACCCATCTCCTCCTCTTGGGAGTGGTAGTTGTGGAACCCCCATCCCAAGGACAATGCATCGCATGCCTTCTGGTCAATGGGGTGTCCTTCTGATCCCTTCCCTCAGATGAGTCTTCCAAACCATTCTTCACTGTTGTACCTGTGCAGAGAGCCTGAAAACGGCATGCTCTCTGCAGGCTGGTGCTGTCATGCTGGAGCTGCTTTATTTTTGGAGAGCTGTAAAACTAGTGACCTGACTGCTTGTGCTCATTAACGATCCCATGAGACGTTTTGGAAGAGAAGAGCTGTTTAATCCATCATGCTGGCCAAACCTGGCAGTGGGTAACTACATTCTGCCTCCGAAGTTACAATTGATTGAAAAGGCCAACTAGGACTCTGCATGGAAGTAAGCATCCATGTGTAGGCCATGGTCCTAAACTGTTTGTGTGGCATTACTCTTTACTGTCAAACAGCTGCCATGTTCCATCCCAGAGGTGGCTGCATTCAGTGACACTAAACTTATCACTACTTCATCTCTAGATACCGGTTATGTTTATAAAGTGATGTGGCATCCTTTGAGATGAGAGGTGTGATAGGAAAGATTATTTATTATTGTTACTATTAACTAAATAATGTTGGCTCAGATCATTTACACTTGACCAGTTTTCTCCATGCACCTCTGCACACCCCAGCAGGCCATGTGAGCCCAAGGACGAGCAGAGGTTGCCAGCTTGGTCATGCTGGATCACAGCTTTAGATGTTCATGTTTCTCTTTAAAATGCACACGCCCTGTGCAGTCTCCAACAAAGGAACACTGCTAGAGCTAGTGGGGGAAAATCCTTGTTGTGCTCAACCCCAGCTCACGGTCACTCCTACCACGATGCATCCATATTGTATGTCTGTCGGTTTACAGAAGACCCCTGCCTCCTGAAGCTCCTTGGAGGCAGGAATTGTGTCTTCCTCAGTGTGTTGTAGTGGGCTGAGAACACTGAGGGCTGTCTCCTTGGCTTCAGCCTGCCTCTCTCACCTTGATCCTATCACACAGGCAACAAGTTAATATGTTTCCACCTGGTTCAGCTCCTGATCTTACGATAATCCCCATTAATATAATATTTTGGCATCCAGGCCTGTAGCGCCTCTAAATAATCTACCACAAACACTATTTGCAGAAGGACAACACCTATTTGGTGACAGCTCCGTGAGCTGGCAAACCTGACTTTGCCAGCTGACGGTCCCCTCACACACCATACCCCTCCAGACATGGTCTGTCTGCCTGTCTCTCACACACACACTACCCTCCCCAAATGCCCCCAGCTTCTCTTCTGCAGGTCCTTAGCTGGTGTTCTATCTGTGGATCACGGGCCAGGCTGACACTGCTGTCTCTGCTCTCACAGCATACCCCCCGACAGTATTTCCCCTCCCATAGGGCCACATGTTCCCCAATAACCATACTCCCCCAACTGTGCTCCTCTAGATTTGAAATGCATGGGCGTTTTGACCAGATATGCAGGGCACTGGCAGGGCTGGAAGCAAAGGAAGTCAGGACATAGCTGAATGTTGACATGGTAAATATTTTGGATGTGGGTGCCTACAAGGGGGAAGTACATAGGCTAAGCCAAGAGAGCCTACACTGTAAAACAAAGTGGTTTCTCCAGGCCCTCTTAGAGCCAATTCCTTTCCAATACGCTGTAGTCAAATAAGAACAAAGTCCTGAAATGTTGTGGGGAATTTATCATGCAAGATCTGCTAGGCACATTTTTTCCCCTGTATGATTGCTGCAAATACATCCAGGTATTTATATCTGGTATGGCAAAGTACCTTCTCCTCAGCAGGCTCAGTCCTTTTTGCCTTGGAGACACAGGCTTCAGCAAGGCAAATCCTTACTGGTAGCACAGGGTGCAGCTATTCCTTTCCCCAGCCAGTCCCTTGTGCTTGTTTTCCTTCCCTTCTGGGGAAGAGAGATTGCAGCTTGCCTTCCTGGAAGGGTTCAGTGTCTTGCTACATCCAGTCCATCAGCGCACATGCACACACACCACCACCCTCCAGGCAGGGGAGGGTTTAAAAAAGTCTCAAGCAGTTGGAGCCAGCTGAACCTAATTAGTACCCTAGTAACCCCTTTTCCAGCTGAATCTTATTTCCCCATGGTTCTCTCTCCTCAGTGGATTGGGAGAGGCCCTTTAACCCCCTGAGACTAATTACTACCCTCCCCCACCCCACCCCACCCCACCCCACCCCTCCTCTTGTAGCTGTTTGTCCTGGGTTTACCACAATGGATCGATGCTCCAGAAGCTGCTGGGGGACATTGATAGCAATGCTTTATTATGCTCATAACACAAGTTTATTATTGCAGTATTTCTGCAAGTTATGACAAAGAGAGGTTTCCTGCCATCATATTTACAAACTCCCTGCAACATCTGTTGATCTCTCCTTAAATGTTGCTGCTTAGTGCTCATGCCTTTGTGGTTAGGTCCTGCTGTGCGCTTTGCACTTGACCCCACTGAATGAAAGTGATTGTGATGGGGTTGTCCATCCCACACAAGACTGGAAGGGATTAAGATGGCCAGGTCGGCCTGTTAACTCCATAGGCTGCACTTGGAAGAAGAGCCAGGGAGCAAGGAATTGATTACAAGCAGGATCAGCTGGGCAGGAGGAGGCAAGGCCTATAAAGCCAGGAAGCTGGCAACAGACAGGGGTAGCACTCACTCCCTGGGAGGAGAGTTTGGAGTTGCTACTCCCAGAGGAAGGTGGGTAGCCAGAAGTGGTAGGAAGCAATCTAGAGAAGGAGAAGGAGCAGGAGCAGGAGTTGGGAGAGGAAAACCCAGAACTGCTAGACTGGAACCCAGAGTAGAGCGTGGGTCTGGGTTCCCCTACCAGCCACTGAAGGAGTGGCACCTGCAGCAGTGAATGGGAAAACTGCCTAGAACTGCTGAAGGAAACACTTTGATATATGCTGGAAGGAGGGAATGCTGAATGACCTGGCCAGAGAACTGAGTCATGAAGAGGATGCTGCAGTTCTTGGAGTGAGAGGGATTGCAGACCAGCAGCAGAGGTGGAGTGATGGTGTACAACCAGGGGAAGGGCATTGATCTGATGAGCTAGTCCCCAGAGCAGCCAGGAAGAAGAACCAGACTAGCAGTGAGTGGAGCTCCCTGTGAGAGTGGTTCTCCTCCATAAACAGAGGAAGGCTCCATCACCAGTGTGATGCTGGCTGACCAGATCATGCTAGAGTGTATTCAGGTCAATTCACTTACCATAGACTATTGGGGTTAGAAGGGACCTTAGGAGGTCATCTAGTCCAACCCCCAGCTCAAAGCAGGACCAATCCCCAGACAGATTTTTTTGCCCAAGATCCCTAAGTGGCCCCCTCAAGGATTGAACTCACAACCCTAGGTTTGGCAGGCCAATGCTCAAACCACTGAGCTATCCCTGCCCTGCAAAATCCTGGCTCTACTGAAATCAGTGACAAATATTCCCATTGACTTCAGTGGGCCAGAATGTCACCTCCATCTCCTTAAGGAATGCCCAGCCTTGCTCCAGATCCCTGTACAAGGGTGAGTTTCGTCCTTAATCCTTCATTCATACCTCCCAGCAAGGAAGGTAAACCAAAGACTAACAGAATTCTCTAAGTCCCTAGCTACAGACTTTGATAGTCACTGGTGGGGAAATTCATCCATAGGGCTTAGGGGGAACTCACTGTGCAGTGATGGGGAGAAAAGCAAACCACTTACAGAGCGGTGTAAAACAGGAGATAGAAAATATTGGCTTGCTGATAAGAGAAATTGATGTGATGCCCTCACCTGGGATACTATGCTCAGCTCTGGTCACCCCATCTCTTATACAAGAGAGAAGAAATGGGGGTGGTGGGGCATCAGGGGTGAGTGACAACAATAATTAAAGGCCTGGAAAAAGCTCTAATGGGATGAGGGATTGCAAAGATGGGACTGTTTAGTGAGGAGATGAATAAAAAGAGGACATGAGAGAGGTATAGAAAATAGTGAGCGGCATGGAGAAAGGAGAGTGGGAACTTCTGTTTACCATTTCTCTCATAGTACAAGAATGGAATTGGAAGACAGTAAATATAAAACTAATTAAAGGAATTTCTTACACAAAGCATAATTAGCCTGTAGAACTCAAAGCAGACTGCTAAGAATTAAAAAAGGATCCACAAAACTGGGTGACGGGGCAATAAAATGGCAGAATAAATTTAATGTTGATAAATGCACCTAGGAAAATATAATCCCAACTACACATACAAAATGATGGGGTCTAAATTAGCTGTTACCACTCCAGAAAGAGATCTGGCAGTCACTGTGGAGAGTCCTCTGAAAACATCCACTGAATGTGCCGCACAATGAAAAAAAGCTAGCAGAATGTTGGGAACAATTAGGAAAGAGCTAATAAGACAGTAAATATCATAATGCCGCTATATAAACCCATGGTATACCCATATCTTGAATATTGGCGCAGTTCTGGTTGCCCCATCTCAAAAAAGATGTATTAGAATTTGAAGAGGTACAGAGAAGGGCAACAAAAAAAGCTTAGGGGCATGGACCAGTTTCCGTAGGAGGAGAGATTAAAAAGGCTGGACTGTTCAACTTAGGGGAGATACGATCGAGGGCTATAAAATCATGAATGGTGTGGAGAAAGTGAATAAGGAAGCGTTATTTACCCAGTCACATAACATTTTGGGTAACAAAAGCATGATCATAGATGTAAGCTACTTACCCAATGACTGTGCTTAAGGTGAAGCTTCTCCTATGGGCAGGTTATTCAATAATGATCCATTATGGGGCTTCTTGCACCTTCCCTTAAGCATGTGCTGCATGCTGGCAATTTCCTGTGGTATCCTCAATAACTTTATTCAGTAAAGTTTAGCTTAATTCAGTAAAGCCTAATATCTTTGGATCCATTGTAACAAAATGTAACTGTTTGTGTTCTCCCCGGATTGTAGGTATCTTTTCTAGGAGAGTGACTAATCTAAACCTTGGGGGAAATGTTGGGAACTTTAAAGAACTGTTTGGTACAATACAAGTGAAATGGAAAATGCAAATTCTCCCTTCTGAAGCCAGCCTTTTGAAGTTACACCTGGGGAGTGAAATCCATCATCTAACAATTAGCTGCTTCTGGAAAGGCCTGATCAAAGCCCCTCCCCACGCAACTGAATAAAAGAAAGTCTGAACTGTTCTTGAGGGTGCTTGTTCTCAATTGTGGCTGTTATGAACTGGTAATAATCACAAGAGACCCCTGAAGGGGTCGGGGGGTTGAAGGACTCACATGCCAGAACCCATGTTGGAGACAATTGGAGGGTTCTCTGCTGGACTCCTTAGCATGCGGGTAGATTCTTTTAGTGTCTTTAGTATGTTTTCTCTGTAGTGCATTTACCTTAAAAAAAAATGTGCTTGCAGAAGAAGTGCTGCATGGTAACTTATGACTGTGGCAATTGCACCACTAACTGCCTCTGAGGAGTAAGGCAAAGCAGGCCTGCTCAGACAGTCTGACTTTGCTGGGGAGGTCGCAGTAGAATTCGGGAGCTGTGTCGGCTGGAGATACCCTGGTTAGAAGGGCCTGAGACACGTGACAGCTGGGGGAGGCAGAAGCCTGACCGTGGGTGCCCTTGCTGGACTATAGCAGGGGAATATAGGTGCAGTCGCCCGAACTGTGACAGTGGCCACTACTGGCGCAGGATACCAAATGCAGGGCTGAGCCATTCTGACAGTTCGTTGGTCCCCTCATAGGTCTACATGGGGAAAGAGAAAGCAGCAAGTGCCTGCCCACCTCTCAAGCCTCATGCCATGCTAAATGAGAAAAGCAATGGACACGGCTATTACCCCCAGCTGGCTTACACTCCACAGTCCCACATACACACACTTCCAGCCCTAATTTGTTATAAACCTCCTTGGATTATAAACCTAACCAAACCCACCCTCAACCTGAACACTTTAGTTCTCAACCTTTCCATGTCCACAAGGCCCAGCATGGCAAAATAAAAATCAACCGACAACTACCACAAGCCACGGGTCTTGCAGCTGCAATGGCTCATGGGATTTAGGTCACCAAAGACACAATGGAAAAGGTTTGGGTGCAGTATGGTAAGGAGTTAGGGTTGCCAACTTTCTAATTGCATAAAACCAAACACCTTTGCCCCACCTATCCCACCCCTTCCTTGAGACCCTATCTCCACTCATTCCAGCCCCTTCCCTCCCTCACTTTCATTGGTCTGGGGCAGGCAGTTGGAGTGAGGGTGGAGGTGAGGGCTCCAGTTGGGGGTGCAGGATCTAGGGTGGGGTTGGGAATGAGGGTTTTGGGGTGCAGAAGGGGGCTCCGGGCTGGGGCCAAGGATTTGGATTGCGGGAACGAGCTTGGAAGGTGTGGGGGGGTGCAGGCTCCAGCTGGTGGGGTGGGCTCTGGGGTGGGGCCAGGGATGAGGGGTTTGGGGTGCAGGAGGGAGCTCCAGGCTGGGGCAGGGGATTGAGGTGTAGGGGATGGGGTGTGGGCTCCGGGAGGGGGCTCAGGACTGCGGTAGGGAGTTGGGGTGGAGGTGTGGGGTCTGGGAGAGAGTTAGGGTGCAGAAGGAGATTCCAACCTGGGGCAGGGGGTTCGGGATCCGGCTGTGCAGCGCTTACCTCAGGCAGCTCCCAGTCAGTGGAGCAGCGGGGCTAAGGCAGGTTCCCTGCCTGCCCTGGCTCTGGGCTGCTCTCAGAGGTGGCTAGGCAGAGGCGCAGCCAGGAGGCTCTGGGAACTGCAGCCAATGGGAACTGTGGAGCCGGTGCTGGGGCCAGGGGCAACACCCAGAACTTCTCTGGTCACCTCTGTGCCTAGGGGATGGACATGCCGGCCACTTCCGGGGAGCTGTGCAGATCCAAGACAGGCAGGGAGCCTGCCTTAGCCCTGCTGCACTGCCACCCAGACTTTTAACAGCTCGGTCAGCAGTTCCTTTTCGACCAGGTGTTCTGGCTGACAACCGGGCGCCTTGCAATCCTAGAAGTTCTGGGGGTAGGGCTGCTTGGGGAGCGGGATAGTACTGGTTCTAGCCTGGGTGCTGGTTGGGGTTACTTTCCCTCTCTCATCCTCACAGCGCTCAGCTGTGGAACAATACTGCTCCTGGAGGCAGTAAATCCTGCTCCACAGCCTCTAAAAGTGCAGCTTCCTCTCTGCCCTGGAACTGAGAGGGATCTTTGGTGGGGTTGGCAGCTTAGGGACAGAATCAGGGAGCAGGGTCAGGGCAGAAGCAGGGAAGAAATGGCTGCTTCCTTCTCCTTCCTAGCTCCAGCCAAGTTCCAGTGACCACAGCAATCTGCCAATAATTTTTTCTCAACCCCAGGGTTGCAACCCACTGGGCGCCCTCCTCATGCCAGACTTGGAGGTCACTCCCCCTGCGCTGAGAAACACTAGTATGCTCAGTGCCAGTGGCAGTAAAATAGCCTGTCCTGAGGCAGACACTGGGCTCCACTAGCCTATCCCTCCAAATTCTCTTTGCTCTCTTTACGTGTCTGAATTCCTTGGCAAATGGGATGAAGACAGGTTTGATTCTTTTCTGTGCACATCTGACATGCAGTAACCATGAAACATTTATTGCGTCCAGCTGCACATCTCATCTGGAGGGAATGGGGCCTCTACATATTTAATATTTTTTCCATTAGAAACTCATGAAACAATGATCTCTTCCTCACAAGTCCCTAATCAGCTTCCATTTCCCACCTCTGGGTGGACTGTTTCGTTCCATCTAGAAGAAGGAAGGGAATCTTTCCCCATCTCCTTCGTGCTGGTTGTCAGTGACGCGGACAAAGGTTGATGAAATGTCCTGATAGTGCCAAACAAGAGCAAGGCAGCAGAGGGCAATAAATACCTAGGAAAAAAAGCAGCATTGTACACTTCAGACATACTTAGACTTTGACCATGGGTGAGCATGTGGTGTCTGCAGCTCTATAAAGAGAAACATAGGAGAATGAAACTAGTTCAGGATCTATTCAGGCTGTTTCCTCCCTGTACTGTTATACGATTGTGAAACACGGACACTACACCACTCAGACTGGGCAAAACTGGAGGCTTTCCACACAAAATGCCAATATCGTATATTGGGCATAAAGTGGAATGACTTCATAGAATATCAGGGTTGGAAGGGACCTCAGGAGGTCATCTGGTCCAACCCCCTGCTCAAAGCAGGACCAATTCCCAGCTAAATCATCCCAACCAGGGCTTTGTCAAGCCTGATCTTAAAAACCTCTAAGGAAGGAGATTCCACCACCTCCCATTCCAGTGCTTCACCACCTTCCTAGTGAAAAAGTTTTTCCTAATATCCAACCTAGAACTCCCCCACTGCAACTTGAGGCCATTACTTCTTGTTCTGTCATCTGCTACCACTGAGAACAGTCTAGATCCATCCTCTTTAGAACCCCCTTTCAGATAGCTGAAAGCAGCTATCAAATCCCCCTTCCTTCTTCTCTTCTGCAGACTAAACAATCCCAGTTCCCTCAGCTTCTCCTCATAAGTCATGTGCTCCAGCTCCCTAATCATTTTTGTTGCCCTCTGCTGGACTCCTTCCAATTTTCCTACATCCTTCTTGTAGTGTGGGGCCCAAAAGTGGACACAGTACTCCAGATGAGGCCTCGCCAATGTCGAATAGAGGGGAATGATCACCCCCCTCGATCTGCTGGCACTGCCCCTACTTATACAGCCCAAAATGCCATTAGCCTTCTTGGCAACAAGGGCACACTGTTGACTCATATCCAGCTTCTCATCCACTGTAACCCCTAGGTCCTTTTCTGCAAAACTGCTTCCTAGCCATTCGGTCCCTAGTCTGTAACAGTGAATGGGATTCTTCCGTCCTAAGTGCAGGACTCTGCACTTGTCCTTGTTGAACCTCAGATTTCTTTTGGCCCAATCCTCTAATTTGTCTAGGTCCCTCTGTATCCTATGCCTACCCTCCACCGTATCTACCATTCCTCCCAGTTTAGTGTCATCTGCAAACTTGCTGAGAGTGCGGTTCACGTCATCCTCCAGATCATTAATGAAGATATTGAACAAAACTGGCCGCAGGACCGACCCTTGGGGCACTCCACTTGAAACCAGCTGCCAACTAGACATGGAGCCATTGATCACTACCCGTTGAGCCTGACGATCTAGACAGCTTTCTATCCACCTTATAGTCCATTCATCTAGCCCATACTTCTTTAACTTGCCGGCAAGAATACCGTGGAAGACTGTATCTAAAGCTTTGCTAAAGTCAAGGAATAACACATCCACTGCTTCCCCCTCATCCACAGAGCCAGTTATCTCCTCATAGAAGGCAATTAGGTTAGTCGGGCATGACTTGCCCTTGGTGAATCCATGCTGACTGTTCCTGATCACTTCCTTCTCCTCAAAGTGCTTCAGAATTGATTCTTTGAAGACCTGCTCCATGATTTTTCCAGGGACTGAGGTAAGGCTGACTGGCCTTTAGTTCCCAGATCCTCCTTCTTCCCTTTTTTAAAGATGGGCATCTAATCAGGACCGGCGCTAGCATTTTTAGCGCCCTAGGCGCACGGCCATTTCGCCGCCCAGCGCACTGGTCCTGCAGCTCCGGTGGCCTGCCGCAGTCGTGCCTGCTGAGGCTCCGCTGGTCTGCGGCTTCGGTGGAGCTGCCGCAGTCGTGCCTGCAGGAGGTCCACCGGACCGTCTGCAGGAATGCCTGCGGCAGCTCCACTGGAGCTGCAGGACCAGGGGACCCTCCGCAGGCACGACTGCGGCAGGTCCATCGGAGCTGCCTGCTGCCCCCACAAGGCAAAATGCCACCCCCCAATAATCTTGGCACCCTAGGCGATTGCCTAGGCTGCCTAAATGGAAGCATCAGCCCTGTCTGTAATGCAGATGTTTATGGTTGCTCCAGTCTACAGACTATTGGAGCCATTGTCTGCTGATGGCGCCTTGCACTTTTCAGACGTTGCGAGAATGCCACAAGACATTCCAGCTAATGCTGTTCTCTGGCTGGCTTGTAACATCTGGGATAAAATTCCACCAGCCGAGGGGTGGAGGCAGCTCAGAGACAGACTCCCTATTACATGGGTTCATGAAGTCTGTTCCGATGTTGGACTCTTGGGCCATCAAGCCCTTGTGGCTGCACAGGAACAGACCACAAGGTGAATGATCGCTAAGTCTGACCGTTCGGCTAAGCGTTGAAGATGACAACTAGTTAAGGAAAAGTGTTCAGGAAATAAACAGATCCTCAGGAGCCTGCTGCTATGAAAGGCTGGAGGTAAGGATTTAAGGCTCAGGAGAGAAAACCCTAAAGTATTTGGCACAGAGCCTGAATGATGAGAGTGAAACCATTGCTGGCATGAAGAATAGAGAGGTCCAATCTAAGACTGTTCCCAGCAATGTATGAGGAGTGGACTGCCTATGCCATTCTGAACAGCATTTCTTTAAGCTTTTAGAGGAAGTCCTTGAGACAAAAATAAGACACTTACAAAGACATCTGATCAGAGCACGATCTAAATACATTAGACAGATAGAAAGATGCCACAAAGTCAGGATTAAATACGAAAGGAACAAAGAAGGAAAGATCAGATGTTGCTGTCATTACTGAATTAAGGTTACTTGACTGAAGGATTTCCGTATTTTCAAAAATGTGACTTGCTTTTAAGTCTAACCTTAACTCTGAATTTCCTAGCTTTCTAATGTTTGTTTTTTGATCATTCCCATGTTCTTTTCAAGTTTTTTTTCCCCCTTTAAACTGTTGAGCTATACTCTTAACCTTAACTACGTTTTTTGAATATATGTAGAGTTTGGAATTCTGTAAAACTTTTTGTGGTTCTATAAAATCAATCAGTAATAACTTGAGCTGGAACAAACCGGAAAATGATAACGCATTGGAAATGTGCCTGGACTTACTATGCTTTTGTGCTTGTAATATAACAGCTGTTAGAATGGCACCTTCCAACATGAAAGGCCAGACTCTGGCATCCTTTCTCAAGCTGAGCAGTAACTTACTTTGCAAATACCTTCATCCCATTGAAATCATGGGATCTGTGCATGTGCTAAGTGACTGCTCAGCATGGGTCAAGGTATCAGAATTGTGCCTTAGGACACAGGACACAGTAAAGGGGGGGGACATTGTTGTGCTGCTCCAGGACAACCCCAGGGAAGGAATAATTCCCTCCTTGCTGCAGGGGATAGAATTGAGTATAAGGATTACACTGTATAGAACTGAAAGGGAAAAGACCTACAAGGTCATCAGATCCGCCCTCTTGGGGGAGGGTTGGGCTGTGTACGCTCAAGAGAGCAAAGGTTATATCAGATATTACCCTGGTACCAGAATCCTTAGCCCAAAGGCCAAGCCATTGTGCAGGAACAGAGCCCAACACCAGAAGTGGGTGAACCCCTTTTACTGACAATGGTGTTCCCTGGACTAGTAAGAGTATTCCCTTGACATGAAGATAAAGGATCAGTTCTCCACTGCCCTACATCATGTGTGCTCATTCACACCAGTGCAAAGTGGGTGGTCCACATGGGTGCAATGAAAATGGTCGCATCTTACACAGGTGTAAATGATTGTATAAGGTGCAGGGCAACAGAGTATTTGGTCCTCAGGGAAATGCTGTGGCAGTTCTTCTCTGAGGCCTTGCCCCAGCTAGGGCAAAACTGAATCCAAGGTAACCCCCTCCCAGCTAATCTGGTTTAAAGGTGTTCAACTGCATTCACACTAAAAAAAAAAAAAGGAGGAGTCCTTGTGGCACCTTAGAGACTAACAAATTTATTTGGGCGTAAGCTTTCATGGGCTAGAACCCACTTCATCAGATGCATGGAGTGGAAAATACAGTAACAGGTATAAATACACAGCACATGAAAAGATGGGAGTTGCCTTATCAAGTGGGGGGTCAGTGCTAATGAGACAATTCAATTAACAGTAGGATACCAAGGGAGGAAAAATCACTTTTGTAGTGGTAATGAGAGTGGCCCATTTCAAACAGCTGACAAGAAGGTGTGAGTAACAGTAGGGGGAAATTAGTATGGGGGAAATTAGGTTTTGTAATGACCCATCCAGTCCCAGTGTTTATTCAGGCCTAATTTGTTGGTGTCCAGTTTGCAAATTAATTCCAGTTCTGCAGTTTCATGTTGGAGTCTGTTTTTGAAGGTTTTTTGTTGAAGAATTGCCACTTTTACGTCTTTTATTGAGTGACCAGGGATGTTGAAGTGTTCTCCTACTGGTTTTTGAATGTTATAATTCCTGATGTCAGATTTGTGTCCATTTATTCTTTGGTGTAGAGACTGTCCGGTTTGGCCAGATGTATGCCATCATGTGCCAGCAATGCCCCTCTGCCATATACATTGGCCAAACTGGACAGTCTCTAAGCAAAAGAATAAATGGACACAAATCTGACATCAGGAATTACAACATTCAACAACCAGTAGGAGAACACTTCAACATCCCTGGTCACTCAATAAAAGACGTAAAAGTGGCAATTCTTCAACAAGAAAACAGAGTCCAACATGAAACTGCAGAACTGGAATTAATTTGCAAACTGGACAACTTCAAATTAGGCCTGAATAAAGACTGGGACTGGATGGGTCATTACAAAACCTAATTTCCCCCTACTGTTACTCACACCTTCTTGTCAACTGTTTGAAATGGGCCACTCTCAATACCACTACAAAAGTGATTTTTCCTCTCTTGGTATCTTACTGCTAATTGAATTGTCTCATTAGACTGACCTCCCACTTGGTATGGCAACTCCCATCTTTTCATGCGCTGTGTATTTATACCTGCTACTGTAATTTCCACTCCATGCATCTGACGAAGTGGGTTCTAGCCCAGGAAAGCTTATGCCCAAATAAATTTGTTAGTCTCTAAGGTGCCACAAGGACTCCTCGTTTTTTTTGCTGATACAGACTAACACAGCTACCACTGAAACCTGCATTCACGCTATGTCCCATGTGGTGTTCCAAATGAGGTTAGTGGACATGATTTGAAACAACATCTATTGTCCTGGTCAGGCAAGGCCTGAATGGCCCCAGTGCACTTACTGACAAAGCATTGCCTTCATGTTATTCAAGCCAGAATTGCATTTTAGCATGCGTCCTATTGATCAAAAGCTCCTCCACCTGCTCAACAAAGTGGCACATCTGTAAGTGACTGTAATTTTGTTTTTCCTCTTTGCATCCTGCAGCCCACCGGTGAGCCACTTGACATTTGCTGTACACATGATTCTATTTCTGTCTTCAACAAGAACAAACAGTCCAGCAGGAAGCGGCTGGAAATTATTTTTTTGTGTTTATGTTTCATCAGTTCAAGGACAGATAGTCACTAGAGGACACACATTAAGAAATCCCCGCCCCCGTGTCTCTGTTTGGCACACAGCTCTAATTTTCTTGTGACACTGAAGTAAGGAATAAATTGAAGAACAAGAAAATAAAGTTTACCCTTGGGGAAAAAATGATTGGGTTTAATGATCCTGTTGCTGTTTCGATCGCTATCTCTCCCTGTTGCTTATTTACCTCCCAGCCTGTCACTAGCCAGGAGGTCTGGGCTAGGAAGGGGCTGGTGGAGCTTTTTAAGAGCTCCACCCCTTGCATTGTTTACATCAAATAAGTGTTGGGGGGGCGCTAACCCTACGAGGACTCCGATGCAATAAATTCAGTGTGGGAACCGAGCCAGTGGAAACGGCTTGCTAGGTGAGTTATAACTTCACACAATTCCGGAGACATGTTACAGGTTGGGATGGGCCTCCCTGGCTCCCCGAGGGGTGCTGCAGAAGACATCCCTTTGGATCAGCTGGGAAAGAGAAACAGGTCCTACTCGGCCCTGATGAGCTCAGGGGGAGGTGATATGGAAGCAACACAAGGTAAGGCCACTCTTGAGAGGGAGCAGCGTCCTTCTAGACCAGGGGTAGGCAACCTATGGCATGGCTGCCGAAGGCGGCACGCGAGCTGATTTTCAGTGGCACTCACACTGCCAGGGTCCTGGCCACCAGTTCAGAGGGCTCTGCATTTTAATTTAATTTTAAATAAAGCTTCTAAAACATTTTTAAAACCTTATTTACTTTACATACAACCATAGTTTAGTTATATATTATAGACTTATAGAAAGAGACCTTCTAAAAAGGTTAAAATGTATTACTGGCACGCGAAACCCCAACATGAAGACTTGGCACAGCACTTCTGAAAGGTTGCCGACCCCTGTTCTAGACAGACAAATGCAGCAACTGGTAGAGAATTGGTACAAAAAGGATGCATTTGATCTCTTTTAACCATGTGAGTGCTGCATTATGTGTGAGGTCTGTTGGGCCCGGCTAACCCCGCTCTAGTGCTCTGCCATGTTTTGCTGCAAGGCTGGCTTTGTAGAGACATGCTGCTGCTTTGAAGGATGTGCTTCCCGGCTAAGAGGCTAAAATCAAGCAGAGATCTTTTATATAACAGGTATGAGTGAACTAGTCTGACCCAAATGAGAACTAAGGGAGTGGATAGCTCAAGGGATTGCTAACGGGAGATGGGGCTTTGCACCTCTAGGTCCCTGGCTTGGGTCTATACTGATAGAGACAGAAATCTATCCTCTGACAGCTGCTCAGTAACGTGTGTGAAATGAGTTGGTGGGCCTCCGTCTAACCAAAAATCAACACAACAGCCTATCACAATCTGCTCTCACTGCCCCCAAGGATGCCAAGGGTTGAGCAGACCATGGACACTGAACTCTCCCTTGCCCCAGGTCTGGGATGGGGCATATTGCTGGGAATGATGGGGTGCAATAGTACGGGGAAGCTTTCACTACAGCTGCCCATGCTGTACCCACTACAGCCTGGTTAGTGGCCTCAAAATTTCCATTTCCTCTTGTCACTGCACGTTGGGGTTTCTGGCCAGTGACTAGGGCTGAAATATTCATCTATTTTCCTGCCCATCTGAGAGCTGGGAAGTACTGGTGATCCAGAAGGGTCTGGTCTCATGAAAGTCCCTCTGGAGCTTCCTGGCTTTAGTTTGTCCTTGAATGTAGATATATTGGAGCAAGATAAAACTTATGAGCTGAATACATCCTGCTCCTAAAATTACTGCCTGCCTTCGGTTATACTCTCTCTGTTGTAAGGACACCACATTCAGATTATATCATAGATTGGGTCCCATTTTCACTGGGAGCCATTACTCCATGTATGCTGGTTACATACTGGCTTGTACTACTGTAGATGTCCTGAAAGGTAAACATTTGGACATCTATCATCCACTCAACCAGCCAGTGCCTGCTTCTGAGTAGGAATCAGGATTATAGCAAAATTTGCTATACACTGCAATATCAGAGCAAAGCAGTCATGCATATAATGCCTACAGAAAAACCCACCCCCAGAATGCACTGGGAGACTTGATACTTGGGGACAGCTGTTCCTCCTGCATGTGTGTGTTTATACCAAGTGTCACCATTTTTGTGCATTATGAAATGCAAACGCTGCCATTGTGCTGGCATATTATTCACAAGCTACACATGTAAAATTAATAAGGAAATTGCTGACTACTCACGAGGGCAGCAAGCCAGCTAATTCTTCAGGTGGATTGGCGAGGGCAGAGTTTCCTCTGGAGCGACTTTTTAAAAATCAGACTTTTCCATTTTTGTCTCTGCTTCAGAATCGGTGTTTCTCCTACACACTGAACCTATAAACCCACTGTCTTTCTTTTACACACACACCTCATTCAGTCTGAGTGGCTGTTTACATGGGAGATTGATCAGTATAGCAGCAATACCTACAGCAGGTACAATTTGGACTGGAGTCGGAGGCTGTAGCCTTGTACACTAGCTAGACACATACACAGTCTTAAAGCAGCACATCCAGAACACACTTGGTGAATGCAGTATATTCCATCCCAAAGACTCTTCCCTGCCAAGGCTGGGCCCAGCCACTGTAACTAGAGAATTAATTTGTTCTGCTAATCAACTATATCCTTGCAATTAATAAATGTCTAGTGAAACTCATCCACCTGGAGCCCATTAACATCCCATCGTAAAGAGGACGTAATTGAGCTATCTTGACAGCTCTAGGGGAAATACTTCACAAGGTTCTTCTCCAGGGTGCTCGAGTTTGGCCAGTCTCAGACTTCGGATAAACAGATAGACACTGTATAAACTTGCTGAAATAACAAACACACGGAGATCTCCTCAGATGGGTGATCCAGAGAGAGTTCCCTGCCTACAGTGTCTTTTCCCCTCTTTTGGTTAATACAAAGACTCCAGCGCAAAGCCAGACCCATGTGGATTTGAGACCTGTAGCAGGGAGGGAGGAAACAAGGGGCTTCCTTTCTAACATGAGGAGTTTTCCCCCAGAGCTTGGTGATCTGTTCAAATTGAGGCTCAGGCTGGCTCCAGTGTAAGAGACTCATGAACAGACACCAGGTTTACAAACTGCTGCCTGCTGTGTGTAAGCAGTTAACAATGAACCAAACAACGACACACCTGAATAGGGGCAGAGAAGGGCTCCTTTTCCAGCAGCCCCTGCCCTCACATATTCTCTCCTGAAGTGCCTGGAAGCAGCAGGCAGATTGGCAGGAGTTTCCAGCCTCAGAGTAGGACACAGTGACTTCTAGGTGCCAAAAATTCAGAGATTCGTAGCAGGGTGTCAGGGTGCCTACAAGGTAGGAGGACACTTTTCATGGGCTTCTGCAGGATTTAGGTGGAGGGGGAGCAGGTGATAGAGTTTGGCCCTCTAGCAGGTTTTTGGTGGGTTTCATTCAGCTCCATTGATGCTGGCGGAGGGGCGTACGTGACCCTACATGGCACCAGGCTCACTGATAATGCTCAGTCAACAATAAAGAATAACAAGCTGAATGAAAACTCTAGAGCATGTGATTGAGCTGCCATTGTTGGGGAATCAACGGGCCCCAGTAACCTGCCTCCTGGCTGCTAAAAAGGTCCCTGGCAGGAGGCATCTGCTGCCTGTTATATTTGATTGTGGTCCAATGCTCCTACTGCTCTAGAGCAGGCTCTTTCCAGAGATCTGATGGGGGCACAGGGACCAAAGCATGCATATTTGGTGGTGAATCCTGCCCCCAGCTCAGAGCCTGATTACACAGACCCAAGCTGGGAAGAGAAGCCAAGTGCTATGGGGTGGGACAGAATTCTCTCCCAAAACATGAGCAACACCACAGCGACTTCAGCAGCTGCCACAACAGTCTCAGGATTGCAGTGGCTCCAGTTGCCCATGCCCTGATGCCACTGCACTGAGGAGGAATAGATGGTGGATAGGTAAGGTCCTCTCTGCCACCCCATCTCCCCAGCAAAGCTGTATGTTGACTCCAAGAATCCTGCTCTCCACCGCTGCTCTGTAGAACTGAGCAAGTCCTGCTAAGAAAGGAGGAAGGAGAGTGTGGGGAGAGAGACAGATTGCAGAAGGACAAGGATTAACATTTTTTCCACACTTACTCAAGCATTATTCAAGAACAGACTCTCTTTGGGGACCACCAGCCAGGCCCCTAACTCTGAACGGGTCACCTGCCTAATTTGAGCAAGCTGTACAGCCTATTGTTTGCACTCCTCTGCTATTGCCTGGCTTTACGTCAGCAGCATTGCTATTTGGATCCAGAAGCCACATGGCCTTAATTCAATCCATCTCTGGTAACATAAGCATGGACTGGTCCAGTTTGCTTGAGAAGCTCAAAGCATCCTCAACTGTCTGGTAGTGCATTTTTGCCCAACAAGGCGCAATTCTTTAGAATTCCCCACCAGATAAAAATACAGCCATTCACCAGACACACGAAGAGGAGAGTGGGGAGAGGAAGCTGTAAGTGTCTCTGAGTGGTACAGAATCTGCCACAGGCATGAGGTATATCCACTGCGGTCTGAACTTGTAGCATATTGTCCTGTTCTACAGCCCAGCCAGTCCATCCCATATACACACCAAGTTTGATTTACCCCTGAGTGACATAAATTGTTAATTGCCTCAAAGTCAGAGTTTGAGACTTAAAATATTAATTTTTTTAAAAATTAAGTTTTTAATGTACCTGCCATGCTGCTAAAGGTGCCAGGTACATCTAGGTAGAACACACCTGGCATGCTGCTAAAAAGGCATCAGGTACCCCGAGCGCCAGGTACAGGTTCTTTCTGTATCATGTTTATTCAGGAAGAGGCCATTATTTCAGTGGGATATTAATCAATTATGTTGGTTCAGGAGGTTCAGTAAAAGAGCATGTAAACGGGTTGGGACTCACCACCCACGGCGCCTCCTGCTGGTGACTCTGGGAATTACCTCAATTCCAGTGGAACACCCCCTCCTGGTGGTGTCCCATCCATTGTTCTGCCCTCTACTCTCCGCTGCTGTCGTCGGACCCACATTACTCCCTGCTCGGCAGCGTCCTCTTCAAGGCCACTGCCCTCCAGCAGTGTCCCTTAGTCCATCTGGGCCCCCTTCCAGGGATCGGTGATCAGCAGTCTGACATTCCAGCCACCATATGCAACGACACACCCCAAATCTAATCCCTCTTTTCAGAAATTGGGCATAATCTATAATGGCTGCTCCCTATGACTAATAGCTAGGTGTACTGCAAGGAGGAAGGGGGGGGGTCCCGGCCCAGGGACCCTCTGGCATCAGCCTCATTGTCCTCTTTCTTTCCCCTCCTCTGTCTGTTCCCATGGGCCGCTTCCCCTACAGCCCCTTGCACCCGCTAGGCCCTTCCCTTCAGGGCCTGCAGCCTGGCGGCTATGGGCTAGAGCCTTCTAGCCTCCCTGAGTCTGCCCAGCACTGCGCTGTCCGTGGTGCTAGTCTCTCTCTTGGAGACAGACAGACAGACAGACAGACAGACAGACAGACAGACTGACTGACTGACTGACTGACTGACTGACCTTCCCCTGTCAAAGGCCTGAGACAGACTGACCGCGCCTGCTCTGGGCAGCCTTTATATATGGGTGAGCCTGGCCCTGATTGGTTCCATCCAATCTGGGCCCTGATTGGCTCCCCATAAGCCCTTTTCTGATTGGCTCCCAGGCTGCGCAGGCTCCCTGGCCTGCCACAGCCCATCCTCCCAGGGAGTGGGGCAGTCCGCCCCACTACAGAGCATCTGTGAAAAGGTGAAGATGATGAGAACTGCTCTAGTTCTCCAAACCCAATATCAGAATTTCCTGTTTTGGGCAGAGACATGTTCTTGCTATTTAAATACAAATAGGTTGACTCAAGCCTTAGGCCTGGTCTACACTATGCATTTATACCGATTTTAGCAGCGTTAAACTGATTTAACGTTGCACCCGTCCACACAACGAGGCCCTTTATATCGATATAAAGGGCTCTTTAAACAGGTTTCTGTACTCCTCCCCAAAAGGAGTAGCGCTGAAATCCTTATTACCATATCGGATTAGGGTTAGTGTGGCCGCAAATCGATGGTATTGGCCTCCGGACAGTATCCCACAGTGCACCATTGTGACCGCTCTGGACAGTAATCTGAACTCGGAGGCACTGGCCAGGTAGACAGGAAAAGCCCTGCAAACTTTTGAATTTCATTTCCTGTTTGTCCAGCCTGGAGCTCTGATCAGCACGGGTGGCAATGCAGTCCCAAATCCAAAAAGAGCTCCAGCATGGGCCGTATGGGAGATACTAGATCTGATTGCTGTATAGGGAGGCAAATCTGTTCTATCAGAGCTCCGTTCCAGAAGATGAAATGCCAAAGCATTTGAAAAAAATCACTAGACAGAGACCACAGCAGGGACTCAGCATAGTGCTGCGTGACAAGTGTAACGGAAAGCCAAAGAATCAAATGGATGCTCATGGAGGGGGGGAGGGGGTACTGAGGACTCCAGCTATCCCACAGTCCCCGCAGTCTCCAAAAAGTATTTGCATTATTGGCTGAGCTCCAAACGCCTGTAGGGTCAAACACATTGTCCGGGGTGGTTCAGGGTATAGCTCGTAAATTTACACCATTCCCCTCCCGTGAAAGAAAAGGGAAAAAAATTGTTTCTTGACTTTTTTATATGTCACCCTATGTCTACTGCATGCTGCTGGTAGACGCGATGCTGCGGCACTGAACAGCAGCACCCTCTCCCCTCCCCTCCCCGGTGGCAGACGGTACAATATGACTGCTATCTGTCATCATGATAAGCCCGTGAGTGCTCCTGGCTGGCCTCAGGTGAGGTCAGCCGGAGAAGCCTGGGTAAAAATAGGAATGACTCCCGGTCATTCCCAGTAGATGGGACAGAACGGCTGGTAACTGTCCTCATCATAGCAACCGGGGGCTGAGCTCCATCAGCCCCCTCCTTTCATGTCTAAAGAAAAGATTCTGTACTACCTGGACTATCATAGCAGTGGGATGATGGGCTCCTCTCCCCTGCACTGTTTAATGTCCTGCCTGGACTATCGTAGCAGCTGGAGGCTGCCTCCCCCTCATTTTATCTCACTAACAAATCACTGTTTCTTATTCCTGCATTCTTTATTACTTCATCACACAAATGGGGGGCACACTGCAACGGAAGCCCAGGAGGGTTGGGGGAGCAGGGAAGCAACGGGTGGGGTTGTTGCAGGGGCACCTCCTAGAATGGCATGCAGCTCATCATTTCTGTGGGATCTGACATGGAGTGGCTGTGCTCTCTAGTACACTGGTTCTCTAGCACACTTGCCCCATATTCTAGGCAGGACTGACTCTATTTTTAGATACAACATAAAGGAGGGAATGACCCGGGGGGTCATTCCCATTTTGTCTTTGCGCCCCCGGCCGACGTCAGCCAGGGGCACCAATGACAGCAGCAGATGGTACAGAACGACTGATAACCGTCATCTCATCGCCAATTTACAATGGCATGGCAGACGGTACAGAAAAACTGATAACTGTCTCTGCTATCTTGCAAAGGCAAATGAATGCTGCTGTGTAGCGCTGCAGTACCACCTCTGTCAGCGGCATGCAGTACACATATGGTGACAGTGACAAAAGGCAAAACGGGCTCCATGGTTGCCATGTTATGGCATCTGCCAGACCAATCCAGGGAAAAAGGGTGCAAAATGATTGTCTGCCGTTGTTTTCATGGAGGAAGGAATGAGTGACGACATTTACCCAGAATCACCCGCGACACTATTTTTGCACCATCATGCATTGGGATCTCAACCCAGAATTCCAATGGGCGGGGGAGACTGCAGGAACTATGGGATAGCTACGGGATAGCTACCCACAGTGCAACGCTCCAGAAATCGACGCTAGCCTCGGTACATGGACGCACACCACCGAATTAATGTGCTTAGTGTGGCCGCTTTATACAATCTGTTTTACAAAACCAATTTATGTAAAATCGGAATAATCCCGTAGTGTAGACATACCCTTAGCCGCAGCTCTCAGACAGAATTAAGCACTCTGGCAGATGGTGGTGAATCGTGTTGAATAAAGTGTCTGTTCTGTGGAAGAGTTCTGTGTAAGCACGAAAGCTTCTCTCTTTCACCAACAGAAGTTGGTCCAATAACAGATATTACCTTATCTGCCTTGTCTTTGTTCTATAGGGCCAGCTGATTCTTCTCAAGTCCCAGTGCTGATCATCTCTGAGGCTGAGAGTTGGGACATCGATGCATCCTCTTGCGTGGGCTGTGGACAGTTTGTGGATTGGGATAAGATGCCCGAGTTGGATCAGCAACCAAGCGCTCAGAGTCAGAGTCTTACCCAAACCAGCAAAGAGCTGAAAAAGCTGGCAAGAGAAGGCCATTGGGCTACCAACCATGCACTCAGAGCTCGGACTTACCAGCAGATCATCCAGCACATCCCATGCCGGCTTGTGACCCCCGATGCTCTGGTTTACAGGGATGTCGCAAGCAGGCTGTTTGGAAAGCAGAGTGTGAGCTCCCACCCCTTGCCTGAATTCCTTGGAGGGTGCAGGATGCCCACTTACTGCCTGACTATGCAAGGTGAAACTGCTGTGAAGAAAATACTCATCTGCCTTAGCAACCTCTTCCCCGACATCACCTACAGCCCAATCCTCCCCGCTGTCGTGGCTCTGCTGCTGCATTACAGTGAAGATGAAGCTCAGTGCTTTGAAAATGTCTCTCGCCTCATCGCTTGTAATGACTCCCATACCAGCTACATAGACCAGTCTTTCCTGGCCCACCAGGCCTCCTGTATGACTTTTGGGGATCTGGCCAACAAGCACTGCCCAGCAGCCCACAGATTAATAGCCAGCACATCTGAGAATGTCTTTGACGTCTATTCTGAATGGTTGGGGTGGATCTTTGGTGACCTTCCATTTGATTACACTATCCGTGTACTTGATGTGTACCTGCTGGAGGGACAGAAAGTCCTCTACCGGATTGCTCTGGCCTTGTTGAGGCAATACAGGCTCTCAGTGACCCCTGGAGAACTGGAAGTGGCCAATGTCAAGGGAGATCTGAAGGCTTTTGTGCAGAACATTAGGGAGCACATGACAGTTGACAAGCTCCTGGAGAGAGCCTTTGGTATTCGGCTGTTCTCCCGCAAGGAAATCTGGCTTCTTCAGATGGCCAACAGGAAAGCGCTGGCGGAGAAAGGTGTAACTGTGGTGCAGCGCAGGTAAGACTGATTCATTCACCAGCGTAGCCACGTGATCTTCCCCACTGCTACTACAAACTCCACCTGGGGAGAGAAGGCCTTACAAATGCTTGAGAGAGAATGGGAATGAACAGAAATTATATAAATCGGGCCAAATTAATTCCTCTCTCCAATGCAATCTGTGCAACTGCCTCAGAGACAAATTGTCCCCGGAGTAACTAACTGAGGGACGAGTGGCACTAAGAAAACAGCAGTACTCGCTGGTTCCCTTCTTTTTTTGATGAAAGGGAAGAAATTAAATAAAGGAGAAATTGCTGGATTGGGACCCCCCTACACACACACACATTGGCTGGCCTCGTCAGCTAGAATACCTGATGAGCAGAAACTACATTTTTAACAGTGATGCTGGTGTTTGGGGACTTGCAGAGCCTACCATGATGGAGGGTTGGAGCATGGAGTCAGAAAGAAGTGCCATCTGCACTGGGAAAGGAACTAAGTTTGCCTGGGACAGCTGCAAGGGGCAGCCCAGCGGATGTGGTTGGCATGGAAGCAGACAGGAACAGGCAATTGTGAGGCAAGTCACACACCCTGTGACGTTACGCAGCTATGGAGAGACTGAGAATGGTCTTAGGGAAGCAAACACAGAGCACCACAATGAATCCGAAACACCCAAAGTAACTAAGCACCACAAAATCAACGTTCCTATTAAACAGAATCATCATGCCCGTCAAGAAGCAGTTATGGCTATTAAGTAAAATGGCACTTAAATAAGTTCCCTGGGAGCATGGGTGTAGTTTGACATCTATTTTGGGGGGAGCAGCTTCAGTCAGGCCAACAGGGCCACATGTGGTGATCAGGGGGCAAATTCCACACCTGCCCAAGGCTTGCAGTTTGGGAGGGGGCAATGCCCCCTCTGTTCCATCCCCCTCAAACTATGCGCATGCCTGCTAGATGTCCCCAATGAAGTACATTTCCTGTGAAAGGGTCTCCTATTGAACCAGAGTGCACTGTAGTAATATCAGCGAAGGGCTAAGGACATTGGTGCCTAGTACTTTACTATGACAAACACAAAGCTCTGCTAGGGCTTCTCAGCCTGACCTGCAGCCCTCTGCTATTCCAGCTGTTGACCCACACAGACCAGTTGATGCATCTTATAACCAACCAGCCAGTGCCATCCCAAGGGTGACCAGACAGCAAGTGTGAAAAATCGGGACAGGAATGGGGGGTAATAGGCACCTATATAAAGCAAAGCCCCAAATATCAGGACTGTTCATATAATATTGGGACATCTGGTGACCCTAGCCATCCCTTCTGCCTGGCTTGGAACCCCACAGAGGTCTGCCAATGCTGTCCTCAGCCCCCACACACAAACATCTGCTGCTACACTGATGAGCATTTTGGTTGATTACTGTTAATCATTAAGATTGCAGCAGCACGCAAGGGCTCCAGTCAAGATCAGGACCCCATTGTGGTAGGTGCTGGACAAACATAGATGGTGAGATGGCCTAGGCCCCCTTGCAGGACCTAGCACAATGAGGCTCAAGATCGGGGCTTCCAGCAGCTATTGTAATATTAATGTATTAATAACAGGGAGTTTCCAATCAAAATGACACAAGAAAAGCTGAAGCACTGGGGACTAGGTTATAACTTAATAAGTGCCTGTGTCTGCCATTTTTTAGACACACCACGGTCTTGAACTACTGAAAGTGAAGGTAGCTCTGCACCTCTGAAATCTTTCCTTCCTCCCACAGGCAGCTGTTCCACCTGGCAGTAGACATGCTGAAATTCAGCTCTGCCATTGTAACTGCTCAGGAGATGCGCATCATGTGGTCCTGGATTCCCGAGCGATTCTCCTTATTCCCACCTGTCCTGTTATTCTCCACCTCAGAAAACGGATACAGCCTGCAAAGGTACAGGGACAACTGCAAAATTTGAGATAATGGACCAGATCCTCAGGTGATGTAAATATGTCAATGGCACTACACTGATTTACACCAGTGGAGGAATATGTTTAGCCAAGGAAAGGAAATAATATCTGAGCAGGTTCCTAAGACAGATGGTCTGTTGGATGAACTTCCCTGAGGCCTATGGCATAGATAGCTTGACATAGGTTTCTGTAGAGTCATTCCTTTCTAAATCTTAAACCCAAATATTCCGTTCGATGGCTGTTTTACCTGATGTGCAGTGAGTTTGGTGGGTCTCAGTCCAACCCATTGGGGACAGGTGTCCACAGCACAAAACCACCATAACTGTCATCCTTGCTGGGGAGAGGCCAAGGACTGAATGGGTCATGAAGACTGAACTCAGTTTTCTCTCTCTCTAGAGATGGTCCCTCTAGGTCAAGGTTGAGGCATGTTAATAGGGGATGTGTCTGGAGCTGTGAGTCCATATATAAGGAATAAAAGCTCCCTTTGCCCTTGGAGTTTGTTAAGTATGAACCTTGGGAACAAGCCTGTCCTGCTCCTCCTCCCCCGAGCAAGCATGTACTGGGCACGGCAATCCCCGGTCTGTGTTCTGCCCCCTCCATCCTTCCAGTGGAGGAAGTAAAGTCTCATACTCCAAACTGCTGTTTGCTTCATGTGGCTGTGGCTTCTGCTGAGCCCTCCTTAGCTGGCAGTGTTACAGAACCAGACAGGCAGTGACCACAGTGACGAGCAGGGTGTAAATGCCTGGGCGGACAGACAGACAGGCAGTCAGACATTGCTCCTGCTCTCTGGTCCAACTTAAGGAAGCAGCACAGAGCAAATGGCAATTGGTGAACTTCACCGTCACCTCTCCAGCTTGAAAATTAGCAAATATTTGAGCATTACATGGGCTTCCCAGCCCCGATCCAACAGGTAGTGGAGAATTGTAATGGGCTTGTGAATGAGGATTTCTAACCCCTCCTTTCACTCCAGTGACAGCCAGTGCCCAGCAGGGGCGGCTCTAGACATTTTGCCACCCCACGCACGACGGCATGCCGTGGAGGGCACTCTGCTGGTCGCCGGGAGGGTGGCAGGCGGCTCCGGTGGACCTCCCGCAGGTGTGCTGGGGCCTGGAGCCGCCCCTGGCAGTGCCCAGGCATTGATCATCCCCTCTTGGCTCCCGCTTACATTTCTCTGCCAGGCTCAGAACTTGCTTTCCCTTCCCTTGGCCTGCAGCTGCAGTGTGTCCTAAGAACAAGAGAGGGCGCCTGCAGCACAGGATGCGAAGGCAGCAGCCTTCAGTGCATTGCAGGGAGCAGCACTGGAATGTCAGCTCGCAGACAGGGCACAGCTTCTGTCCCCACAATGCTTCATAATAAAAGGCAGTTCCTATGTCTTCCTAGTTCCCAGAGGCGCCTTCTCTGGGGCAGAAGAGAATATAAAACACTGGGCGGCCAAGCCTAGACTGAGATTGCCAAAGGAACCAGCTAGTAGCAGTAGCTGCACTACAAGTGCTAGATAGGAACGGGAATTAAACTGATCCTGTCATCACTGAGTGCTTGCAAACAAAGTTGACTTCATTTAACCTAGTCTTTCCTCCTTTCTTTCTCATGATTTTACATCCTCCCACATCTTCCAGTCCCTCTTCCTCCAAAGATCTTCAGTTACTTCCCCCCTTCCAAAAATAATCTTTTTCCTTAGAATAATCTTAGACTAGATGACCCTTATGGTCCCTTCTAACTCTATGATCCCCCCTCCGCTCCACTCTGGAGCTTGTGTAGACACAAGAGTTGCCCCAGGAGAGCTGACACTGAGTTAGCTAAACCAACCATGAGTGTGTGAGGTCACATTGTATTAGGGCCTGCACCGGTGCACCCCACATTGCATTTGAAGCCATGGGTGAGATTTTCAAAAGCATTCAGTGCTGACCTAACTCTCCTGACGTCAGTACTCCCACTGACTTGGAGTCAGGACAGCGTGGAATGCTTTTGAAACACCCACCCCATGCATCTATACAGCATCAATTGCAGCACACTGCAGTATGGGTTGGCATCTCAGGATACCTTCCGCTGCTTCCCAAATCACAGCATTCAGAGCCAGTTTTGTAGCAGATTGTGGGGCTCCCTGACTGAGGACCCCATCAAACCCAACTCCTGAGTGCTGGGCTCCGGCACCACATTTGGGATTCCTACCCGGGCTGCTCACAAGTGCTGGGCTTCTAGACTTGGGGTTTGGTTTTTGTTGTTTTTTGGGGGGAAGAAAGGTGGTGGGAGGCATTGGATAAAAGGGTATTTAAAGACTTCTTTGGATAAAAGAAACCAAAGAATAATTACATGAGATGGGCAAACACTCATGTTGGAGCATTTGCTTCAGCTAAAACTGAGATGCCACTTCCATTAGCAACCCTTGTCTCATCTTAGACAATCAGGCCACACTTGCTTCTCAACGCAGGACAGCTAAAGTAGAATATATTGTATATTTAGCAACCGTGACAAGGTTCCTCTAGTATCTCAAGGCATGTACTGCTCCTTCGTACGCCTCTTTCCTTTCCCCTAAGTGTTTGCTACAAAAAGACCATGCTTCTTCTTAACTGCATGTAGCGAGGGGTGACTGCGAAATTATTTATTTATGCAGGTTTCACAGTTTAGACAAAAAGCAGACTGTGGTCCTCTGGCATTGGAGAGTTTGGCCACTGATCTCAGCAGGATTCGGCCTTTTTTTTCTGATTTTGGTTATCATGGGATAAACTGGGTCAAACGGGGTTACACCAGAGCAGAATGGCTCTAAAATCAGAGTCAGGCCCTGATTTTATATCCCTCCCTTTCCAGCAGGTGCTATTTTTATGCTCTCCACCAAAACCCTGCTTAAATGGAATTAACATGTTCTATGGCACACTCGCTGCTCCTTTAGTGTTTAGATCAGTCAGCCAAATCAAAAGGAAGGGGAGGTTCTCTGTGTCAGCATACAGACACGGAGCTGATACTGTGCTCCTAAATGAGCCCTAAATGACGGCAATGGGCTGGTTCTGACTCCTACTCCGGTGCCTGTTCCCAGGCTGCAAATAACATGCAAGGGGCTGGGGAAGACTTCAGTGGATGCAGGAGCAGTGCAGGGCCAACAAGGTCCAGCTCTAGGTTTTTTGCCACCCCAAACAAAAAAAGTTTGGCTGCCCCCCAGCCCTGGGCTCGCCCCGCACCAGTGCTGACTCCGCCCACTCCCCCCTCGCCTCCTGCTGGTCCGGTGCTGGCAGGGTTGGGGTAAGAAGGCAGGCTCCCAGGCCACGACTCAGTCCAGGGTCCCTTCAGCCAGGGATCCCACCTCCAGGACCGGCCGGGACCCGGGAGAGCAGAGCCAAGGGACCGCCTCAGCAGGGGGCTGAGGATCCAGAGCAGGGTGGCCCCAGAGAAAGTGGAGCCCCAGAGAGCGGGACGCGGGCCTTGCACGGCAGTGCCCCGCCCTCTATGGCCCCACTGCTGCTGCTGCTTCTGGCCACCCTGTTGCAGTCCCCGGGTGGCTCAGGCCGCTTCGCTCAGCCCCAGCTGTGGCGCTGGGGATCAGCCACCCTGCAGCACCTGCAGGCAGCTCCATGTGCCCCACGGCGCAGCCCCCAGCCCAAGTGTTCCCCATTCAGAGCCTGCCCAGTCCAGCCACAAGATGCAGGCGCTGCTTCCCTGTGGCGCAAACTTCAGTGGCCCCAGGGCACCCCCCATGCATGATGCACTGTTGCTGCCAGGGCTGGCTCTAGGCTTTTGCTGCCCGAAGCAAAAAAAAAAAGGGATGGCCAGAATGCCGCCCCAAGCACATGCTTGGTTTGTTGGTGCCTAGAGCCAGCCCTGCGGCGGCCAACATAATTGGTCCTCTGCCACCTACCCTTGCTAATCCCAGCACAGAGGGCATGCTGGGGGCATAGAAGGGAAATATATGTAGTGTCAGGATCCCAGATATGGGGGCACAGGTCAAGGCCAGAGCCTGGGTTGGAGGGGACTTGATAACACGGTCCAAGGTCAGTCCAGAGGACCAAAGCCAGAAGCAGCAATCTGTACCAGTGTCATGCTCTAGGATCAGGTCAGAGTTGAGGTCCACAAGCTGCATCAGGTCAAGGCCAAGCGAGTCAGATGAAGTAGCATTAGTGGAATCGAGGCAGGGCGAGACATCAAGAGTGAAGCAGGGGAGCAGGAGTGAGCCAGGTATCGGGGTAGGGGCAGGAAACAGGCAAGGTATCTGGACTGCATAACAGAATCTGTTTTCAGCAGCAAGCCCTGGATCCACCACAGACAACGTCCAGGTATTTTCCCTAGGCCTTAAATAGTGCACCTGGGCCAATTAGGGAATGCATTCAACTTCATCAGTGAGGACCTGCTTGGACAGGACATCCAGTGGTACTTGAACCCGTAGGGCTCACAGGCTGCCATTCCCCACTTTGCCAGAGCTGTTGGGTGGCAGCATGGACATGGCAGGAACCAGCAGGCCTGAGGTTCCAGACAGATCTGTGGATCCTCTCATGTAGTGCTTCATGCTATGGAGATCCTGTGATGCAGTGCAGCCACTCTGACTTACACTGGGGGCTGTCCTGGAATCTCGACAGTCCCAAGATGGCCTAAAGCCTCCAGACCTGAGCCTCCATTGAGTCTCTCAGAAAACACAGTGCAGAATCTGGCCCAACGGGTGCTCAAGCAGCACAAGCACTGCAGAATCTCAGGCTCATAAGATTTAAGAAAAACATCCAGGTTAAAACAAAGCTTGCACTGCAACCACACCACCCAGTTCAGTCTTTTCATTCTAAGCCTGGGAATCGAAGTTAGGATGCTTGGTGAGATTTTATGTCTGGATTTAGCTGAACAATTACCTGCTTCGCTGAGCAAAACTTATGGCTTTAGCATATCCATAATATGGCTACTTCCTCAGTTACTACACCAACACACAAGTTGCTGGAGCTAAATGATGAACTGCTTCTGCCGCTCCCCCCTTATGAGTTTGCACAGGCAGGCTGTTTAACATAACAACAGAGCAGCTATTGTTCTCCTCAATCTTGTACAGGTTGCTGTGGCTTGCTGTATTTTAAATATGTTCTCTGAACCCCTAACCAAAGAGATCCTGGGCCAAGTGCTTTCCTACAAGCTAAATCACATGGGTTCTGTTGAGGATGAGTAAAGCCCTTGGGTTGTAAATGCTAGTAGTGTAAAGCAAGGGTGCCTGATCCCCCACAACATACCACCACCACCTCCAGGATAGCAATGGAAAACCCTGTAAAAGCCAGACAGGGAATTACACAAGCTGCAACCCACAGAGAGGAAGTGATGGGAAAAATGCAAGGAAGGACCATCTAAGAATGGGGGCATGGCCTTGGAGAAAACGGGATGGGCAACTTTTCTGGAATCAGGCTGTACAGAAGGAGCAAGAACACATCAATTCAAAGTTTGTATCCATCAATACAGCCCTGGACATCAGTAACTCTTACAGATCTAAAGTGCCACCATGTGTGCTGGGCCCAGCAATTCCAGGACCAGAGGTCCTTGCTACCTTATCTTGCAGTGCATGAAAATGGCTCCTGATCTAGAGGCTTGCATAAGTATTCTGCAGCCCCCTCCTTCCTTGCTGCTCTCTCCCTTCCTCCTCTGGCTGCTCTACTTCTCTCTCTCTCTCTCCCAGCAAAAAGGCTCTCTTATTCTCCTCTCCTGAACTGAAACCTTGCTCCTCCAGCTACAATGCTGTGGTGATGGCTTCCAAAGCCAGGACTCTATTCCTGGCTCTGATGCTATCCATTTGTGACCTTAACCAGTCTGTGGCCGTTTCCCCAGCTGAGAAATGGGGGTGACAATGAATGGGTGTAAAATGCTTTGAGGTGAAAGGTGCAATTCTACATACAGACCGAGCTCCCTCTTGCTGACCACCCCACTGCAGATGGAGGAGCCTTCACCTCCAGGCAGCTGTGCAGGATAAAATGCTCTTCTATTTTCCTACAACATAAGCAGGACAGGCAGCCGGAGGGCGAGGGAGGAGGAGAGGGCATCAGACATGGCTCGGAAGGGAAATCCAGTTACTGGGGAAGGGAAACCAAATGGCAGGACACTGTGGGCTGACAGCCACCATAATCGATGCTGCTCTGGGAAAGTGAGCAAACTGCTGGGAGCCAGAGCACTTTGGGGAGGGCCTGGACACATCACATCCAATTTGCTGCCACATCAAGGGGCCAGACAGTAGAATGACAAGGTACTGTTTAACTCCCCTGCAGGGTCTGTAGCCTCATCTCTGTGAGCCCCTGTGAATATGACGGAGATGGCGGCTCTCTAGGGAGCCCTGCCCAACAAATGCAGAATGGCAGAGGGCCACTGATACCTAACGCCCCTGTGGCAAGGAGCTAACAAGGGACTCTGTCTCTAGAAGAAGGTGAACTCCCCCAGCTCCATGGTCCTTCCAATCTGCCCTAACGGGAAATTCTCTCTGACTCCTAACCCCAGGGATTAGTTTAATCCTGTGTCAATGATCAGGAATCTCTGCAGCTAGACATCTGGGGACAGATGACTTCCTGTATCACCTCAGGTCCATCTCATCCAACACACTGCCTCCAGCAATGGCCAATAGCTGATACTCGAGAAGAAGGTGAAAAACCCTATGACACACCTGGCCGATAGTGCAGGAGCAGGAAATCCCCACTGAACCCTTCTTGGGACCAGCTGATGTCCTACAGCAGGAGATGTAATCATCAGAATTATATCATCATGCAGAGATACAGATGGCATTACTGGCACAGGAATGAGGCATCTTCTCTCTATGGTGTGGCACCACGACAGAATGAAGTGACCCAGGAGATGCCACAGACTTTGCTAACCATGACCATTCTGCTGTAGCGCTCTCATTCACTCACCCTCTGCTCCACCGTGGTGGACCTGGTGACACCAGTTACACAGCTACGGTAACTGAGTTAACCTGTACCTGTGAGTTCTCTGGCCCAGATCCTTGAAAGTATTTAGATGCCTAACTCCCACTGAAATCAAGGGGAATTCAGTGCCTAAATATCTTTGCTGATCTGGCCCTTTGTGTCTCACCTTCCCAACCTGAGACTCAGTGACACAGGTGGGACTGTCTGCCCCTAGTGATGCCATCTCTAGTTTCACACCCCTTCTGAGCAGCTGCTGTCTGGGAAATTGCTGCATTTTGACTGCTCTTTTTCAAAGACACAAGGTGGATCTCAACCAGCTCCCATCACAACAGGGTCTTTGTTCTTCCCTTTAAACTTGGAACCACAGGAAATTTCACAGATTCAAATCTGGAGGCCAGAAGAGACCCTTCCACTCCTCGCGTCGGTCTTTATTTCATTATATTTAGGAGCCAAGATTCTTTGCAATGATTTTAAAAGGCACAAATGGATCATGGATAAAATAGCCAAAACAAGGAAACAGATGAGAGCAGCATGAGAAAAGTCAAGAGACAGATTGGTAGGAAATGTGGTAAAATGGAGATAAAAATAAGTAATCAAAGGGAAGGGACACAACAGGCCGTAGGGATTAGATTGGCTTGTCTGAGGCCTGCAATGTGCAGGACTAGTAATGGAGTCATTCAGCCTGTCCCTGAACCTCTGCACAGGACATTGCCTCAACCTCTGCCTTGCTTGTCTTTTCCATTAACCAGTTAATGAATATTAACCTGTTTGAGCAATTGCATGTACTGCTACAGCAGTGATTCTGCAAATTGCCCACCAAAGGGAAAGCACGTTGTGATGAGGTGTACAAACCCCACGCTGGCCTGGAAAGGGTTAACAAGAAGCCCTGTCCCACTACAGGGGCGAAGGAGGGGCTAAAAGAGGAGAGCCCATTTGGGGGCTGTCTGGGTGGGAGAGCAGACCTCCAGCCCTCTCTCTGTGAGTGTGATTCCCAGCTCCCACAGATGTACCCACACCTAAGAATAGCAGTGTGTCCACAGCAGTATGGGTGGCAGCTTGGGCTAGCTGCCCACGTACTTACCTAGGGCATCACTTCCCAGTTCAAATGCAGATGTACCCTGTGAGAGAAGCAGAGCTGAGAGCCAGGAATTGACTAGAGACTGCTGCCTCCTAGAGGGCAGGTAGGCCTGATGCAATGCTGTTGTCTGGGGTTCACCACCAGTGACTAGTCTGTTGCTGCTGGGTAAGACAGCTGCAGGTGGGGCCCTGCCTGAAGGGAGCAACAGCCAGGTAAAATCCTTTTGTCTTTTGCACCTGATCTGGGACCCAGCCGTGTTTGTTACAAGGCCAGGAGTGACCCTGTCACAATCATGTTCTAATACCTGAAGGAGTCAGGCAAAGAAGCACTTAGGAGGAAATGTTAGGCCACAACCAGGTGCTGGGTGCATTAATATATTTCTATCCCGCTTTGCAAAGGCCAGTGATGAGGAATGTGCCAACCTGCCAGGCTCACTACCCAATAACTCTAGGGTAAGCTGCCAAAGCACATCTCTCTCTCATCAGTTTCAAACTCAAACCGATCTACTTCTTTTGTTGTCAACTGCAGGTTTTACTCATGCTGTGAAGGTTACGAACCAACAGTGCTGCTCATAAAAACGACTCAGGGGGAAGTAAGTATCTCCCAAATACTGAAGAGCGCTGTGAGTATGTTCCAGCTTCTGACTGGTCTGGGGAGAAATGCATAGGAGGGCAGACATATGTTACACCAGCTTTGGTAAACAGAGGCTAGGAATGGGTGACAGGGAATCACTTGATGATTACCTGTTCTGTTCATTCCCTCTGGGGCACCTGGGATGGCCACTGTCGGAAGACAGGATGCTGGGCTAGGTGGGCCTTTGGTCTGACCCAGTATGGCTGTTCTTGTGTTCACACTTATTTGGGAATCAGGATAGTTATACTGGAATAACTGGGCTGTCCCATTGCTTTCTGTGGGTTTGCACCGAAAGTACTGATAGGAACTTTGTAACCCACCCCACTGAAGGTGTACAAGGAGGAAGAGATTCCATCCCCCTCTCCTATAGCTGGGCTGGCCCTGCAGGGCTAATACGATTTAAAATTTATATTAGTCACTAAAACTAAAGTAGTGGCCCTGGATCCACATATGGGGCAGATCAAGTGAGTGAGAAGGGACCATTTTTACTCAAGCTTTGTCTACACGGGCACTTTTGTCACTCATGGGTGTGAACCCCCCACTCCGAATGACAAAAATTTTAGTAACGAAAAGCGCTAGTGTGGACAGCACTTTGTTGGCGGGAGCCGCATTCCCATCAATGAAGTTACTGCCCCTCGTTGGGGGTGGTTTTATTTTCTTGCCAGGAGAGAGTTCTCACAGCGATAAAGAGCAGCCACACGGGGCATCTTACAACAACGTGGCTGCAGCGGTACAGCCGTGCCGTTGTAAGGCGCGCAGTGTAGACATAGTCTTAGGTTCCTGTCTGTGTAGAACTGCACTTTTGGGGAAAATGCTGCCCTCAGAGCCACACAGGGGACCTCAGTTCTGATCTGCTGCTCTTGAAATTCCCACATGGAGCCCACATCAAAGTACGCAAAGGAACGTGTGTGTAAATCTACTTTTGCCACCCCCACCCTCACCCCAGCTCACGGGCCTGTCGTTTTCAAGATTCACTCTTCGTAATGCTTTTCCTGCTGGACTGAGTCATGAACTCTAAACTGTTCTTACTCTCTCCTTCAAGGTGTGTGGTGCATTCCTCTCTTCTGACTGGAATGAAAGGAAAAGGAGTGGGGGAGCGTCCAGCTTCTTTGGAACAGGGGAATGCTTTGTTTTCAGCGTAAGTCTGACTCTTGTTTCCTGCTGTATCTTGTTTCTGGTTCGTATATTTTAAAAGTTGCTTGAGGTTTTTTGTTACCCCTTGCAGAATTCAGATAGCACAGCAGGCAGGTACTAGAGACAATTAGCCTGTGCTCCTCAGGCCTGGTCGAAGAAAATGCAGGGGAACACAGAAATCCCTATGTCAGGTCAGATCCATCCAGCTCAGTATCTTCTCCATTCCAGTATCCCTCTAGTCCATGCTTCTCGGTGCAATAAACCCTGCAGTGTAAGGTGCAGTGTAGCCTGTTGGAGCTGAAGCAGGCTCCTGCCAAACCAGGAGACCCTCAGTGGTACTGTGTCATAGTTACAGTATTAGCAGCACCTCTGACGCCTCTCTGGTCACTCTGCATCCCCAAAGGTGTCAGCCCTCGTGCCTTTACTTCTCCTGGGGCAGACTTCTCAGACCAGCCCTGGGCTATCAGCCTTTCCAAGCAGGTCTGCCTGGGTTCAGTGCCTGCAGTTCTTCCCTTTGGGAGCTGTGCTTAGTGGGGTATATAGTTACCAGACAGCCTGCTTACACCAGAGCAGCCTTCTTAAAACACAGGTTGGTTTAATCTTAACAGTAGGGATAAAACATAATGAGAGAAAAGGGACCATCAAAGTATAAAAGATCTGCAGGCATGTCTATCTTCCCAGAGCCCAGCCCCATGTGATGGGAGCCGAGGACAGTCTGGCTTCTTCACAGCGGCGGTGCTAGGCCACTGCAAACCATGCAACCACAGAGGGCTCCGAGGCAGTTCAGACTGGCCCATGCGGGCTTTCCATTTGGCCTGCCAGGTATCCACTACTCTTTCATGCTCCCGCTGGAGGCTCTGCTGTAAGGATGGCCCCACTACACAGCTGTAGCTCCACCCAAGGCTCAGGTGGCTCCAGCACCTGCGGTTCTGCAGGGTTCCCACACTGATCTGCCTCTGAGCCCCCACCCTGGAGGACACCCTGTAGCTGAGAGTGAAAGGTGCCACCTGGAAGCCAAGGAGTGCAAGAGCCAGAGCTGCCAGGAGCCCAGATCCAGCCAGACCCAGGTAGCAGGACTGTCTTTACAGTGGCGCCCCCAGCAGGGAACAGGAAGGAACAGCTGATGCCCAGTGAGCCATGCAGAAGGCCCTTGCTGGCGGCTTTGGCCCTTTTCCCTCCCCTGGCCCGCTGGCCAGGCAGAGTGGATCACGGAGGAGACTCAGATGTGGGTCTGTGCAGGAATGCTGCAGCCCGGGACCAGGCAGGGGAGCCAGCTGCTGGGAGCCCAGGGCAGAGCCACAGCTGAATAACTGGACTGCCAGGACAGCAGAGCCCCCAGCTGGGAACAGGAGCTGAGCACAGGCAAGGAAAGGTGGGGACAGGACCAGCTCTGGAGGGAGTCACCCATTGCTTCCCTGGGTCTCTCCCAGCACCCCAGTTGCTCCCAGTCCCAGAACAGAGCTTTGCCGGGGGACCCCAGAAAACAAACACTACCACTGCCTTTTCAACTCTCCACTGGGGGTCTGTGTGTGTGAGAACAGCTTTTCACCAGCAACTGCCTCCCCTCCCTAGAGAGAGTCTTTTAATCCATCCAGAAGTCCTTTATCTCAATTTCCCAGACTCGGACTCCCGTCCCCTTGACAAACTGGTCTGGTGAGCTCAGCAGGGGATGAGAGGAAGACCACCAGTGGGAATGGCTTTTGCATCAACCCTTAAGTGTTGGCAAACGGGTGGTTATCTGAAGTCACAGTACACTTTCCTGCCTAGGTGTAGTCAGCCTCCTCTTGAATTAACCTCATATTCAAACAGTAAGACCCCATAGAACAATCAGACAAAACCATGTAGTATTCATGAACTGTTAGCTGCCTCACTTCCCCCCAGAGCTGGAGTCCTTCCAGCCCAACCAGGAGATCCCCCCAGTGGTACCACAACTACCCTACAATGTAGTGACATTATTGGTGGAGTTTAGCACTAGTAAGCCCTAATGACCAGCCACCGCTGATGGACCTACTGTCACGGAGTGTGGGGGAGTCCGGTCCTGCACCCCTCTTCCTGGGACCCACAGTGACTTTTAGCCAGCCAGTAAAACAGAAGGTTTATTGGACAACAGGAACACAGGTTACAGCAGAGCTTGCAGGCACAGTCAGGACCCCTCCATCGAGTCCTTCTGGGCTTTCAGGGTGCTTGGATCCTAGCTAGGACACCCTGAATTCCGCCCACACAGCCCCAAACTCAAATTCAAAACTGCTTCCCTCCTGCCACTCCCTTCCTTTGTCCTCCTTCCCGGGCAAAGGTGTTGACCTTTCACCTGCCTTACCTAGCTCAGGTTACAGGCTCCGGTATCGTCCATCCCCTAAAGTCCTCCCCTGCTCTCCCATTCCCCACCCAGACAGCCTCTACTCCATCACACCTACCTCTAATATTCACATGAGCAGCCAACCAAACCACCCCACAGGACATCATCCATAGCAGAAGGATTTGGAAGGCTATGCTGCCCATGTGTTGCCTTTGTTTTAAAGGTACGCCCTGAAATGGAGAGATACGAGTGGGTGTTCATCAAGAAACCAGAGCTGACCAAAGCAGTGCCACACTCCCCATGCCAGCGCCTTCCTTCTTCCGCCTCCCCTGTCCTCAGCACATCTCCTCCCGGTGGCCACGTAGCATGTTCAAACCATCTGACTGTGCCCGTGTTCCAGAGGGCGAAAGGTCGCCTCTCCCCATACCTGGCAATCAGACACTTCCTCCTGCCTTCGAAAACAGCCTCCATGTTCATGTCCGGGACTCGGGAAGGAATCATTATTGGTAACTATGCTACCATTACACACTCATGCACACTCCCAAGAGAGACCACTGCCCCAAAGCACTGTGAGCCTGATTGTAATTTACACACAGCCCTCAGAAGGGACAGGACAGAGCAGCACCACTTTGCTCCTGAGAGCACAGCGGGAAGGTACATGCTTAGGATGCTGCAGCCTGATCTCCTCTCCATGGCTGGCTAGCACTACTGGCTGATGTGGCATGGGACAGAGTAGATCCCTCCTTCTTTACACGATTCCACCCTCATGGCTGCAACTATGGAGCAGTGGCTGCACTTGGGGAAGCACAGAGACTGCAGCGGTGTCTGGTGCTTGTGTGTGAACGTAGGGACTGGAACACCCCACACAAGTGCCAGCTGCAGTTTAACCCTTTGTATTTTGTATGTAATGCGGCAGGAAGATGTGAATGTAAAAATTCCATCAGTGACTTTGTAAGGATTCCTGACAGCCATTAGCTACAGCATACACTTAAAGCATTGGGGACTAAATCCAGGACTCTTGTGCCTTATGCAACTCCACGTGACTTCAGCAAACTTACACTAAGGATGCATGAAGCTTGCTGTCATGCATCTATCATGAAGAATCTCCGTGAGCTGCTAGCAGCAGTAAGACATTTACGCTATGAAGGCCAGCCACCAGGGGGCAGTGGTACACAGACACACTAGCCTGTACCTTACAGCATGCTGGGCACCAAAAGTAATACTGCATGTGGCATGCCCTCCAATATAAGAAGCATTAATGTTTCATTGCCCTTGCAATCAGATGCAGGAATGAAACCGAGGCCAAGTTTGGTGTCTGTGAATTCAAGATTATGTTTTGCTGAGTTTCCACCCAGTTTAATAATTTAGACTGGGTGACTCAGGCAATCTCTAGTACTGCCTGTACTGTCAGCTTCCCCATGAGGTAATTCTTACAGAAGCTAGTGTATGAGAGAGAGACGACTTCCAGTTTAGCATAAAAGGCAGTGGACCATATAAAAGGTGACCAGATAGCAAGTGTGAAAAATCAGGACACTTTTTTGCAGGGAAGGAGGGATTGTTGCCTATATAAGACAAAGCCCCTAAAATTGGGATGTCTGGTCACCCTAACCACATCAGACCAAGGTCTCTCCCATCTCCAGCTGTACAGAATGGTCCAGGAGAAATAAAGCTGTAGCAGCTGAGACTTAAATGGTACAGGTGACTTGGCTGGGGGGAGGCCTGCAGAGTCACGTGTGTCCCCCAGATTTCTGCTTTCCATTTAGCACAGAAGTTCTCAAACGGGGGAGGGAGGTGCCCTCCGTTTGAAAATCATTGCCTGCCTCCTGCCAGGAGCCAGTGGATCAGAAGCTGCTGGGAGCCGCCTGGACCACTTGGGCCTCTGGCTTGCTACGCTGTAGGAACTAGGGAGTGCTGGCTGGCTGCCCAGTACTCTCTGCCCTACTCCCTGAGCCAGGCCACTTCTGCACAGCCGGCCTCCCCTGAGACAGCTCACAGCTGTACCCTGATGTGCTTTTGCCTTTCCCCTGAAGGAGCCCAGCACCAGCCAGCCCTGTGGAGCGGGCCCCTGCCCGCAGAGCCCAGCTGCCATGAGATCCTCCCCGAGGCCCTTGCTTGCCACTGCCCTGGTGCTCCCGGTTCTGCTGCTGCACCTCGGCCCAGAAGCGATGCATGGGGTGGTCATGTGCCCCCTCCAGAACGTTTAAATTGTGCCCCACCACCACCAAAAGTTATGCATCGTCACTGATAAGTGGTATGGTTAGGATTCTTATCAGACAGGCCAATCTCTCCAGTCACCCATTAACCTGGTGACAGCAGGTCCCCAATACTCTCTGACCTTGTTTTGCAGGTGGTGGTGGAGGCCAAGCTCTGTACATTGATGCTGACCTCTACTATGGGAGAACGGAGCACTGCGAGACATTTGACAACCCTCCTCTCTGTCAAGAGAACTTCCAGGTGCAGCTCTTGGAAGCCTGGGGCTTTCAAAACGCCTAATCACCGTGAAATTGCCGCTCCTTGCACCATATTAAGGAATGAGAGATTCCTCTCCACTACACAGGATACCATGGCCGGTGATGAGCCAGTTGCCATCAGATGACACACAGATGCCTGACTCTAATGGAGGGAGTCCACGCATGGGTTTCTTTTGCGGCTCTGAACCTCACTGTTGTTAGCCATTCTCCATATCTTCCCTCTCTGTCATACTGTACTGTGATGGCCATGGATGAGGAAAACAAAGTGCCACAGGGCAGCATTATATTATGGGCACTGCCATACTATAAATGTTTAATAATCATTAATAATAAAGGTTCAGAACCTTCACACAAAAATCAAATCAAACCAAACCCCAAACTTTCTGAGGTTTGAAAAAGCTGAGTTAATTTTTGGGGAGGGAGCAGGCTGGATTCTACCAGTTTTCTTACCTCTCTATGTTCTTGGCTTCACTTTGAAGTAGAAATACCACAGACCTCATGATATCCAGCACTGGACTATGAATCTTGCTGGGAAGATTGACCTGTCATTTACAAGATCTCCATCCTGGTTCCAAGCCCAAAATGGTTCTTATAACCATGAGTGGAATCTATATCATCTTTGAGGATCAACAGTCACTATTAGAAGTGACACCTGTTAGCCCTCATATAACACAATATAAGCAGCTTTCATGTACAGCTACCATTGTTAGCAATGGAAGTCGCCAGATAGTTACTATCAGAGCTGTGCCCGTTAATTTTATCATCTCTTAAAATAAAACCCATCAGGATCAATTGCAGGTGTCCTCAAATACCCACTAGGCTCCACTTCAGCCTGAATAAGTATAACTTCGTAGTTGTGCATTTGCACTACACAGGAATGCAGGCAGGTGATCTGCTTCTTGATCATGCAGGACAACAGCAGATCACAGTGGGCCTTTGGTATGAAAAGGTCAGAGAACTGTGGAGATCAGGAGGTTCCCTAGAGGGAATATTTTTGCCTACCATCTCTACAGGCTTCAGACCACTCAACATCTTCCATAATATCACGACACTTCAGTACAAGGTTTGTCAGAGGAACAGAATTACCTTCTCACTCCATGAGGTATGGTTTCAGGATCAGAGTTGCAACATGTCATTTCTTAGACCAGTCCAAGAAAGCGTCCTGCCACTGCACCTGTTATGTGGATAAAGAGAGGGTTTCAATTCCCGGAATGTCAATCACAGCACTAAATTCATCTAAAAATATGCAAATCCACAGTTATGTCATTTATTGCCATCAAAGGCTGACCAGCATCATATCTTATTGTAAACCCCCCTCATTGTGATGTTTATATTCACATGAAAATGTGTATTCAAGCTTAGCATGGTAGCTGCAAGAATCTAAATAGTTAACACATCTAACAGTCTAATCTAACATCTCATAGTTATCAACATCAGGATAATAGTAGACCCATCATTAGGAAAGACGAAATATTAACATATACATGCTGACAGGTAGGGTAAATACACTTAACAGGTTTTGGAACCTACATGTAAACCACTTATCTTGCAGAAGAAAAACATATTCAAAGCCCAAATACATTTTTCCATTTACAGTCTGATTTTTCTTGTGTTCATTTTCTCCAGCTATTCAGAGCAGAAGTAATCAACACCAGTCCCAGAAATGCTATGAGACAAGAAGAGGGAACAATATCAAACTCACACACTAGTCAGCTGTGCAGCCATGTGAATAATTAGCAATTACCTCTATTCTTTGGAATGCATCTTGTAAGATAAAAGATATGATGGGGCTTGAATCTCCACTCCTTCTCATCAATTTTATGCTAGTATAATTCCACTGAACGTGACAGATTTTAAACTGGAGGAACAAAATAGACTCAGGGCCGCAGTGTTTCAGATGAAGCTATGTGTGTAGATGTTCTGAGCAGGTCCTTTTGCAGATGCCATCGCATATTTCAAAGACTGGAAGATAGTTAATGTAACACCACTATTTAAAAAGGGCTCTAAAGGTGATCCCGGCAATTACAGACTGGTAAGTCTAATGTCAGTACCGGACAAATTAGTTGAAACAACAGTAAAGAATAAAATTGTCAGACATATAGAAGAACATAAATTGTTGGGCAAAAGTCAACATGGTTTCTGTAAAGGGAAATCATGTCTTACTAATCTATTAGAGTTCTTTGAAGGGGTCAACAAATCTGGAAAAGGGGGATCCAGTGGACATAGTGTACTTAGATTTCCATGAAGCCTTTGACAAGGTACCTTACCAAAGGCTCACACATAAATTAAGTTGTCATAGGATAAGAGGGAAGATCCTTTCACGGATTGAGAACTGGTTAAAAGACAGGGAACAAAAGGTAGGATGGACGGGGTAACTAGTGGTGTTCCCCAAGGGTCAGTCCTAGGACCAATTCTATTCAACTTATTCATAAATGATCTGGAGAAAGGGGTAAACAGTGAGATGGCAAAGTTTGCAGATGATACTAAACTGCTCAAGATAGGTAAGACCAAAGCAGACTGTGAAGAGCTTCAAAAAGATCTCACAAAACTAGGTGATTGGGCAACAAAATGGCAAATGAAATTTAATGTGGATAAATGTAAAGTAATGCACATTGGAAAAAATAACTCCAACTATACATACAATATGATGGGGGCTAATTTAGCTACGACTAACCAGGAAAGAGATCTTGGAGTCATCGTGGATAGTTCTCTGAAGATGCCCATGCAGTGTACAGCGGCAGTCAAAAAAGCAAACAGGATGTTAGGAATCATTCAAAAAGGGATAGAGAATAAGACGGAGAATATCTTATTGCCCTTATATAAATCCATAGTATGCCCACTTCTTGAATACTGCATACAGATGTGGTGTCCTCATCTGAAAAAAGATATACTGGCACTAGAAAAGGTTCAGAGAAGGGCAACTAAAAGGATTAGGGGTTTGAAATGGGTCCCATATGAGGAGAGATTAAAGAGGCTAGGACTCTTCATCTTGGAAAAGAAGAGACTAAGGGGGGATATGATAGAGGTATATACAATCATGAGTGGTGTGGAGAAAGTGAATAAGGAAAAGTTATTTAGTTGTTCCCATAATATAAGAACTAGGGGCCACCAAATGAAATTAATGGGCAGCACGTTTAAAACAAATAAAAGGAAGTTCTTCACGCAGCGCACAGTCAACCCGGGGAACTCCTAGCCTGAGTAGGTTGTGAAGGCTAGGACTATAACAGGGTTTAAAAGAGAACTAGATAAATCTATGGAGGTTAAGTCCATTAATGGCTATTAGCCAGGATGGGTAAGGAATGGTGTCCCTAGCCTCTGTTTTCCAGAGGGTGGAGATGGATGGCAGGAGAGAGATCACATGATCATTACCTGTTAGGTTCACTTCCTCTGGGATACCTGGCATTGGTCACTGTCAGTAGATAGGATACTGGGCTGGATGGACCTTTTGTCTGACCCAGTATGGCTGTTCTTATGGCTCACCTTTCCCCTACAAGCTTCTTATTTTGTCATCTCATGAGAGCTGACAGTTATAAAAGTGAGGCATAAAGATCAGTGGTTTTAGTTCATGCCTTGCCTCTGGCTGAGCAACTCTTTTTTACATTTGAGATCTGCTAAGATTTTCCCAATATTTCCCTCTTTCCAAGGCCCCATACCGGACCAGCCTGTCTCCCATCAGGTTTCCCATCAGTCATTTTCATTTACAAACATTAGTTTTGCTTGACAATGAGAAAAAAAAAAAGCACCAAGGAAACATACTCTTGACTCTAAACCACACAGATAAGCAAAGCTGCTGGCAATTTTTAGAACTCCTGAGTGACACTATGGGTGAATTGGTTAGCAGCAGCTATATAAATATTTGATCCTAGCATTACTCTTTCAGAAGAAATCTAAAAATACAGAAAAATAAGCAGCATGTACACATTTCTCCATTTAGAGCTTGATTGCCATGTATCTCCAAAACCAGAGAAAGAGAGCAGCAGAGCCTCAAGCTGGCTCCTGTCACAGCAACACTAGCAGCATGCAACAGGGAACCAGGAGTGCTTTTCCTCAATGCCTTCTGGCACTAGAGCTAACTTGCAACATTCTGACTGGTCTGTGTCCCCTACTGCCCTCTGCTATGAGGCCTAATCAGGTATTTGATTATCTAGCTCTCCAGTGCTGTAGGGTTTAGGCCAACTAGCTATTTAGACTGATCCTGACCTGGTTCCATTGGAATCAACCATTGGCATCTTCCAGCATATTTGACACACAGGATGCACCCTGATGTGGGTCACCTCCAGGCAGGGTGCATCCCAGGGGGTAGGAGTGGGGTGCCAGGACCCCTGCAGGCAGGGCACACCCTGGCGTGGGGATGCCTGGTCTATCCACATGCGGTGCACCCTGGAGCAGGGTTCGGGGACACCAGGTCCCTCCAGGAGGGCACACCCTCGGGGTGATACTGGGTCATCCCGGGGTGCAGGAGGAGATGCCTGGTCCCTTCCGGCGGGGTGCACCCTGGAGCAGAGTTGGGGGATGCCAGGTCCCTCCAGGAGGGCACACCCTCAGGGGGATGCTAGGTCACCCCGGGGTGCAGGAGGGGAAGCCTGCTCCCTCCAGGTGGGGTGCACCCTGGAGCAGAGTTGGGGGACGCCAGGCCCCTCCACGAGGGCACACCCTCGGGGGGATACTGGGTCATCCCGGGGTGCAGGAGGAGATGCCTGGTCCCTTCCGGTGGGGTGCACCCTGGAGCAGAGTTGGGGGATGCCAGGTCCCTCCAGGAGGGCACACCCTCAGGGGGATGCTGGGTCACCCCGGGGTGCAGGAGGGGAAGCCTGGTGCCTCCAGGCAGGGTTGCAGCCCTGGGAGCCTGCTGGTCTCTGGGGACGGCACCCTGGATGCCCAGGTTGTGTCCATGGGGGGTTAGGTTCATTGTAGGGTTGTGACCTCTGCCCTGAGCCGCCCAGGGTGCTTTCGGTCACGACCTTTGCCCTGCTACATCCCCTCCCTACTCCTCTCCTCAGGGCTCAGACGTGGCTCTGCGCATGTGCAGCCTTCGGCGCGGGGGAGGCTGGTGCGCAGGCGCGGTTTCCATAGGGACGGGCGTACACAGCCGCCGCCAGAGGGGAGCGGGTGGCGGCGCCATGGCGGGGGAGCCGGGAGACCAGAGTGACGCGCTGGGCGAGCTGGAGCTGCAGGCGGTCATTGGCTTCAACGGTACCGCGCCGCGGCCGCTGGTCGCTGTGGGGTGACCCTGGTGCCAGGGCGTTTCCGTGGGGGTTGGGTTGGGGGCTTGAGGGGATCTAGTGGGGAGGGCTGTATTGGGGGCTGGGCTGGGGGTCCTGATGGGGGGGGCTGGGGGATTGGGGAGATCTAGTGGGGAGGGCTGTACTGGGGGCTGGGTTGGGGGTCCTGATGGGGGGCTGGGGGATTGGGGAGATCTAGTGGGGAGGGCTGTATTGAGGGCTGGGCTGGGGGTCCTGATGGGGGGGGCTGGGCTGGGGGGGTGGGGAGGGCTGTACTGGGGGCTGGGCTGGGGGTCCTGATGGGGGGCTGGGGGATTGGGGAGATCTAGTGGGGAGGGCTGTATTGGGGGCTGGGCTGGGGGTCCTGATGGGGGGGGCTGGGCTGAGGGGGTGGGGAGGGCTGTATTTGGGGCTGGGCTGGGGGGGTGGGGAGGGCTGTCATGGGGGGTGGGTTGGGGGCCCTGGTGGAGGTTTGGGGGGGGGAATCTAGTGGGAAGGGCAGGGTTTGGTGGTGGTCAGGGTTGGGGGGACCTGACCTCATCTCATGATCTATTTCAAACTCTGATAAAAGGCCCCTCCCCCATCCCTGGGGAGTGGTGATCTGCCTCTATGGGTCCAGTGTGTTTCAGGGCTAACTTGGGGTCCCATATGCACCCTGTTGCTCTCCGCCTGCCAGGCCCTCTCTCTGGACCCTGCCACTCATTTTAACTTACTAAAAACATCTCTGCCTGGCAGAATTGCCTGCAGAGCAATGAAGTCACCCTCTCCCCATCTGGCCTCACCTAGCCCACTCACCCCAGCCTCTCATTCTGTCACCCCCATTGGCCTGTTTTGGTTTTTTTTGTCATCACTCTTTGTCTTGGGTCTCGATTTTGTAACCTCAAGGAAGGGGTGCATCTCTTGCACCTGTCAGCACAGTGGCACACCTGTCTGCTATGCTACATCAACAATAACGTCTGGACTAGGGTGCGATCCCAGTGAAATTTATGTTGGTTTCCAGAGGGATGGACTTAGTTTTGAAATCCTGAGATCCAGAGGTTCAAATCTAATTCTTGGCCTTGCCTGCGTTCTGCATGGGCCTGAGGTGGATGCAACAGAATTCATGCACTTTACTGTGCATTTCCCATTGAGAATTTTAAAACTAAGCTTCCATGTGTGCGCTCTGCATGGATTTTAAAATCCCAAAGCATTTATCATAAGAGTAGGGGGGTTGCCCTAGCTTCTTGTCCAAAACCTTCTCTCCCAACATTGTTGCACAGTGTGCCAGTTATCTTCTAGGCTGCCCTGCTCTGTGCCTCAGAGGTGGATGCACTTTGATACTGGTGAAGGGATATTACATTTCCAGAACTCCTTTCATAGACATTTACAAAATATAGCTATTCAGGGATCCCTTTGCCGGCCCCAAAATGCACGGATCTACCTCAGATGCATGAAGAACACGGATAAGGCCAAGAATTGGATTTGAACTTTTGGTTCCATGGATTTCAAGGAAGAGCAAAGGAGAGGGCTTGTGTGATGGAGCGAGAAACATAGAGAATTATTAAAAGGGAGTGAGAGTAGGAAAAGGGAAGTGATAATTGAATGTGGGAGAGGGAATAAATTAAGAAGAGAGGGAACAAAGGTCGATGGAATTAATCAATTGATTGTACTTATCTGGCTCCCCTCATCAAAGCATCTGAGCACCTCACAATCTTTAATGTATTTATCCTACTGTGAGGCAGAGCAGTGCTATTATCTCCATTTTGAAGATGGGAAACTGAGGCACAGACAGCCTAAGTGAGTTGCCCAGGATCACAAGGAAATCTGACAGAGCACGGAATTGGACCCAGGTCTCCCAAGTCCAAGGCTAGTGTCCTAACCACTGGGCAAGCCTTCCTCTCTCTGAGATGAGAATGAGACTGTGCTCATAGGTTATAAACCTGAGCTCTGGCAGCCACACATAGGAAAAAAATGTAGCAGGACATTGATCATGCTTCCCTGATTTAGAGGTTTAAAGAATAACTCTCTTCTGAAAATTATTCTTTGGCCAAACGCAAGTTGTGTTTAGTCAGACATAAGTTATTGGGCTCAATACAGGGGTAACTGGGTATAATTTAAGAGCATGTGATATGATGATATAATGGTCCCTTCTGGCCTTAAAATCTGTGAATCTCTGAATTCTCCGTCTTACTCCCTTTCTGTTGTAGGGCATGTACCTTTTGGTCTGATCTGCCACCCTGATCGGGAGCACTTTATCTATCCTCTGGGATGTACCATAATTATTCAAGGCCTGAACAATAACACACAAGCTTTCCTGCACGGCCACACTAACAATGTCTCCTGTGTTGCTGTGTCTCGGAGTGGATGTTATGTAGCTTCTGGACAGGTCACTTTCATGGGCTTCAAGGTGAGTAATATTTTTTAAATGATTATTTTAACCTTTGGGGGATTCGAATAATGACTTCGGGGTGAGTATCAAACTGAAATCTTCCTCCTCAGAGGACTGATCTTGTAGTCAGTAGTCTTGCATGTAGTTCTGTTGTCTTAGTTGCACAAAGCCTGTGAGTAAAGGCTATAGCAGCAGGCCCTGTTATTTTTAACTACATCAGTATAGGCTAACTGATTCAGAGCTGAGCTTTTAGCAGTGGGAGTTCTTGTTTTTTAAACAATAATTGAAGCTTTTGTTTTGAGGGGGAAAATGCTAGAAGAGGAAAAGCTTTTCAGGGAACTGGGAGGCATGTACTCTTAGATCTCCCTCTAAATTGCTATGTGACCTTAAGCAAGTCACTTAGGGTAAAATTTTCCAAAACGCATAAGTCCCGTTTTCCAAAGTTAGTTAGGTGCCCACGTCCCATTAGGCTGCTAAATGTATCAATCACTTTTGAAAATGGGACTTGGGCTCCAGAGTCACTTAGATGCTTTTGAGAATCCCACTAGGTGCATAACTGCATGTTTAGACACCCAAGGTCTTTGAAAATCTGGCCCTTTTTTGCCTTCTTCATGGGAATGAATGAATGAATGAATGACTCTTTGTAGGGCACCCTAAGATCCTTGTGCGAAAGGGGCAGTAGCACCTTGCAGTATTTTAAAATGTCCAGTTTTGGACCTCTCAAGCTTGTATGTTGTCCCTTGTTGTCCTCTTGGCCCTGATGTTACTCGGACTCTAAAATGAAACACAATCTTAAACTTGGAAGTCCCTCTTTTCTTTTGGGACGTCTCTAAGACCAGATCTACACAATTAGTTTCACCAGCATCATGATGTCAGTCAAGGGTATGAAAAGGTGAGTGCCGCCCAATATAGCTGGGCTGACAGAAGCATCTAGTATAGGTGATGCTATCCCAGCAAAGCTGCCCTTTTGCCAGTATAGTTTATTTTGCTCATGGGGGGTGGCTTTACTATAGTGGTACAAAGGGCAGCTTTGCTGGTATAATATGCTGCTGTTCCTATACTAGTAAAGCACTCCTAGTGTAGACATGGCCTTAGTGTGGCTAAGCTGAAGACTATTCATACAAATGGAGTCCTGGGCTGGAAAGAAGTCTAACTCAGAAGCACCCTTTGCACCTAAGAACCTGAGAAAATTCTAACCAATGTTCTTTGGGCCCCAGGCAGATATAATTTTGTGGGACTACAAGAAGAGAGAGCTGCTTGCTCGGCTGTCACTTCACAAGGGGAAAATTGAAAAACTGGCGTTCTCTCCAAATGAACTTTACTTGGTGTCACTGGGAGGCCAGGATGATGGCAGGTAACAAGATTAAATTTTGAATCTCTGTCCTCCCCCATCAGAGAAGTCACATAAGCAGAGGGCCAGGTTAAAAGGAAATTACCCGTGTCCGAGGACTAAATAAATGAAGGCAAAAGTGCTGCTGGCAGCTTCCTCTCATCAGCTCTGAATCTTATTACTGCCTGAGTTTTAGGGAATCTGTTTGGCTTAACGTACGGACATGAAGAAGGTATAAATTACATCAACATAGGTTCACCTTTGAATTTGGCCAAGAGAGACTGTCAGGAGCACACTCACCTTCTCGTCCCTCATGACAGAATTATTTGCCAGTCACATTCCCATGCAATGAGAGGGGCTGGCAGCTGTGGGTTTCTCTGCACATGGCTTCTATCCTTGTCAGTCATTGGATGGGGCCTATACACCCAGTCATAAATGCAGGGAAGAACATTCATGCCTTTAATGATGAGGTTCTCTGTGGAGCTATGCAATGGATTGAAAGCATAGGTCTTCTCATGGGAGTTGTATGTCTAAAACTGTACATCTCTCTGCAGATACACCCTCATTGAGTTCTGCCCTGGGCCGTGTTACATCCCATGTAGTTTTTATTTGAAATATGCTGTTTATGCTGTATGGTAAACTGAGCACACAAATAACAGAGGGAGACTTAAATACACACAGGGCAATATATAATATTTTTAAACTGTGAGTCAATTGAGAAGAGATGAAAGTGAAGTAATACTATTGTAGCACAGATGAGAAAAAGATGTAGGGCCCAATCCTACAAACACTTCTTATTGTGTGTAGTGCTTACTACCAGGAGCAGCCCCTTTGACTTCAATCAGGACTACTGCCCTTGGTGCTTACTGAGTGTTTGTGTGGTTGGGCCTTATTTCAGGCAAGTTCTGTGTGGCTCTGACACTGTACCTGATTCCTGACTTGCATCGGCTCTGCTGCTCCACTGCTGGCCAGTCGAAAGCCAAAGATGTCAAATTGTATGGTGTCTTTATGGTGGGCATCACAGTTTCAGGGTAACTGGACCTGTGTTTCCCCCTCCGTGGTCCCTTGAGGACACCCTCTTAAAGGTTTCCAGCTTTCAGCCATCTCCTCTCCTAGGCAGAGACCCATGTGTCACTCCCTTCTGACCAGGCTGCACATCTTCATGATTTATACTGTCATATCGCCAACAAGCCAGACTGTCTAAAAGACCAGCGCCTGCATTTTGCCTGCTCTCCAAGGGCTCTGACTAGTGTATGGCCAGCAGTTACAAGTTACAACACAGCTCCTTCTTAGCAGGGACGTGAATTGCATTTATATATATATATATATATATATATATGCACAAAAGGTGTGGGTGAAAGTTTTCTCTGCAAAGTGGCCCCAAGCCTGGATTCATCTAGCAACATGTTTGGGAAGATAGCTTCACTCTAATGATTGGTGACATATTCTTATGATTTAAACAAGTTGAAACTATTTTTTTAAACCCTTCTTTCCCTGCAGCGTGGTTGTATGGAGCATAGCTAAGAGAGATGCCATCTGCGGCAGCCCTGCTTCAGCCCGTAGTGCTGGAAATGCTACCATCCTGGCGTTCTCCAACTGCAGAGACGAGGCGTTCATTAGTGCTGGAAAGTAAGGAGGTCTTGTCTAGCCGACAGTAGAGAATTGTTGAGGTGGGGGAACCCACAAAGCTATTTCCTTCTACAAAGACTGTTTACCTAGATGGAAGGAAAGTTAAGCAATGTGGAGTGTTAACGTTTTTTCCTATCACTGTCAAGGGGCCTATGAATATCCATCAGCTTGTCCCTTACAGGCATTTCTGCTTGTTGCACACAAAGAGTGTTTTCAAAGCAGTGCACAGGGAACTGAGTGCATCAGTTCTGTTACTGATGGCAGAGGAACTGTGTGCATCAGTTCTGTTACTGATGGCAGGGGTTTGTATTCAGCACTCACCATGCAGCAGTTAAAATATTTGCTTCCTAATGTTTACCCGAGAAGAGCAGTTGATAAATGGCTCTGCACAATGGCATGTTAACTCAGGAGCAGTGACAGCTCAGAGATTGCTGGATTTTTTTCTTTACTGCATATCACAGCCAGTGAGGATATCACCCCGTACAGTATAAGAGAGCTCTTTGATGCAAAATAGTCATATTTCCACATTTTAAATATATTATTACTTGTATGTGGGTTGCTTTTTAAAGATGCTGGGGATCTGCAGCTGCCATTGAAATCAATGGAAATTGTAGGTGCTTCTGAAAATGGTGGCAATGGCACTCCAAGTGTGCTAGACAGAACAAAGGAAAGAGAAGGTCCCTGCTTGAAGCTCTCTAAGCTTAGATTTAGACATAGCGCTGCAAGTGATAACCAGCAAAGGCAGATTGAGGAGATGATGGACTTGCTTGTCAATCTGTCCACACATCTTGTTGGTTCTGATGGATTTTTCAATTAGAAATTAAGAGTTGGGTTTTTAAAATGTAATGAGCACTAAATGCTCAAGGAACAAAGCATTTGAGATGAGGGGGATATAGTACAGGAGTGGAGTGACATGAAGGGACTTGAGGATAGTGGTCGGATGAGGGGTAAGGAAGGGAAGAGGTGAGAAAAAGCTGCAATTCCTTTTCAGTGGCACTGTGCTGTTTTATCATTGTAAATACTTCCAGCTCTGGTTCTGCAGCCCCATCCAGCTCTCCGGTTGTACTCTCCACGAGGAGGTCGAAACAGAGAAGCAAACTGCACAGTGTGACTTATCCGTAGGCCTTTGTGCTCTCTGCTTGTTACAGTGTCTTGGTGGTAGAACAGTTCTGATTCACATCCTCATTTTTTCTTCAATTATGTAATGGTCCTGTGATCTGATCATAAGATAGTTCATTGACTCCTAGGCCAGAAGGGTCCACTGTGATCATCTGGTCTGACCTACTGTATAACACAGGCCATAGAACTCCTCCCCTCCCCCGCCCCCCCAATTCCTAGAGCAATATCTTTTAGAAAAACATCCAGCCTTGATTTAAAAATTGCCAGTGATGGAGAATCCACCACAGCCCTTGGTAAATTGTTCCAATAGTTAATTACCTTCCCTATTAAAAATGTACACTTTATTTCCAGTCTGAATTTGTCTAGCTTCAACTTCCAGCCATTGAATTGTGCTCTACTAGCTTGAAAGCCCAGTGTCAAATATTTGTTCCCCATGTAGATTCTTATAGACTGTAATCCTATCACCCCTTAACCTTCTCTTTGTTAAGCTAAATCAATTGAGTTCTTGGAGTCTGTCACTATAAGGCAGGTTTTCTAATCCTTTAATCATTCTCATGGCTCTTCTCTGAACCCTCTCCAATTTATCAACAATCTTTTTGATATGTGAACACTAGAACAGGAGACAGTTTTCCAGCAGCGGTTGCACTAGTGCCAAACACAGAGATAAAATAACTTCTCCGCTTCTACTTAAGAGTCCCCTCTTTATGCATCCCAGTATCACAATAGCCCTTTTGGCCACAGGTTTGCACTTCAGGCTCCTGTTCATCTGATTATCCACCACCCTGTCCAAATCTTTTTCAGAGTCCCTGCTTCCCTGTAGGTATGGCTTCCATTCTTTGTTCTAGGTGTGTATGTAACCCACATACCTTCTGGGTGTGGTGTTCTGTCCCATCTAGTGCAGAGGTTCTCAAACTGGGGGTTGGGACCCCTTAGGGGGTCACGAGGTTATTACATGGGAGGTTGCGAGCTGCCAGCCTCCACCCCAAATCCCTGTTCGCCTCCAGCATTTATAGTGGGGTTGCACTCAGAGGCTTCCTGTGTGAAAGGGGTCACCAGTCCAAAAGTTTGAGAACCACTGATCTAGTGGCACTGAGGCCACTTAGTGAGCTAAAGTAAGTCTGCTCTACAGCCTTAGCTAACAGCTAATTGGCTTTTAACTCATGAGGTAGAGGCTCATGCACTAAGCTCCAGAGGTTACAGGTTCAATTCCGCCTGCTGATGACTGGGGTCTGTCAGCATTACATATACATTTACATGTAACCATATTAAAACACACATTGGTGTTCGTGCCAAGCTTACCAAGCAATCTAGATTGCTCAATGTAAGTGACCTATCCTCTTCTTTATTTACCACTGCCCCAATTTTTGGGTCATCTGCAAACTTTATCAGTGGTGAGTTTAAGTTTTCTTCCAGGTCATTGATAAAAATGTTAAGTAACGTAGGGCCAGGAATCAATTCCTGTGGGACCCCACTGCAAACAGACTTGCTCGATGATGATTCCCCATGGAAGGAATGATGCAGGAGTCCTATGCAAAAAATAGTATGTTCACATGTAATTAAAGCCCGTATCATAATGCATCAGCACAGGAGGACTGAATTAAGGTTCCTGGGCATCTTTCATTCTGGCATTTCCTAACTTTTGAGTGTTGGAGTTTTCAACTTGAATGTTCTGTTAATGTAGTTTTTTATGGGTAATAAATAATATGGTAGCTCCTGTGTTGCTAGTGAAGTTACAGTACTAGAAAATAGTCTTGGATGCCCTGGATATTCCCTTGGCTGTTCTTCTCAGAAATAACCTGAGCCATCAGGGCCCCACCCACAGTGCATGTCTCTCTGAGTAATGGCAGGTGTCTAGGTCACTACATGTTCCCCAAGAGCATAGTTCATACTTCTACCAGATAAGTCAACATGGGTGTAAGTGGTGCAGTAGGGTTCCTTTTTTGCCTCTCTCTAAATTGTACTTTTTTCCTTTCTATATTAAGAAGATGAGGGATCCCAGACAGAACATACTAAATGTCCTTTTTGAACACTGCTGTATTAGAAGGTCTCAGAGACTCCTGCATATATACATTTGATTAGGATGTGTGTTCTTTTGCTACAGTGGGACTATTCGAGTATGGGAACTAGATCTACCAAATCGAAAAATCTGGCCAACAGAATGCCAAACAGGGCCACTGAAAAGAGTAATCACGTGTATTACGGTAAGTATTCTTCTGTGAAAACTATATAGCTAAGCAGACTTATGGGTGATCAAGACCATTTGTAATAATGTAGCAGGCTGTGTCCTGTAGCATTTTTCTTCTGGGAATCCCTTTTCTGCTTATGAATGTTAACAAGATTTAGTTAGAAAAATGTCTTAACTTTCAACAGAGCTTTGGAACATTTTATGTGTGTTTGAACATAAACTTTACCCATATCATCCCAAATAAAATCAGGGCAATATGCTGAAGTAAAGCCACTCATACACCATAATCATGGGCATGGAATAAATGTCTACAATGACCTGATCCTGATCTCCTTATTTAAACCTTCCCTCAGATGGCAGAAGATGATAGTTACTTCTATGTTGGCACTTCCAGTGGTGATCTCCTGAAACTGAATATGAAAAGCAAACTAATGAGTGACTATGGACCTGTGAAGGAGAAGTTCAGCCTGGTGAGTGGCATTCCTCTGGGGTTGCTTCTAAGTAACTTTTGCTAACCACAACTTCTCATGTAGCTTTTCTCCTGCCTCCCATTCTCTTCCTCCCTCTGTTAGTAACTGACAGGGGGGCATTTTTCCCTCTTTCTAAGAGAACCTCCCTGAAGCCGATTCAGAAACTAATCCCAGTTCTGTGCCATTAGTTCCTTTTGAATGGTGTAGTTGACCCTGAGCCCCAAGACTGAGTTCACTGGCTCAGCTTTGTTCAGCTTCATCTGGCTCAGCATCTGCTCTCTCCCTGTGTATTCCAGAAGCTGGGTTTTATTCATAGCTCTTGTGCCATCATGCAGATTCTCTTATCAGTTTCAATATATGATGATGGTATTATAAAGATGGAGCAAGGTCAGATGCTCTTGATTTTGCCATTGCAGATTAAAGGAGTTCCATTTCACAAAAAAAGGAGAAATCAGTTTTGGCAGATATTTCCTCCTCTGTGCTTAGCTCACATGTACTTCCTTTAACCAAGGACTACAGTAATATTGGATAGGACCTAAGAAGTAGAGATAACCAGGTTACATAACAATTGCTGAATAGGTTGGATGTTGGGCAATATTTGACATCTGAATTCAACCAAATAATTTTCAGTGGGAATGGATCTTCAGCACACTTTCCCTGATACGATGTTAGCAGCAGCACTCTACCTGTCCTGTTAACTGGCAAAATTGGGGGAAAGAGAGGAAAATAACTCTCCCACAAGTACGGTGTCCCCATCCCCACACTTCTCCTCGGGCCTAATAGGGAAAAGGAGAGAATATATCCCTTGTCCTCATCAGATAGAACAAGCACATTCTTTTATCCACCCAGTTTCTAGCAACCTCCCGAAAGTGGAGGTAGAAGACCACCTTTCTCTGCTCTCAGAAATCAGCTCCGGATTAGTGTGTGGCGGGAGGAGACTCCAGGGATAATGGGGAGGAACTATTCTAGAGAAGAGTGCTGTAGAAAATGTCTATCAGTAAATGGTGAAATGGGAACAGAGGCTGACTTAAATCTTCTCCACTCACTTCTGTTGCTAGGATGGGGCAGGACCCTGTTGGGGGCGGGTATGATGTAACAGGGCTAGTAGTGCTGCCTACTAATGAGGTTGCCCAACATTTCCCAGCACAAGACCTTGGTTTCAGTGACTTATCATTTGCCAAACTTTAACCATTTGGGTTGAAATTTTCCATGCTGCATTTCATCTGCCTCACATTGAATTTTGTTTGGAAAATTTCAGCCAAAATGGTTCAGCTGTTTCCAAGAGCAAAGCTGTAGGAAACTAGGTTGTTTTGCCCAGGTTAAAAAATTCTAGTGATCTTTTTTTCAAATGCTCTAGCACCCCCATGCTATGGAGCAGGTACCTGACATTTGGCAGGTGTGTGACCTTTGTATCAGGGATTTGCCTTTTGCTGTTCCCATGAAAATCTGCTCAAATTTGTCCAATTTATAAGCCTTTGAAAAATCACACTTTGCACATGCTCAGTAGAGACTTGCTAGGTCTTAACAGCTAAAATCTTGGAAGATGAGCATGTTTGAGCTTCTCACAGCTCCCAGTGCTGACTGGAGTGCAAATGCACCATTCTTATGGAGCAACTGAGCATGCTCCAGCCCAGGACAACAGGGGCTCCCAGGGACTTCCCATGTAATGGCTGCTCCCTGTTTCTGCAGGCTGGGATGGGCTGCACAAAGAGCAGGAGCCTGGCTCTTCTGTGCTGTCAGTGTACTTTGGGCAATATAAATGGTGTGCCACCATGCACAGTGCTGCCTAGTGGTCAGGCAGGGGTTTCTAGCTCCTCTCCCCTGCACTGGGGAAGTAGGGACTGGGCCTTTGAATAATCATGATCTGCTCCCATAGGCCTCTCATCTTAGGTGAAGGCATCTGGTGTTGTGCTATTTGCTGGGTGGGGGTAGGGGAGCCAAGATCCACCCACTCCACCAAGCTCCAGTCCAGGGCTCAGCAGTGGGTGACTATAATCAGTCTCTTGCACTCCCTGGACCACTTCCTACCCCAGCCCCCACTGATTGTCCTAGGGTGAAGCCCTTCTCTTGAGTCTCTGACCTGCACACCCAGTCACTGTGCTCTTTTGTGGTTCTCCTCTGGGCTGTGTAGTGCGGCCGCAGGCAAGGTGCCTCTGGGGCAATACTTCGACTCTCAGAGCTCAGGGTGACCATCTGCTCCCCTCCACTGCCTGCCTCCTTCTGAGCTGCTCTTCTCTGTTTTTAAAGACTTGCCTGCAGCTTGTGCAGGCCCTGTAGGTGCGGCTGCCTGGGCCCAGGGTTGCTCTTTAAGCCCTTGCTTCTCCAGTGTGGGGTTTGTAAATCCCATCATAGGCAGGAACATTCTTTTTGTTCTGTGTGTGTACAGCACCTAGCACCATGGGTCTGGGTCCATGACTAGGGCTCCTTGGAACTCTGATAATACAGATAATAAGAGATAACCCCGCTGCTGGCACCCAGGCAGTGTGGAAGAAGCCGACTGATTTGAATTCAGAGGGGACAAAAGCCAGAGGAAGAGAAAGGAATAGACTAGGAGAAGGAGTCTGATGAGACAGGATCTGGAGGGCGGGGAAGAGAAACTGACTAGAAGTCGAAGGAGGAGAAACTGTGACTGGCTGGGCAAAGAGGATGGGACTAGGACAGAGGTAGGCAAACTATAGCCCGTGGGCCACATCCAGCCCGCAGGACCGTCCTGCCCTGCCCTTGAGCTCCCGGCCAGGGAGGCTGCCCCCAGGCCCTCCCCTGTTGTCCCCCCTCCTCTGCAGCCTCAGCTCGCCGTGCTGCCAGCGCTCTGGGCAGTGGAACTGTGAGCTCCTGCCAGGCAGCATAGCGGCATGGCTGGCTCCAGCCGGGCAGCGTGGCTGCCAGTCCTGCTGCTCTGAGCGGCATGGTAAGGGGACGGTGAGTGGGGGGGCTGGATAAGGGGCAGAGGTCCTGGGGAGGCAGTCCGGTGACAAGGATCGGGGGCAGTTGGATGGGATGGAGGTTCAGGGGACGGTCAGGGGATGGGGAATGGTGGGGTTGGATAGGCATGGGAATCCCGAGGGCCAGTCAGGGGGTGGGGATGTAGATAGGGCTCGAGGCAGTCAGGGGACAGGGAGCAAGGGGGGTTGGATGGGGGTGGGGTCCCGGGAGGCGGCGGTCAGGGCACAAGGAGCAGGGGTGTTGGATGGGTCAGAGGTTCTGAAGGGGGCAGTCAGGGGGCAGGAAGTGGGAGGGGGCAGGGGCCAGGCTGTTTGGAGAGGCACAACCTTCCTTTCCCGGTCCTCCATATGGTTTCAGAACCCCAATGTGGCCCTTAGGCCAAAAAGTTTGCCCACCTGTGGACTAGAAGCTGGAGAGAGACTGGGGCTTGGAGCCAGTGACAGAAATAATATATGGAGATATACCTATCTCACAGAACTGGAAATGAACCCGAAAGGTCATCAAGTCTAGCCCCCTGCCTTCACTAGCAGGACCAAGTACTGATTTTGCCCCAGATCCGTAAGTGGCCCCCTCAAGGATTGAACTCACAACCCTGGGTTTAGCAGGCCAATGCTCAAACTACTGAGGGGCGGCAGAGGGAGCCAGTTGGCCAGGATAGAGAAACACTGAGATTGAATGAGGGGCTGGGAAGTGGGAAAGGGACTGGTGGATCAGGAAGACTTGGAGCAGAAGCCAGTAGGTGTGGAACAGAAGGTCAGGGCAGGAGAGACAGATCTGACAAGTAGCTGCAGTGCAAGGCAAGAATCGGGGCTAGTTGAACAAAGAGACTGGGACAAGCGTCTGGGGTGGGGGACAGAGACTGAGATTGGATGAGGAACTTGGAGAGGGAACTGGGACTTTCTGGGCAAGGAGAAGGGGGACAAGGAGTTGGGGTGTGAGGAGGGAGCTGGGCGTGGGAGAGTAGATTGAGGCTTTAACATTGAGCACCAAAGGAAAGACTAGAGCTGGTTGAGCAAGGAGACTGGGACGAGGAGACAAGTGGGGAAAAGGCAAAATGGAGAGAGGGATAGGTTAGAAGGAATGGGGCAGAAGATGCCAGGCTTTGGGGAAACGGGCAGAAGAGTGTGTGCCCTCTAGAGAACACTCTTTTTTTCAAAGCTTGGAATGGAACCCAAGATTCCTGAGTCTCACTACTCCTCTTCTGTCAGCAAATATCTGTGAAACCCCTGGCAAAGTGCATGTCTCATCCTGCTCTAGAGCTGGTCCATATAGAGGATGAGAACCTACTACTGCTATCAGTTACTGCTAAAGCAATCACTCACTTCAACTGCAGCTGTAAGCGTTCAGCACTTCTACAAATCAGACCCCAGGGTTTCAAGTCAGGACTCAGAAAATGATGAACACACAGTCAGTGACTACCACTGGTTTCAAAGACTTACCCAGCATCACATGGGGACTCCATGGCAGACGCAGGAACAGAATTCAGTTCCCCAGGGCAGCATTCAAATGCCTTAAACATGAAACTATCCTTTATCTTCCTGCAGCTTCCTACCTCATTCATTACATGACTTTAAAGTTCTGCAACAAATGAGGCAGGGGTTGTTCAGACAACAGCCTGGTTTACTACACACCCTGATTCATCCCCAGAACAGGTCAATCCTGTGCAAAAAATAGTCAGGATGGGGATTTATGCTAAACATGAACATTCTGGCTAGTACAGTTGTTCTTGGATTCTTGTTATTCATATCTATAAAAGACTTCTTATTGCTTCTCAGCGTATGCCCAATGGAGAGTGTAACATCGAAGGAATTCAGGCTCTTCCTTAAATCTCTCTTGCAGAAGTGTGAATGTATTTCTCTGTTGTGTCAGCAAGCACAAGAGAAGGTATGCAGATGAAAGTATTATCTGCACTACTGCTCTGGTACTGAGGCAGTGCTGTCCCTGAGGGAAGCAAACCTTGTGGTTAGAGAGAAAATGAGTGAGCAGCAAGGACTGTAACAAAAATCCAACAGCAAAACTGGCAGAGGAAGCCATTAGGGGAAATTTTTCCAAACTCTGCCTGAGCTGCTTCTGCAGAATAGATGTGTACAGCTGCTATGTTCACAAACTCTGCATTTGCTTGTGCAGAATTAGAAGTTACATGCACAGAACCTGCATATTTTGTGTCTGCAATTTGGGTGCCAAGAGGTAGCAATTGAATTCTTTATGTGCAGTTTAGGTTTATTAGGTCTCCGTTTTGTTACCTGAAAGACAAAGTTGTTTAGTATTGTGTCTAGTAGGATGATAAAAGTAGTTATGGACAGGTGGCTAGGCAAGGCATTGTCTTGTGGTGATTCAAGTTCTGATCTTGAGTTCTCTGGAACAATACACTTAGTCCATTTAGTTCAAGTAGCAATGGCCTGTATTTTTGGAGTTGCAGAGGCAGAGTTCTGGGACTGGCTCTAAAAGCATGTGATCTGCTATGAAAAGGCAACTGCTTCTCCATAGTAAAGATTGCAGTTAGAGTTCCCCAGTAAAGCTAATCTTGACACCACCTTATAACAGCCCCCTTCTCAAAAAATAAAGTGAGAGAAGTCCTCATGCTTTGGGTTTTGTAGGGTTAAGTCTCACTGACAGCTAGATTCTCTCTTGAATAAATTAAGTACTCTTTGCAATTATGATACATAAATCCTTCTTTTCTAAATATGAGCTAAGTTACAAATATTGCTTTATATCCCTCTATCTTTATACCCCTCTATCCTTCTATTTTTATATCCCTCTATCCGCCCAGTATGGACCATAGGTAGATTTTACACTGGCTCATGTAAAATTTCAAGGTCAGGAACAGTAAAATGTTTAAGAAATTATGATTTTAATTTTAGACTTGCTTCTCTGGCTTTGAAACTGTCAGAGAAAAGAGCTCCAATGGAGAGAGAATATAAACTATAGTCTGTCTTTTATCATTTTCCTGCGTGAGTTCATTCAAGAGCGTAGTGATTGTCTGGTTTCACCCACGTAGTTGATGGTGCATTTAGTGCACTGGGTGAGGTACAACATATGTTGTAATAGGCATTTGTAGGATCCATGGATCTTGAAAAGTGTATTGTAGGGGGGTATTGGTCATTCTAGCAGTGGAGATAGGTCTGCAGATTTTGCTTTTGTTGTTCTGGCAGGGTCTGGTGCTGCTTTGATTTGAGTTGCTGTGTTTTGGTCTGTGGGGAGCTTGCTTCTGATGATGAGCGTGGAGAGGCTGGGGGATTGTTTAAAGGCCAGAAGTGGGGTTAAGGAAAGATTTCAGGGTGGGGTCCTTGAGCATAGGTTGACGTTATTTGATGATACCCCATATGGGTTCCAGTGTGGGGTGATAGGTGACAATTAGGTATTTGCAGTCGGGGGGTGTTATTTCTGTATTGAAGCAGGTTCTCTTGGGGTATTTGAGTGGCCCATTCCATGATGTAATCTACTTCTCTGGTGGAGTATCCTTGTTTGGTGAAGGCGATTAATGGGCTACTCTACCTTGAATGGTCCCTTATAATGCGTGCTAACTACTTATGCCAAACAATCTGTTCCCCCTGGTGTTTTTCTGTGACACTGGGAGTACCTTTCCCAGACCTGAAGAATTGCTCTATGTGTCTGGAAAACTTGTACCTCTAACCAACAGAAGGTGGTCCAATAAAAGATATTACCTCACTCACCTTGTCTCTCTCATATATTGGGACCAACACGACTACAACTGCACTGCTTATTAAGTAGGCAGTGTAAGGATAATCAGGTCCTTCATTGTTCATCTCTTGGTATTGAAGTGCTTGGGTTTTATACGCCATGATAGTAAAGTGC